>NC_051863.1:9506381-10106381 GCF_015732765.1 Culex quinquefasciatus | reverse complement strand
TTGTTGAGACATAAGAAAATGGTGGGTTGTTTGGGTGAGACTTAGAGCATCTCCACCGGTGCGCACATAACTGAGTGACTATTTTGTTCACCCACAGCGCTACTATTTTAGTTTAGTCACCCTTCCCACACCGGTCGTTGATAAAACGGGTTGGTAAAATAGTTACAGCCAACCCCACCGGGGGTGAGTATCAGCTTATTTTGACGTTTCGAAATAATTTGTTTTAATTTATTGGCATGACCAATTTGCCAAAATCTTCAAAACCAGAAATAATTATTTTCAAAAAAAACTTGATTGGCCTCAACCTGGATTGGTCTGGGTTCCCCGGGGGATGTTCCGTTGGAGGGACATTGGCGGCACCGTATGGATATGGGCAATATTGGTGTCAAAATTCATTATTTTCGAAATCTTACATGAAAATTTATGAAAATGGACATTTTCATTGGCCACAACCCGGATTGGCCCAGATTCCCCGGGGGATGTTCCGTTGAGCGTACATTGGCGGTACCAATGAATATGAACAATGTTGGTGTGAAACTTCAAGATTTTTTAAATCGCAGATGAAAATTTCGAAAATGGACATTGTGAGTGGACTTGCCACAACCCGAATTGGTCCCAGTTCCCCTGGGGATGTTCCGCTGAGCGGACATTGGCGACACCAAATGAATATGGGCAATATTGGTGTCAAACTTCACGATTTTCAAAATCACATATGAAAATTACGAAAATGGACATTTGCAGCGAACTGGCCACAACCCGGATGGTTTCGGTTTCCCCGGAGGATGTTCCATTGTAGGGACATTGGTGGCACCATATGAATATGGGCAATATTGGTGTCAAAATTCACAATTTCCAAAATCACATATGAATATTGCAAAAACTGACATTTTAAACGGACTGGCCAGAAACCGGACGGTTCCGGGTTCCCCGGGGGATGTTCCATTTGAGGGACATTGGCGGCACATATGAAAATTACGAAAATAAACATTTTCAGTGGATTGGCCACAACACGAATTGGTCCGGGTTCCCGCGGGAATGTTCTGTTGAGCGGACATTGGTGGCACAGTGTGAATATGGGCAATATTGGTGTCAAACTTCACGATTTTCAAAATCACATTTAAATTACGAAAACTGATATTTTGAGTGGACTGGCCACAACCCAGGTAGTTCTGGGTTTCCCGGGGAAGTTCCATTGAAAGGATATGGCGGTATCATATGAACATGTTGGTGTCAAACTTCACGATTTTCAAAATCACCTATCGAAATTACGAAAATGAACATATTAAGTTTATTCGTCACAAACTGCATTAGTCCGAGTTCCGCGGAGTATGTTTCGTTGAAGGGACATTATCGGCACAAATGAATAAATAACAAATATTCAAGTTGTAAAGAAATATCATTTTTTTTCTACAGTCATCCAAATTAAATCAAATTATTCGCTCTACAGCATTGCCTTGGCATTCTCGATTGCGAGATTCCTACTCGAAACTAGATGTCCGAAGGCTTGATTGTTGAGGCAATTGCAAACCTCTTTTTACACCTTAGCTTCCATCCACCCCGGGGTTCGAGCTGACGACCTTTGGATTGTTAGTCCAACTGCCTACCAGCGACTCCACCGAGACAGGACCCAGGGAGACGACTCCTACACCTGGACTGAGCTATCGACCTAACCTCTAGGTTAGACCGGGGCCAACATTTACTTCCCGTCCGACGGAAGGCGTGATCAGACAAATCTCGTCTCGAAAAATGCCACCGGGACCGTCTGGGATTGAACCCAGGCCGACTGGGTGAGAGGCAACTACGCTAACCCCTACACCACGGGTCCCGGCATCCACAATCCACAATTTAAATTAATTCAAAAAATAAATTCCTTCAATGTCCCTTCAACCAAACATTGTCAGGGGAACCCGGAACCATCCGGGTTGTGGCCAGTTCGTTGTCATATGTGATTTTGAAAATTGTGAATTTGACACCAATATTGCCCATATTCATACGGTGCCGCCAATGTCCCTCCAACGGAACATCCCCCGGGGAGCCCAGAACCATCCGGGTTGTGGCCAGTCCGTTTAAAATGTCAGTTTTCGTAATTTTCATATGTGATTTTGAAAACCGTGAAGTTTGACACCAATATTGCCCATATTCATTCGGTGTCGCCAATGTCCGCTCAGCGGAACATCCCCGGGGGAACTGGGACCAATTCGGGTTGTGGCAAGTCCACTCGCAATGTCCATTTTCGAAATGTTCATACGTGATTTAAAAAATCTTGAAGTTTGACACCAACATTGTACATATTCATTGGTACCGCCAATGTAAGCTCAACGGAACATCCCCCGGGGAATCTGGGTCAATCCGGGTTGGGGCCAGCCCAATGAAAATGTCCATTATCAATGTCTAGTTCCGTGGTACCAAAAAAAGTCCATTTCAAAAAAAATCTCGATTCTCCTTTCACTTCAAGCAGATGTCAAATATTTGTGCGCGCTACTAGCGGGCGACTAAATTTGGTCACCCGCTGTTCACCGAGGGTCGAGCTGCTATTTTATGAGCGCGTTTATGAGCACCCGGTGTGGGGATGAGTGATGGTGGAGCGCTTCCAAATCCTTACTGCGCGCGCCCGGTGGAGATGGTCTTAGAAAACATCAATTTTCCTGTTTTTAAATCTTTACATGGCAATATCGCAGAGACTAAGGGTCATAGCAAAAAAAAAATAAAAAATAACTGCGACTATTTTCCAAAAAAATACCTAAATACCTTTATCAAAATATCACTAAAGTATTATTTGATTGCAAATTCAATTTTACATCGATAAATGAACCTGAAATTTTTTTACGACCAATATTTCGATTTTTTTGAAAAAAATCTGTGTTGATTCATAACTCGGTCAAAGATTTTTTTCACAACCGCGAAATTTCTGAAAAGTTGGTATTTAATGTCCTCTAAAACATATCAAAAATATTTAAAAAAAAGTGTTTTTTTTTGCAAATCAAGTTTTAGTGACAAAAAATTAAATTAAAAATCTAAAAAAAAATTACCGTGTATCTTTTTTTTCAGTATAGCCATTATCCATACCTATAACTTTGCGGAAGACACCAAATCGATAAAAAAAATCCTTCAAAAGATAAAGATTTTTGAATTTTCATATATCAATTTTGTATGGACAGCTGCCAAATTTGTATGGAAAATTATATGGATAATACATTTCGATACTGCTGCTGAGAAAATCAACTTTTCTGGTATTAAAATGTATTAATTTACCATTCTGTTATTTATGGTAGAGAAAAGTAGGCCGTTTCAGCGCTCGAGAATGACGAAATTGCAAAAAACATTATTGCAATGATCAATGACTATTCGATTGGAACAATCGTTGATAGAGTTATTCAAATGAGATTTTCGGAATTGCAAACGAATAATATATGGAACTCTGTGCAAAATTTGATTTTTCAGCACTTGACGCGTACGGCTAAAAAAAATCTACTTTTTGCAATTCCGTCGTGAAACTACAAACTTTTCCTATCATTCTTGAAAGACGACACAGCCTACTTTTCTTAACCCAAGACAAAAGAATCGAATGTAAACACTTTGCAAAACAAATGCCGAAAAGTTCTACTTTTCAGCACTGAAATGGATGCTGACAAGTTGATCTTTTCAGCACTTGTTTTGAAAAGTTAAACTTTTCAACATTGTTTTGATTTAAATGGTGGAATGACTAAATACATCGACTTTGACTTACAATTCCACTCAAAGGGTGTTTTTCGGAATAGTAAAAAATGTTGTATGGAATTCGTTGCAAAGCTTGAGCAGCTTGAGCTTTCAGCACTCGACGTATTTATCCAACATGGTAAACCTCGTTGGATAAATGTACAACTCGTGATGAAAAAATCTTCTTTTTGCAACATGTTGCATTAACTTCTATTTTGCACCTTATTACATAAACTACTAATTTAGGACAGTTTAGAAAATTTTAATTTTTGGGTCAATATGACTTATCAGGTTTGAAAGGGCTAGAAAACGTTGCTCACCACAGATAAGTTCAAGACTAAAACCCAAAGTTTAAAAAACACATTCTGTTAAAAAAATCTTTCACGCGATTTCCCAATGACAAAGCAGATCGGCAGTCATTCTCCACTTGAGACATCCGGAGCATCTTTTTTTATTTTCCCCGAGCATGTTCTCAATTTTTCCTCTTGTTAACACGCACCACTCCCGAGAATGACATCGCCAAAGCACCTTTATTAAAAGTCGTATTAACATATTTATTGCCAATGAAGACACGCTCCTCCGACCTCGCGCGCGTACTGATGAAATTGCACAATTTACACCGCGAGCAGAGTCAAAGCTGGGGGGTGGCGGGTCCATCAAGTCTCATTTGGGCGCGTTCGTGAGAGCAGTCTCATCTCGCTGGGACTGGCAAGGACACACCAACGAACGTTGGTTTTTGTGTGTGGTTCCGTGGTCGGGACCAGAAAGAAAGGTCAAAGAAATCGTTACCATTTCTGCGAATTGCTAATTTAACTCAAGTTTTTCGGGGTGTTTATTTAACGTCTTTAACAAGCAGCCACGGGAATGGATATGGGTTTCAGCTTTGTGTTTTGGTGAAGTTGAGTTTTGGTAATGGGAGTTGTTATTTTGGAAACGGTGAGTCTCATTTTGATGTCGAATCGTTCTTTTATTCGGTGGATCGATAAATCGTTATATATTGTGGTTTTTGAAATAAATCGAAATAACAGCGCGAGTGTTTTTCATCTCGCGAAGCAATTTTCTGTTGTTTCTTTTCTGAGTGTACCTCAAATCTGGAGCAACATTTGAAAGGGGCGGTACGACATTGCTCTTACGGCCTTTCGTCCCATTTAAACGCGTGTAATGAAAGGCCGTAAGAGCAATGTCGTACCGCCCCTTTCAAATGTTGCTCTGGAAATGTCACACGCGAAACCAAAACAAAATTTCGCCGCGGCACCAAACTGAAATGTCGCCAGTTGAGCTGCGACAAGACTCGCGCCGCGTCTTACACGGAGCATGGAACCGATCACGAAAATCTACCGGAAATCGTTCTGTGAGCGTGGATTCGATCATCCGGATGGACCATTTCATGATGTCTAGCTTGGAGAGTACAATTACGGCGCTTTTGATTTTTAAATTGGTGGCTGGGTCTTCCCATTTTGACGCTATAGAGCTTATTCAATCGACACCCGCAACATCCCGCATCGGCAAAACTCTCCCGGTGGAGGACACAACGGACCGGATTAACCAAGACTTTTTCCCTTCTGCGTCTTTTCCTGGAGCTGGAAACTGACTGAACTTCATAAATTACTCCAAATGAAACAGTTCTAGTGGTAGTAGAACTAAAATCCAAGATTTTAAACAATAATTTAATCTAAAGCATTCCATTTCCTTGGCAGACCAGAAAGGATCAGCCACGTTTTTCTCATCATCCAAAGCCGTCAAAACAAAAAAAGCAAACACACTGATTCAAAATCACTTAAATATGCTTGACAGATATTTCGCGACAGAAAATCGTCGCGAGAGTTAAACTTGCTCAATTCGGTTTAGTGCCGCGGCGACAATATATGTTACGGTGTTATACAAATAAAACAACTGAAGATCGTTTATTGATAGCACCAGGGCTCTAAAAGGGATCGATCACTGATAGTGATCGCACGATATTTGACACAGCTAGCCTATCAGCTGTCATTTTCCATTTGATCGTTGATAGAGAACTCAGAACGCCTATCATGAATTCAGTGCTAAGTGATCGCTCAAAAGAGGGCCGGTCGCATAAACGCTACACTCAATGAGCTCACATGTATTTAAACCGAGAGATTGCCGATTTTGACTCTCAAAGAGTTACTCTGACTTGACGGCTTGCCTTCTCTCTCTCTCTGCTGCTCACTGCTCTCTTTAATTTTCATTGCTTACTTGGATGAGATAAACAAAAACAAACCCATCCAGATTTTGCAAATAATATTATTATCAATTATATTATATTATTATAATACACCATATTCTTGATTTACACAACGAAATGGGGGTGTTTAAATCGAGAATCGTTTAAAAAAAGAATGTCCGTGACTTAAATTGAGAATATGATTTAAATTAAGAATCTTTGAGATTTCGTAATTTGTCGGAGAATTTTCAAAATGTATCAATTGTATTTTGTTAAGTTATGTTATAAAAACATTTTGCATGGTTTTGGAACACCTGGGATGTTCTAGTCCATCCGAAACATCCGGAAATTTTGTGCAACAGGCTAACCAAAGAAACAAGTTGAAACTTCAAAATTTTGTCAACGGATCCTACCCAGACTGCTTCAAGAGTGCGGTAGGCTACAGTGCATTGTTGTAACAACTTATTGGGATGATCTGGGTCATCCAAGGACTTCCTGGAGTTAAGATCTGTGGGTCTACCGCCGTAACAAGCCAGAGGTCGACGGGTTTTTACCCCGGAACATATCCGCATAGCTCCAGTGAGAATGGTAGACTACTTTGCTGATGTGTTGGGATATCCTGGGTCATCCAAGGACTCACTGGAGTTAAGATCTGTGTGTCTACCGCCGTAACAAGCCAGAGGTCGACGGATTTTGGCCCTGGAATATACCCGCATAACACCAGTGAGTATGGTTGACTACTTTGCTGATCTGTTGGGCTGTCTTGGGTCATCCAAGGACTCCCTGAAGTTAAGATCTATGGGTCTACCGCCGTAACAAGCCAGAGGTCGACGGTTTTTGACCCCAGAACATATCCGCATAGCTTCAGTGAGTATTGTAGACTACTTTTCTGATGGGTTTGGATGTCCTGGGTCATCTAAGGACTCCCTGGAGTTAAGATCTGTGGGTCTACCACCGTAACAAGCCAGAAGTCGACAGTTTTTTACCCCGGAACATACCCGCATAGCTTGGATAACCCAGGACATCCCAACTCATCAGAAAAGTAGTCTACAATACTCATTGAAGCTATGCGGATATGTTCCGGGGTCAAAAACCGTCGACCTCTGGCTTGTTACGGCGGTAGACCCTCAGATCTTAACTCCAGTGAGTCCTTGGATGACCCAGGACATCCAAACCCATCAGAAAAGTAGTCTACAATACTCACTGAAGCTATGCGGATATGTTCCGGGGTCAAAAACCATCGACCTCTGGCTTGTTACGGCGGTAGACCCACAGATCTTAACTACAGTGAGTCCTTGGATGACCCAGGAAATCCCAACTCATCCGAAAAGTAGTCTACAATACTCACTGAAGCTATGTGGATATGTTCCGGGGTCAAAAACCGTCGACCTCTGGCTTGTTACGGCGGTAGACCCACAGATCTTAACTACAGTGAGTCCTTGGATGACCCAGGGAATCCCGACTCATCCGAAAAGTAGTCTACAATACTCACTGAAGCTATGTGGATATGTTCCGGGGTCAAAAACCGTCGACCTCTGGCTTGTTACGGCGGTAGACCCACAGATCTTAACTACAGTGAGTCCTTGGATGACCCAGGAAATCCCAACTCATCCGAAAAGTAGTCTACAATACTCACTGAAGCTATGTGGATATGTTCCGGGGTCAAAATCCGTCGACCTCTGGCTTGTTACGGCGGTAGACCCACAGATCTTAACTTCAGGGAGTCCTTGGATTTGTTTTGTAATTTTCCTCGAGGTGGGGGAGGGGTCTGACATTTCAAAAAAAACTGTCCACGTGGTTAATGGATAGTCCCTAGGTGCACGGACAATTTCCAATTCGAGCAAAAAAAAAATCAAACTCAAAACCGAGCTCAAAATTCAAAAAAATCTGCCTTCGATTATCCGCCGGGCACTCGACTAGCAACAGTCAGTGATAGAGAAAAAGAGCTGTCGATTGATAGCTATCATTGCAAAATTGATCGAAATTCCGATCAAATGTCAAACGAACTAGTGATACGCGAATGAATTTCGGGAGAGAATCAATTGAGCATTTGAGTGACTTTGTGTGGCGCTCATTCATTCGTGTGTGTTTGAGCGAAAGCAGAATGTCTAGGTCAGGCAGACGTAGCGAAAATGAGAGAAGAACTCAATCAACTGTCAGAAAAAATGTCGATCCATCACAACCCCTGGATAGCACATTGAACTCCCACTATACAGACTCTTTAAAAGAAGAGCAAAATCCGACATGAATCCGATACAGTAAGTAATTTATGATGATGGAATCCCCTTGATATTTCTCTGACAAAGTGAACAAAACTCTACTGTCACCTTGGAGAACCTTCCACATATGCACATCACATTAAGGCATAACTCTGATTTTTTCCACCACATCCCGACAGACGACGACGATCCGTGTGTCCTTGTCCTGGACGGACTACACGTACGTACAAACGTACCAAACAGGGCCCAGATTTAATACTGCCCGATCCGAGCCATGACACTCCAACCCATCAACGAGCACACGCGACAGTGATCCTCATGAATAAATCATGAGATTTTCACTCCGCTTGCGGTTCATGAAGTCGCTGCTCACAAAGTGCGATGGCCCTGAAATTAGGTCCATATTCATTCATGCATCTGCATATAGAGTCAGATTTTCTAGGGGTTTCCCCCACTAGGAGGGGGTGGAACAAGCTCGCTTTCTTTGTTATACTTTTCTGCTGGTACACAACGACCCTAAGTATGGCTTTACATTACTTGTGTGTGTATGTGGCGAGACAAAAAGCGTGGGAAAGCTAAACTAATTTTCTCTTTGCTTTAGAAGCTTTTTGGTATTAACATTGCGTGAAAATGAGCTGAAGCGATTTGGCACATTTGTTCAAAAAGCAGTCACACATTCAATTTGAAAGAACTTTGCAGATAAAACTTGTTTGGGGACGTAGACACTTTTTCATATATTAATGATTTTAAATATGTTCGTTCCTTGCTTTACAAAAAAATAACAAAGAACTAGGGTATTTTAACCATTAGTGGACTCCCTAGTAGAGCCGAAGCACATTTTTCACAAATTTTCAATATCTTGAGCACTTTCTCATAACCCTTTGTACAAAACAATGAAATCTGAAGTCTTTTGAACAATTTTGACTTTTTGTTTCGTCAGTTATTTGTTATTAAGCAGAAAATTACCCATGAGAAAAAAAATGTTTTTTTGCCTGTTATGAACCCTCTTTTCCTTTAGTTGACCGTGTTCGGAATGGCAAAATTAAGTAGAATAAATTGATAACTCCTTTATTTGACGTCCTAGCCAAATGATGTCTTCTGAAGAGTTATTGACCTTCCAGGGTGTCAACCAAAAACTAACTTTGTTGCATAACGTTGTAGGGCATTGGTGTCTTCGGCAAAGTTGTAGAGGAGAAATTTTCATGAAAGTTTGTCGAAGGTGCCAAATTTCTAGGTCTTAATCTACTCGAAATATACGCCATTTTTGCAAAAATGGTCTAAAAAAGCACTTTTTTGGTGATAACTCAAAATGTTAGCATTTTAGCGGCCTACTATGTTCTGAATAAAATTACACATCTTTGCCAAAGACAGCAAAATGTTTTAAGCCTTTATTGAGGAGTTATAACCGAGACGAACTTGTGATTGGCAGTGGACAAGTGCAGATGGTGGAGATATCCGGGATTCGCGTTGCGTTGCTGCATGTCCGAGAAGACGTCGCTGACCTGGGATAGAATCGCGCAGATGACGAGGAAATCTTGGCTGATTTGATGCGGCCGGATTGGCGCCTCCTCAGAACTTAGGAGCTGCAGGTTGGGGCACAATCTGGCTGTGTCTTTCGAAGATTTTAAGATTTGCTGATTCTTGGTGAGAGTTTTCCATCATTATTTGCTAAATGATTATATTCCCTTATATTATTATACTATAAATTCAATAGCCCTCCTACCCCTTCCTCACTTTCCCATTCCTTAATCCCATTTTGCCCAATTCCACTTCCCCCTAAAAATATAATTATCTGCCAAATATACACTAACACACCACACCTAACTGATTCGGAGCGTTTGGTACGGTATCCTTCCTCCCCTGTAGATTCTGTGGAATGTAATCCGTTCACAGAATCCTCTCTGCGGTAAACACAACGCAGTAGGTCTGGCCGCTTTAATTTTTGTATTACATTTTCGGGTGATCTCGGATGTATTGCAATTCTTAATATTGACAAGAAAAGTGCTTGGGGCGTAATCTAATCTTTCCAGCATGCTTTCATCGGACTGGCTGCGTTTGTGTTAGATTAGATTAGATTTATTGAGGAGTTATAACCATTTTTATGTAATTTTGAGCATATTTTCAAGTTGCTATGTTTTCAAGATGGCGCATTTTGGCGAAAAACCGAACAATGAATCTAAAAGTACTCACTTTCAACTACATTTCCTAGAAATATTTCCGTGTCTATCGGCGTCTATTTTCAGATATCTCAATTTGAATTTTACGTTTTTTAATCAATTTATTTATAATTTCTAAGCGGAATCTTACTGAAAACGTGGTAATAATTGGTAAATTGAAGGGTTGATTGATCGATTTTCATGAAAAATACATTATTTATGTTTAAAATTATGACACACATTCTATAATTATGAATAAAAACATGTTTAGCCCAAAAATGATGTCAGTAAAAATTTTAAATAATTGTTCGTTTTTAAAATTAAGTATTTCCATTTATATTTGGTCACTTTAGAAAGGTTAGCCTTTTTTATAGACGAAGTATTTTCCATGAAAATAGATCAATTTACCCTTCAATTCACCGATTATTACCAGGTTTTCAGTAAGATTCCGTTTGAAAATTATAAATAAATTGATTAAAAACCGTAAAATTCAAATTGAAATATCTAAAAATAGACACCGATAGACACGGAGATATTTCCAGGAATGTAGTTAAAAGTGTGTACTTTCAGGTGCTGTGGAGTCGGAGTCGGAGCCGGAGTCGGTGGAGTCGGGTCTTTTTGGGAGCCCGAGTCGGAGTCGGAGTCGTCAAAACTCTAATAGCTGGAGTCAGAGTCGGCTAAATAAGCTGGAGTCGGAGACGGAGCCGGAGTCGTAAATTTCTGATAGACCCGAAGCCGGAGCTGAAGTCGGAGTTGTCAAAAAATTTAATATAATTTACGAACTTATTTATTGTTCAATATTTATTATAATTCAAGTTAATTCCCTTTTTTATATTTTAAATTTATTTATTGAATTACGTATACTGCGTTGACATTTTTTTGTTTCATCTATTTTTTGGTTCAAGATAATTATCAGATACCATGATTTTTTCGTAGTATTTTTGTTGAGATTGGAAAGCTTATTATGTTTTTAAATCATTATCAACTATTATATCAATCTTCTACTTGGAACGCAACATGCTCATTTTGTATGTTAATAAAAACAAATCAAAGTGTCTTGCTGAACACATTTCAAGCTGACAAAAAATATCGACTTTGCTTAAACGAGTCATTGAATTTATTAGATATATCGATTACCCCAATGTCCACAATTTCTTCACAAAACACTTAAAGTGTTGATCTTTAAATAATATCGTTGAACAAGTCTATTTTTTTAAATGTTTTAAATCGGGGTGATATAATTGATATAATTTAATTTATTTTTCAAATATTAGAATTTTCTCATGATTTGTATGTTTAAAGTGTGTACTAGGCTGGATCACACAATGTCTATGTACGTCTTCTGAAATAAATTCAAAAAAGCTTTAAAAAAAGTTACTTTGAAAATTGTTTATTTCAAAACCAAGGTATCCTTGATAGTTACTGCACACCAATTTCTCATTACTGAATTCAGTTAAATTTACTTAAATCTGCACTACTGAAATTATCAGTAAATAAAACTTGCTGAAAAAAAACAATTGAAAATTAGTGTAGCTACCTTATTAACATAAAAAATGAATGTTGATTTAAAGTAGATGTTCCAATTTTTCAAAAAACAAAATTCAAATTTACTCAAAAAATTGTTGTGCTGAAAATGCGATTTTTAAATATTTAAAATACAGATTAGTTGTCGGAGTCGGAGTCGGAGCTGGAGCCAATCAATTTTAGAAGCTGGAGTCGGAGTCGGAGTCGGCTAGAGTTGGTAGGCCGGAGTCGGAGTCGGAGCCGGAGTCAACAAAGCCGGAGCCGGAGTCGGCTTAACTCAGAAAGCCGGAGTCGGAGTCGGAGTCGCTTAAAATATGACCCGACTCTGCAGCCCTGGATATAATAAATAAAAGATGGATTTTGCTCACTTTTCATCATAAACAACTATGTTTTGTTAACAAATTTGGCTTTAAACAGCAACAAAAACTTACGAAATTTAAACACATTTATTGCCGAAAAGATCAGAGAAAACGTTTCAAAAACCACTGTACACATAAAAATAATTTAAAAAAAGTAATTTCAATGTAAATTTTTCCATATTGTTAACATAAATTGTTGACCGAAAATAAACAATAGATTTGATTACAGTTGCTGATAAAACTACGCATGTTTATTTAAAATAAATGTTTGGTTGTTGATTTATAATTATAAAATATCATTTCAAACTGCATTTATGATGCTTCAGTTATATAATATAAATTCAGCTTCAGCATTTTTGGTACTTTTAAAATGAAAACAGCTATATTTATACTCATAATTGAAAAAATACACGTTTAGGTTGATTACAACAAGCATTTATTGTATGTTTAAGAGAAAATTTTGCTTGAATACACAGTTTTCTTCATTTTTGAAGGTTAAATTCAGGGGTCCACTTTTGGAAAAGTTTGGATTTTCGTTGTCCTATATTGGACCCTCCTAATTTTTGCTCGAAAAAGAGCAGATCTTCGCTTTATTTAAGTAAAGTTCCTTAAATTTACATTATTTCGACTTGCTGAAGTTAAGTAATCAGTCAAAAAGTGATTGGATAGTTAATTCAGTCATAAAATATAAATGCAGTTATGTTGTGAAAATGCTAGTGGCCATGGTTGATTTCAGGTGTCGAACTCAAAACATTTATTTTGGAAAAAAGGACAATGCAATGTCAGTCAAAATTGTTTTAAATGTTGCTTGGAATTGTGTCCACTATAGGAAAGGGGTCCACTAATTCCTACCACCAAGCTAGAGAAATCCCCGTCGACAGTCCACAAGCAACTCAACATAACAAACTCACTGTTCAAAATAAACCCACATCTACTTGCACCGTTCCACAAACTAGTCGAGCCGCAGGAGAAGTAGACATCATCACATTCAATTACGGCTTCCAGAGGCACTCTAGTGGCAGCCCTTTCCGCAAGGACTCCGATCCGAGACGTTCCTTCGGGGGACGTTGCAGCATTGTGCGCGGTGGTGGTCCCTGAAGACTGAGTCCTCGCGCGAGCGACAGGACATTATTCTCGACGACAAGCCTTCTGCCGAGTGTGGCGGAACAAAGGAACGGTGCCTAGCGTTGAAAGATGACAGACCCTAGAACAGAACCGCGACGGCTTGTCGTGTAGACTAGACCCGCATGTCCCTCGAGGGTGGCCGGACACTGCCGTTGACAATGATCGGTGTAGGCTTCGGGCTGCGGTGAAACCTGCTGTTGTGAGTGCAGCTTTTCAAGTTGAGATGCATCCGATGTCTATACACGGAAAAAGTCAGTTCTCGAAGTCGTTAATTGTGTTCATAAATTTGAGAACCACGAGGGAATATAGTCACGTTTATAGTACAAATGGACATTACTCATGAATGAATTCCTTTGAGGGTCTCAAATTCAAGAACACAATTCACGATTATGGGAATTATTTTTTTTCTGTGTAAGGTGAAGTGCAGAAATTCAGATCTTGTCAATTTTGAGTTTAAATGGGACCATAATTCTGGAAGAATCAATCATTCCTTTTGTCATTCAAACGTAATACACTACCAATGTATCTCATAACACAACCAGGACAAAATAGATGTTGACACTGTTTTGCAAAAAGGTCACTTGGACAACTATTGTTTGTAGATAGACAATAAAATTCTACGAAACATTAAGCTTCATTTCCCACTAAAAATCCTTTTCATCTAGGATTCGTCAACTTCGCCCCACAAGTCCTTTTGTTATGCTATCCTTTGCATGCTGGAGATCCTTCGTCAAACCGGTTGACTGGCGAACGACATCCTTCGAAGAACACCGCATGCACTCAATGCATGGCTTCTAATGGCATCACAAACCCCTTACATCGAAAGGACACCATACTATAAATCTATCATCATCAACATTGTTATTCGTAGATTATATGCTTCCCCTGGCAGGAGCTGGTTGAAGCTGG
The DNA here is from genome assembly GCF_015732765.1 of Culex quinquefasciatus. NCBI lineage: Eukaryota > Metazoa > Arthropoda > Insecta > Diptera > Culicidae > Culex > Culex quinquefasciatus. Next base: position 10,092,211 of record NC_051863.1, on the reverse strand, counting down.
CTGGCTGAATTCGAGCGCAGGACAAACTTCAAATGGGGATTGATGCAATGAGCTGGAACGTGTTTATGAGCCTCCTCCCCAGGCGGGCCGGGCTCGATAAACACACACCCACAACTTTAGCGAGAAAGTGCTCCTCCACTAGAGTAGCTGGTCTTCGTTAAGATTGATGGATCGTTGTTGAGACGCTGTCGAAGTTTTTTTTTCATCGCTTTACGGTGATGAAACACGTTTAACGTGATCCGTTTTGCACTAATTTATTGATCAATTTGAATAGATTGTAGAGTGTGAAACGTGCGAGAAAAAAAATTACTTCATACCTTGAAACATCAATAAAAAGTAAACTCAAGATGGATTGAAAGGATATTAGCATGGCAATAGGGTATTTGTCCCAATTTCGGGCCGACTAAGTCGAGCGCACTTTGAGTTTGATGCATTCTCAAATATATAACATGAATAAGTCGTACTTCATCACAATATTGAAAAAATACTTTATATCTCTTTATGAGCCCGAAAAACTAAAAACAAATTGTCCCTATATTTTGGGTCTATTGCTCCTAGAATACGACCTTATTTGTGTCAATTTTCGACCTACCTTCTGATTGGTTGAAATCTTGAAGCGAGTGGCGCTTATTTTTTACGTATATATCAGGCGGTTATTGTCTCTACGAAAACTTGGGAACTTGGGAAAAGTGTTATGAACACGTTCGAAAATATGTATCTTAAGGGAGTAGAAAATCTTAAGGGGTAGAAAATCAAAAAATTTCATATTACAGAAAATTAATTAAATCCACTTAAAAGATGATTTTCAATCACTCCTGAAAGTTTCATGGAGATATTTCATGATTTAACTGAGTTAGAGACGATTTAAGCTCAGAATTTTGCCATGCGCAAAGCCAACTGTCTAACTTTCTGAGCGTTTTTCTCTGAACACCAAGTTGATTTACGGGTGCCACGATATCTCGAGATGGGATTGACCAAATTGGCTGAAATTTTGGGTGAAGACTCCCAAGACATGTCCGGTGTGCATGACGAAGCCCGATTTTGAAATTTCGAATTTTCAAAAAATATAAAAATCAAAAACTGGCAATTTTTTATATGAAAAACTGAAAAATATTTTTATCTTTTTTTTAAATAAACTTTTTGAAAATCTGCCTTCGTCATGCACAAGGGACCGGTTTAACGAGTCTTCGCCAAAATTTTGAGCCGATTTGGTCGAAGCAATGTTGAGATATCGTGGCACCCGTTTTCTGAAACTGCCAACTTCAAATAGCTATATCTCGGCAATGATACAACCAAATGTCTTCAAATTTGTTTTGTTAATAGATGAAAATGTATATTTTAATGTCCTGAAAACATATTTTGAAAAAAAGTTTAATTATGTGCTCAAACCGACCTCTGACATTTTTGCCGATTTACATGTATGTAACCCCTTAAAAAGGGATTATCTGATCAATTTGGTATCTTCGGCAACGTTGTAGATATTTCAGAAAAAAATAATTTACGAAAAAAAAACCCGATTTTTCAATTTGAATAATATTACAAAATCTCGATTTTGAGAACCTTTACCTCATTTGGATTTTTTTTCACTTTCACTTAGAGAAGTTTGGGCGAAACAAAAGTGAAAACTTTTTAGCATGACGGATGTTTTTTATATCGGTCAATGTATGAATTTTGAATTGATGTGAAGTTGAAAAAAAGTTTTCTTCAAATTATTTTTGAATGGTATTAACATGTAAATCGAGAAAAAATCAGAAGATGATTTGAGCACACACATAAACTTTTTTCAAAATCTATTATCAGGGCATTCAAATATACATTTTCATCTATTAAAAAACAACTTTGAAAACATGTTGTTGTATCATTGCCGAGATATAGCTACAGTGAACTCTCAGGCTGTCGATCTTCTCGATATCAATATTGCTCCAGCTGTCAATAAAATTGTCAGTTCCTTCAAGAAGATTGCTTTAACTTTTGGTTATATAATTTGACAACGAGAGGGTCCACTGTATTTGAAGCTAGCAATTTAAAAAAACGGGAGTTGACCAAATCGGCCAAATTTTGGTGAAGACTCGTTAAACCGGTCCTGTATGCATGACGAAGGCCGATTTTCAAAAAGTTTATTCTAAAAAAAAGATAAAAAATATGTGTTTTAAATACAAAATCGCCAGTTTTTGATTTTTGTAAATTAAAAAAAAACTAAATTTAAAAATCTGACTTCGTCATGCACACGGAATATGCCTTGAGAGTCTTTATCCAAATTTCAGCCATCTTTAGAAATCGTGGCAGCCGTAAATTTTCTGTAATTTGAAGTTTTGTGATTTTCTACATGTATGTAACCCCTTAAGTATTTGTTTCTTTTTTTCTACATCTTTGGTCCACGGAGCAATTCTTGGAGGTCCTGATCATCAACAGAGTAGCAGCTACGGGTAGATACCAATGCTACGCTATGCTATATTTTTTATAAATATATTTTTAACCCTCGTCCATCTGTAAAAAATATATTTTCAAACGGCTGAAAAAAAAATCAGGTGTAGTCATCCCTCATATTCGGAACAGTTTACAGATCGGCCAATGTTCAACAAATCATGGAAAATCGATAATTGCACATAATGATTTGCTTTTACCTTCATGTGAAAGCTTTTCTTGCGATCTTTCGATTGATGTATAGACCGGCTGTATATTTTTACGTTTTATATCAAGTTTTTAAAGAAAAACATTGACCCTTGAAATCTACAAATTCGGAACACTTTTTTCTTACGATGTAAACAAACTTTTTTTTTCTCTTCAGGAGTACTTATTTTTTACAAAATAATGACTTCACACTCTGAAACCAATAAAACTCATGCTTAGTAATGTTTTATGAATGGTCTGATAACTTTTTTTGTGAAAATATCATTTAAATTTTGGTGTTCCACAATTGTGGGAGGCACAATAACATCCCACAATCATGGAACAGGAAATTTGGAGGGAGTGTTTCGCTGCTCTGGATAAAATAGTCTTGAAAGGCAGGTTTTTGTTTAAAAAGTACTACTTTTACTAGTGAAATAGCAAGAGAATGTCCAAATAAAGGTCCTAAAAATAGTAGGGTCGACAGAAAAGTTGCATTTTGCATCCTATTGACGATTTACCACAAAAGTGTACCGAATTTGTGGGCGTTCCGAATATGTGGGATGACTGTAGAATTAGTTTGGAAACTGTTTGTTGTATTTGAAAACGGAAAATCTCGATTTTTTACTTGGGAAATAATTGCATATTTGAATCGTAAGCACTTGTTCCTAAATCCATCTACAGTCGACTCTATGGCTGTCGATCATCTCGATATCAATATTGCTCCATCTATCGATGAATTCTTCAGTCCCTTCAAACTGCATACTTCGATTGGCTTTATTCCTCGATATTTTCTCTTGCTTGAAGGATCTCTTCCTCGACGGTCCCTTGGATTCTGTTTGCTTTAAAAATCTCTTCCGGATGTCATTAATTTCACTTTCTAATGGCTTGCATAGACATTTTTCTTTGCGAAACGAAGCTTTGAAGGGTGTTTGACATTAGTTTGTTTTTGTTTGCTGGACGTTGCCACGATTCTCTCCCATAGCTGGGTACCAAGAAAAACATATTTTCAATCGAGTCTTCATTTTGCATCGTTCTGTAAACTGATGATTCTCTTCCTCGACGATCCCTTGGATATTGACAACCAGAGAGTCGACTGTAATTAGCTGATTGCCATTATGTAAACAATTTATTTTGTGTAGGTAACTTTTGATGCTTGGTCACTTTTTATTGAGATATTTATCATTCGATTTCAGTTAAATCGCTTTTTATGAACTGTGATTGAACGTCAAAGTGCTGATATGGCAACATAAAAGGAAAGATGGAGTTAGATGCTGTTCCTCTATTTATCACTTATAGTAGAATTTCTTAAATACGTATTTGGTATCAGAAATTTAAGAAATTCCATGAAAAAAAATATTTTTGAAAAGAAAAAATGAAAATATTGTTCAACAAAATAAAATTAAAATGTTAGATGCCTATATTTTAATGAAAATATATTTAACACTGCACATCAATCAGAGCTTTTGCACCAAAATTACTGTTACAGACAATTTTTGTATCTTCAAATCAACGGGAACTATTGATATTGATACCCCATAAGGCACTGTCTACAAAGTTATTTACAGCAAAGTATGACTTTTTTTTATGACTTTTGTTACAATCAGAAGTTTGACAATTTTGGAATAAGAAGACAACAACTTCCTTGGTTGCTGTGCACCCTTGAGGGTCACACTTTTCCTATAGTTATAACATGCAATGTCACATTTGTATGACCCAATCTCACCCCCCAGACTCAATGTCACCTCTGATGACGGTAAAGAAAAGTCGATTTGTGTAAACGTACAGAATTCTTAAATTAGGTAATCGCCGTGATACTTCAAGAACCAGCCATTTCCAATCAATTTGTGTTTGCTTCTCCTTTCAGACTAATGATGTTGAGCTTCGTAAAACCGCCTCCACTTTTATGTCAACTACGTTCGAGGCCTCACCCAACAAACTAACCAAATAACGAGCCCATAAACTATCTATTTCAGCAGAGGCGACCAAGCGCCTCCACCGAATGACCTTCCCCCCACCATCGGTCAGCACGTGCAGGGACAAGGTCCTTCCTGTGCCAAAACTTCAATCAACGCGCCAACAGAACCTCATCTCGGCGGAGCTTTGCGCCGAAAAACAGCCGAGACGTGCCTAATGTGGAACCATTAACGCTGCCATAAATAACAAATTACCCTGATGATGGCGTGTCTATGTGTGTGTATGTGTGTTTCTGTTGGTATATTTGTAAGTGCGAGGGTGGACACTGTCTGTCATTCGTGAAAGCAATTATCGCTTCAAATTAGGTACTCGTCCCCAACACCTACCTTCTCCCTAGCTATCGGCAACTGATTCTGGCAAACTAGAACGTAAACAATATCTCCAGGTCCCTGGGTTGGCTACTCAACGGGAAATCAGTCCCGCGTAGACTTTTATCGCTTTCCACGCACTTTTCCGCCAGTGATTGCCACCATCACACCAACCATTGACTGACTGGGTTCACTGTTTGATGGCACCGCAAAGTGGGGTGATTTTGAGCAGATAATTACACGGCGAAAGGGTTCAAACCTGTTTATGTTTTTTTAAACGTGCCTGAAGTTTGAACACTTTGTAAGTGATTCCGAACACTCCATGAACACTTGTTCACGATTTCATGAGCTGATTTTTCTCCGTGTATAATATATATTTATTTTTCTATTTTATTTTGCTAAATAAAAATAAGAAAGTTAACAGTCGCCCAACTTCACCCACCTCGACGGTTTCGATCGTGAAAGCAGACGCCACCCAGCGGATTCCAGAGTCCATTTCACTGTGCATTTAATGGACCATGTAGCATTTTATCGCGCCCCCGGTTGCCACTGTTTGTGCTGGTGGAAGGCGCGAAAACATCCGGAGTGGTGGGTTATGTAACGAGCTTTCAGTTCTACCCGTGGAACAATGCCTATTTTCAGTGGATGCTCTGCGGTGCGTCAATCGAAATTAACTTTAAATTGGCTGTTAAATTCCTCGATTGTTTTTGTTCATCTAGAAAAACAGATTTTTGTTTTAAAAAAAAACTAATAAAATACGAACACTAGGGAATAACTACATAAATACAAAAAAAAATTCTCAAATAAACTAAAACATTTCTAAGGAAACCTCCATTCAGTCGTACCGCAAAGCCAATCAAACGACGAGCATCTATCCGCGCAATACCCCGTCGGAATGTAGCCGGTAGTCAGTCCAGCCCGAGTCTGTCCATCAAGAATTCCAGCCATCACTGTTGGCCCATCGGCTGTAGACCTCAACTATGTGAAGAGAATTGCACCAGCATCGTTCCGTTTAATTTCAAGAGCCATAAGCCGGGGGTGCTACTCGATACATAGCATCGTCCAGACTGCGAGAGGATGGCTCGCAAATGGAATCACTTCAGTGGAACTCTTGAAAAGTGTGTGTGTGTGTAGGAAAAACAAATTTAAAAGGATCGTTTACAACTGAGTCCTGTTGAAAATGCAGTTTAAACCAGTCAACGTTTTAATTTGTTATTTATTTTTAAGGTGTTGTTCTTTGGTCATTTTTGTCATTTTTGTCATTTTTGTCATTTTTATCATTTTTGTCATTTTTGTCATTTTTGTCATTTTTGTCATTTTTGTCATTTTTGTCATTTTTGTCATTTTTGTCATTTTTGTCATTTTTGTCATTTTTGTCATTTTTGTCATTTTTGTCATTTTTGTCATTTTTGTCATTTTTGTCATTTTTGTCATTTTTGTCATTTTTGTCATTTTTGTCATTTTTGTCATTTTTGTCATTTTTGTCATTTTTGTCATTTTTGTCATTTTTGTCATTTTTGTCATTTTTGTCATTTTTGTCATTTTTGTCATTTTTGTCATTTTTGTCATTTTTGTCATTTTTGTCATTTTTGTCATTTTTGTCATTTTTGTCATTTTTGTCATTTTTGTCATTTTTGTCATTTTTGTCATTTTTGTCATTTTTGTCATTTTTGTCATTTTTGTCATTTTGTCATTTTTGTCATTTTTGTCATTTTTGTCATTTTTGTCATTTTTGTCATTTTGTCATTTTTGTCATTTTTGTCATTTTGTCATTTTTGTCATTTTTGTCATTTTTGTCATTTTTGTCATTTTTGTCATTTTTGTCATTTTTGTCATTTTTGTCATTTTTGTCATTTTTGTCATTTTTGTCATTTTTGTCATTTTTGTCATTTTTGTCATTTTTGTCATTTTTGTCATTTTTGTCATTTTTGTCATTTTGTCATTTTGTCATTTTTGTCATTTTTGTCATTTTTGTCATTTTTGTCATTTTTGTCATTTTTGTCATTTTTGTCATTTTTGTCATTTTGTCATTTTTGTCATTTTTGTCATTTTTGTCATTTTTGTCATTTTTGTCATTTTTGTCATTTTTGTCATTTTTGTCATTTTTGTCATTTTTTCATTTTTGTCATTTTTGTCATTTTTGTCATTTTTGTCATTTTTGTCATTTTTGTCATTTTTGTCATTTTTGTCATTTTTGTCATTTTTGTCATTTTTGTCATTTTTGTCATTTTTGTCATTTTTGTCATTTTTGTCATTTTTGTCATTTTTGTCATTTTTGTCATTTTTGTCATTTTTGTCATTTTGTCATTTTTGTCATTTTTGTCATTTTTGTCATTTTTGTCATTTTTGTCATTTTTGTCATTTTTGTCATTTTTGTCATTTTTGTCATTTTTGTCATTTTTGTCATTTTTGTCATTTTTGTCATTTTTGTCATTTTTGTCATTTTTGTCATTTTTGTCATTTTTGTCATTTTTGTCATTTTTGTCATTTTTGTCATTTTTGTCATTTTTGTCATTTTTGTCATTTTTGTCATTTTTGTCATTTTTGTCATTGTTGTCATTGTTGTCATTTTTGTCATTGTTGTCATTTTTGTCATTTTTGTCATTTTTGTCATTTTTGTCATTTTTGTCATTTTTGCCATTTTTGTCATTTTTGCCATTTTTGTCATTTTTGTCATTTTTGTCATTTTTGTCATTTTTGTCATTTTTGTCATTTTTGTCATTTTTGTCATTTTTGTCATTTTTGTCATTTTTGTCATTTTTGTCATTTTTGTCATTTTTGTCATTTTTGTCATTTTTGTCATTTTTGTCATTTTTGTCATATTTTTGTCATTTTTGTCATATTTTTGTCATTTTTGTCATTTTTGTCATTTTGATCATTTTGATCATTTTGATCATTTTGATCATTTTGATCATTTTGATCATTTTGATCATTTTGATCATTTTGATCATTTTGATCATTTTGATCATTTTGATCATTTTGATCATTTTGATCATTTTGATCATTTTGATCATTTTGATCATTTTGATCATTTTGATCATTTTGATCATTTTGATCATTTTGATCATTTTGATCATTTTGATCATTTTGATCATTTTGATCATTTTGATCATTTTGATCATTTTGATCATTTTGATCATTTTGATCATTTTGATCATTTTGATCATTTTGATCATTTTGATCATTTTGATCATTTTGATCATTTTGATCATTTTGATCATTTTGATCATTTTGATCATTTTGATCATTTTGATCATTTTGATCATTTTGATCATTTTGATCATTTTGATCATTTTGATCATTTTGGTCATTTTAGGTTTAGCAATTTTATTCATTTTGGTCAGCATTTTTGCGTCATTCCAAATCCTGATTTTAGCTTAGGTTTCTATAGACGTTAAAAAAAATGCTGCCGGCAAAGTCTCAACGAATATAAACGTTTATCCTGCAGGCGACGGCTGACAAGTTGCAAATGCTGAACAAAAATATTTGTTAGCCAGAAGCCATTCCGAGTTGAGGTGTTTCTGTCTGAATCATTTTTTTTTTTTTTTGATTTTGTTGACTGGCTGGATTATTACAGCAAATTGCTTTTTTTGGTAATCCCGGTAATTTATTTTCCTCGAAGGGATAATTTAATCTTTTTCCATTTGTAAATAGCACAGCAAAGCTGGTTTTCCATTGAATCCCCGCATAACATGGTACACGTTTGTTGGGCAAGTCCGATGATCGTGGGTGCAAAACCGCACTGACGGTGCAGTCTGCCGTCAGCAAACTGATTGACGTAAAGGATTCCGTACAAGTTCCTGCTCTCTAAGCAGAGCAGAAAAAAGGGCAACAAAGTTAACGGGGTAGCAAGCAGATCCAGAGAACTTTGCAGTTTTATAATCCTATGCTCTACAGGGAATCCAATTACATTGAAGAAAATATTATTTCTACGTTTGGATGACCTGGCTGAGTTCTGAGGTGGGTACATCAAATAGAAACGTCAAGTTCCTGGAACCGTTTGGTCAAAGGTAAGCAACAAGTATACAATTTATGGTACAAAAGGATCTCTCAAAGCTCGGCCACCCCCACACACCTTACGCAAGATAAAGTTGTGAGTAGAGCAAGAATGTTTCTGCGGTTGCCGTTGGCATGCCACATTTTCAGCTGCCATTTTCGCTACTCGTTGTACAGTCGTTAAGGTGTAAGGACTCATGCCACTGAGACCAATTTAAATAGATCTTTTCGTCCGTCATCCGACGACCCACCCCGCAAATTCCTGCTGACCACAACCGACATACTTTTCTGTGGTTTTCAAAAGAGACTCAAAAAAAGCACAAAATTTGCTCTCATTTCGGTGCAGCACACTTACAAAAACACTCACCGACACAAAAATACTTATACAAAATGATCTTGCCAACAGCTCATTGCGGTTTCCTGCGAAGTAGCCCCACCCGCCCCCTGAACACCCCACCGGAATGTGCCAGTGTCTTGCTCTATAACTTTCACCCCCCCCAAATGGCAGAACATTTTCAACAAAGAAAACCACCACCACAACACTCCTAATGGAATCCATTCATGTGTTGTGGGTGTGTTTGTAGTGCTTTTAAAAAGCTGTGCTCAATGCACAAGTTGCACGTCTGCGGGGTTCGTCCTGGCCAGCCATCGCAAAGAAAGCCGGAGAGCGGGTGCGCAGTCATTAATGCTTTTGTGCTTTCGTTGCATTTGAATGGCTTTAATTGCTGGGGGAGAGATATATCATTGAACTGTAGTTTTGCCTTCTTTGCCGTTTTAGAAGTTTATTGAGAGGAGAATGCATCCTTCTAATGATTGCTGTACTGTGCCATCGAACAAAGAATTCTAAAGAGGGTAATTTAAGTAGGTAATGAGTTCTTCTACCTGAATGTAATGAAGAGGAAAGCGCTTAAATTTGAGCTGATAATAGTGCTTTGAAAACTGTTCTCAACATATATTTAAAGTCATCAAATCTAATTAAAATGTTATTCAGACCGCATATCGTAATAACCAATAACCCTACAACTAGTGGTTGACGATTCTCGCGTTTTGAATTTCCCGAGAATCGAGAGTATAATTTTGCTATTTGTAGTGAATTTTCCGAGCCCGGAAAATTTTGTTGTCATGCAAAACAGGCTCGTGGATTCGGAGTCGAGGTCAACAAACTTGTCAGAATCGCTTCAAAGCTACCCGAATTTGCAGCTCAGTTGCCAAAATAATTAATTTATTGCCGGTAATATGAAAGAAATATTTTACGCATCTAATGCGTTCAAACAAGTGAAAGAACATTTAGCTAAAACATTTCTTTTTAATTAAAATTTATTAAGGTAACCATATCGAGATTTTTAATAAATTTTGATATTTTTTCTTTTATTCGAAAAAGCTATCCAAACCTACTATATTTATATTTAATTTAAATAAGTAAGCATATTTTTAATCAGCATTTAATTCCTAATGATTGGTGCCAAAGTTGTTGGTATATGGGTTGAATCGGGACTACAGTCTGAACAAGGAATTAGGTGTTTAGAGCAAGTTAATGATCCAAAGCAATATTTAAAATTTGCAATTTCAACTGAAAATATTTATTAAAGGAAAATTTACAATTTCCTGGAAAAACTGACAGTTTACAATGCTTGGCATGCCTAGGCTTTCCTTGAAAAAAGTTGAATTTTTTTCAATCTAATATTTGCAAAACAACTGAACTAGTGTAAAATGCATTTTAAAACACTTTTTTTATTAAAATGTTGAGACTTAGGCTTGTTATTTGATTTTTTATATTTTTAATATAAATGCCTCCTCTCCTCGACCCTGGCCCAAAACCCAAAACTTTGAAAAATATCAAAACTTAATAGGTCAAGGGGGGGCAAAAAAATATAAAAATTTAAATAACAAGCCATAGTCTTCACATTTAAATGAAAAAAGTGTTTTAAAAGGCATTTTACACTAGTTCAGTTGTTTTGCAATCATTAGTTTTCAAAAAATCTAAGATCTGACAAAAACAAAAATTGTATCGAAAAAAAAGATTTTGCATCGAAAATTTTCAAAAAATCTTAAGATTTTTTAATAAACCCAAACATGCTAAAAATGATTTTAAACGCAGAAGAATGTATTTTAATTTGATTTCAGCTGGTTGCACTTGAATTTTCATTGAAATTTTGAAGTTAATTGTAAAAATATTTTTTTTGCCCCCTGATTTTTCGGGCCAATTTTGAAGGGGGGGTGACAAAAACTTTTAAAAATATTTGTACCAGCCTAACTCGGTCAAAGATTTTTTGCCCATTCTGGAAATTTCTGAAAAGTTGGCATTTTATGTCCTCTAAAACATATAAAAAAATAAAAAAAAATAAAAATAGTGTTTTTTCCAAATCAAGTTTTAGTGATAAAAAGTTAAATAAAAAATCACCAAATTTTTTTTTACCGTGTATCATTTTTTTTTCAGTGTAGTCCATATCCATACCTACAACTTTGCCGAAGACACCAAATCGATCAAAGAATCCTTCAAAAGATACAGATTTTTGAATTTTCACATATCATTTTTGTATGAACAGCTGCCAAATTTGTATGGAAAATTATATGGACAAACTAATGATGCAAAATGGCTTCTTTGAGCATATCGAAGGCACCAAAAAAGTTTCAGCCGGATTAAAAAATATAAAAAAAATCGAATGACCGAAATCTCAGAGAATTGCTCACTTACGCCCTTCTCAAATGTCATTATCGAGTGAAACTGGCTCCATATACACAAAAATGGATTATATAAGCGTAGGATAACATGTCTACAAAGTTTCATTGAAATCGAAGAGGGTCGAGAAAAAAGTACCTAAAAAAATCCTGTTTTGGGCTGGAATTGCTCATAGGTCAATTTTGCAAATACACGCTGATTTTTTTTTATTGTGAAAGATTTCAATTTGCCCAACAAGAAAAAAGATTATTCTTCTGTAAACTCGTCTGGGGAACACGATGGCGTCGTTTGATTTAAAAATAAATCGCATGTAAATTGAGAAAATTGCATGTCAAGTTTTCAATTGCACGAAATGCACCAAAGTTCAGCGTCCAATTAAACGAAAAAATATCTGTTTAGTTTTACTCTTACACTTTATTGTATCCAAAATATGACCATTTGAAAGCAGAAGTTTTTTGAAAAAAAAAAAATGAAAATCACAAAACTTTTCGGTGGTGCCAATAACGAGTGGTTGCATAATTCAATAGTATAAACAGCCTTTCACTATATTCAAAACCAAAACTAAATTTCCAGACCGAAGCATGTATTTTTTTTTAATTCAGTTCGGACAATACTTCAAAATTCCCAGATCTAGAAAATCCCGGGCAATGAAGAGTTCTTGATTACCATTCAATCAATCATAGACATTTGCTCAAACTTTAATTCTGAGTTGATATATATGAGTTTAGGTATGTCAAATAGCATTAATTAGGAAGTTCTTTTTATAAGTGCTTTAGTGTGGCTTAAATCCTTTCTTCAGTGAGAAAGTCCAGCAAAATAAAGGGTAACATTATATCACAAAATAAGTACAAAGCTGTGCCAACAGTAGCATACAAGTGCCAGCTACTCCCCCCTTACAACTTTAAAACTAACCTACACAATGTCGCAAATTTTAACTTCATCAACAATGCTGCACCCGCTGCTACTGTGGCAAGTCTCGTTCGTCTTCTCCTCACAACCACGAGTTAACGAGACCTTCGTAACGATACCGAGGCAGGCAGGTACTCACAGGTGCAGTAAAACTCTTCCCACCTCAACGATAAGGTGTTATTTCACGTGCGCAGCTCCTGTGGATGAAATCCGTTCGCTGCAGCTGCCTCCGGACCAATTAAGAGGAAGCCCACTCGTCCGTCCGTCCGACGTTTTCGGTGTGTTGCCAGGGGTGAGGTGCTTTATGATTGGTTGAGTCATGTTCGGCCAGCTGATGCTCGTTGGATGGATGCATGCCGTGTCGGGCTGAGATTACAGTCTGGCGAATTTGGGCGTTGCTTCTACCAAGATTCGAAAAGGCTACTGTCATTCAGCGTCAGGACCCCCTGATGCGTAAGAAGTCCACCAGACTATACCGTCAGTTTTCATGAGCTAGTGTGCATCCATAATTAGAAAGCTTCGCGATGGAACCGCTGCTGTCGCTGCTGCTGCTGCTACTGGTTTAGCGCGGGAAGGTGTTATGTACCGATATCTGACAGCTGCCCCGGTGGCGACTGCTGACACTTTGAAGTACTGCCTAGTAGAACCCGGCCGGACACAGATTTAGGCCTTTACCCAGAATTTATGGTGGTGGTCGTGTCAGATTGTGGAAAGTGCTTTTTGCGGCATGTTGGACTTGATTGATCTGGGGTGTGCCCCCGTTTCCTGGCGAGCAGCAGCTAAACCACCACGATATGCGGGATGATTATGTTGCGGGGTCTTGTCAAACTGGCTGGGTAGTTGGTTAGTGGTAAATTCAGGGTAGAAGGGGAGGGGGTTAGTTGAAGATGACATAGAAGAACGACAAGTTTTTAATGAAAAATACAGTAAATTGTGAGATAAAAATGTTATTAGTTGTTTATCGGCTCAGCAATCAAAGAAAACTAAAAAAAAAAACTTGTAGTTTTATCGTGGCGCGGTGGTTAGCGGCTTCAGCTGCCGATCCCTAAGTTGCTATGGGGCGCGGGTTCGATTCCCGCCAGAGGGTGACGATTCTCGAGATTTTCAATTTCCCAGGAATCGAGAGTTGAATTTGGTCATTTCCCGGGAATTCCCGGGACCCGGGAGTTTTTTTTCTATGCCAACAGTGGCAATAATATAAAAGACAATGTAATAATATTGTTTTTTTTTTCAATCAATTAAGTTACATTTAATTCATACTTATTCTAAGAAACGTTAACTTCAGTATCCTCTTTATCTGAGTAACTATATCTACCTTTTGATTTTTTTTCTGATTCTGCAAATACAAGATCGTTTCTTGAGCTTTTTCTGACTCAAAATTGTAGTTGAAAACGAATCTAAACGAATCTTTATTCGCACTGAGTGATTTTTAAAAAGTTTCACAAGCTTGTTGCATGACTGAAGCTTATAGCTAATATATAATTTCCCAGTATCGGGATATTTTCAATATGAAAAACAACCAATTTAAAACAAAAATTTAAACTTGTTTTTCCTTTTTAAGGTTAACTGTAAATATAAATTGAAGAAATATTTACAGTTATCAGGAAAACCCGAATGTTCACAATTGTTTTTTTTTAAATATAATTGAATATTGAGGTTGACATGAAACACAAAATGACTTATTGACATCAAGAAAGGAAATTACCTTGATACAGCGAAATTACCCTAGAGAGTATTGCTATGCTCGATAGAGGATATGGAAATTGAACTTGTTTTGAAATAGCTTTTCCATCTTAGAATATATTAATAAAAATAATTAAAAAAAAAACTTTAGTTTTCTTTTCTGGTGTGACTGCTAAGTATGCTTCAAGATAAATTTTGGGGTCCAATTTTTTTTTTGGCTTCTCTCAATTATAGTTATTGGGGTTTTTGACGAGTCAAATTTTAAACTTTTTGAATAAGAAGATCAGAAAAACATTGGACATCGAACATTGAACTTCCACTGTTCTATACAATTTAGAATTGTATAATTTTGCTTCGATATTTGTAAGTATAAAATTTCCCGGGAGTCTCGACGAATTTCCCGGGAATCGAGAGGTCCAAAAATGGTCGATTTCCCGGGAATTCCCACACGTCACCCTCTAATTCCCGCCTTATCCTTCTGGAGCTTTTCGTTCAATGTTTGACCCTTTTTAATGTTAGTATTCAGTCTACAAAAACGGTGTGATTGTCTTTGTCTAATCCCCTAAAAAGGAAAATAAATTACTTCAAAACGTTGAGTTAAACAAAAGTCGAGAACATATTAAATATCATGTTTGATAAGATTTAACTCTGAGACTAAAGTATATAATATTAGTGGATTTTTTCCGTTGAATCTAAATCAGAGTCGTGATTTACTCCAAATCCTAAACCCTGTGTATGATTGCCTGTCACTACAACAAATGCTTGACTTCATTTTAAAAACATCACTCATACCGTAAATGTTCATAAACAGATAAATCTGTGCCATCAGAACGAATTTTCTACTAAATTCAGTATCTTTACCAAAGTAAAAGGTTTTGGCAGGGAGAATCCAGAAAAAAACGCTGTTTAAAAAATACTTTTATTAATTTTTTTTAAACTTTTCGAAAATTATCAGTTTTAGAAAGAAGCCATTTTGCATTGGGTTGCCTATACATGCCTCTATACAGTTTTGGCAATTGTCAAAAGTTGTTGAAGGTATTGCTTTGAACATTCGAAAACAAAATTTACACTTTCAATAGATACTCATTATTTAATGGTCTTTTCACTCAAAAAATCGATAGCGCACATCTTAAAAATATTAAATTATGGTGAAATTTTCCAACCTTAAATACAAAGAAACCTCTTCTAACCTCTTCTTTTTTTGTAATTTGTTGTTTTCTCTGGAACGAGGCAACACTTTTGCAAACTTTTTAAAGCGATTTTGCAGGTAGGTTTTGGTCAAATCTACGAAATTTTAAAGTTGGCAAAAATAGCGTATGGTTTTGGTGTTTCTCAACCGGTGAGGAATTCTCCCCTGGGGGGAATTTGGCTATTCTTGGGCCCCCCCCCCTTGTTGAATAAACGCTGCATCATCATCCCCCCCGATGATGATGCAATAGAAATTCGTTGTTTTTGAAAGTTTTTGCTAAAAGCTTAAATTTCTTTTGGCACTTTCCTCAAAGTTTTAATACTTAAAATGTTTTTTTGAAATTTCTTGTGAAAAATATGAATTTATATGACTTTTTTTTCCTTCGGTTTTATCTTTGTAAATGTCTAAGATGTCAGCCAAAAACTCAAAATGTAAAAATTAATTGCTCAGCATTTCCATATTAATGAAACATAAACTGGTCTGGAATATTGTTGTTCTAGTTTTCGAAAATGAGCAGAACTAAACGTGGGCGATACAGATTTAATTGACATTCTTGCAAACATTAGCAGTGCCTAAAATTGTTTTTTTTTTTGTAATTTCTTCGGGCTTGGGAATTTTTGGATTATGAGCTGTACTTAACTTTTTTTTAGATTTTTCTTTAAGATATTTGACTGTTTATTTTTTTGTGAGGTTTTGTATCCTCTTTAATTTCTTTTGCTTTGAAAAAAAAGATCATTAAATAATTTTGACAAGAGTAGTTAAGTAAAGTAAGTTTGCCTGAAATAAAACTGTGATTGTTTGAATTTCCTTAATACAGGAACAGTTTTTGACGAAAAAAAAAAACGAAACTATTGGCACTACGCCCCCCGGGGCATGGCCTTCCTCTAACGTGGGATTTCTGCTCCAGCGCCTCTGACGAGACAGGAGAAACCGGGACCGACGTTTTACTTCACCATCCGATAGAAGCTCAGTGGATAAGGCGGGAATCGAACCCGCGTCTCATAGCATCATCGGGATCGGCAGCCGAAGCCGCTACCCCTGCGCCACGAGACCCACAGTTTTTGACAGATAATTTTAAAATATTTTTAATGAGGTTTTACATTCTAATTGAAATAAGAAGATCATAAAAAAATGTCAATGAAAAATCGTTAAGAATTTGTTCTTTTGGTTGCAAGATTAGAAATAATATTTTGTAGTGAAAATGCAATATTTCTACAAAAATAAAACTAAAAATTATTATTTTCGTTATTTGATACTAAATTAAAAATTGAAGGGGGGAATGAAGTTCTTGAAAATGATCAAAGGGGTAAAAAAAGGTTGAGAACCACTACTTTAAGAGAAATGGACGAAATAAAAAGCGCACTGCCACTGTTTTTAATATTTTGAAATCAACCCTTATATTTTATACGTTCGATAAAAAGTGTTTTTGGTAATATCATTTTTTTTACATATTTTTAATGCCAAAAGGTTAAAAAACACTTTTTACCAAATCAAATTTCAGGGTTGATATTTTTTTTAAATCGAACAAAATCTGATGAGTTATCGTGTCGATTAAAATTTTTGTGATAACCTAATCTTTCCTGTTTGTTTATTGTTTTACAGAGGCTGCATCTCAACAAATATTTGTCCAATCTGCAATGTCTTTAAAGTAAATTTATAAGAAGTAAATTTTGATCAACTTGTGCCATAGCTCGAAAATTTGCATTTTTAACACTTTCACTCAAAAATGAGAATTTTCAAAAATGTTTATTTTGCGCAATTTATTTTTGTTAACATTTTGGGATTTATGATAGTTTTACATAGAAAACCTAAAATATGACCAAAAATCGATTTTGGCGTTTTGGCTGATTTCCGAGGGCAGATTCAGAATCAGCGGGCAAAATTACATGGAAAACACATAGTTGGACAATTATAGAATTTCGTTAGGGTGATCCGATACACTTTTCCCTTGAAAACTAGACATGTTCAAATGACGATATTTTGAGCTAAAAGAAAAATATCCCGTGAGCAATTCTCTACCAAAACCGGAAATGGATTTTATTTGTATTTTTTGATTTGGCAAACTTTGTGGGGGCCTTCCCTATGACCAAATATGCTATTTTGTGTCATTGGTTCACCCATACAAGTCTCCATACAATTTTGGCTGCTGTCCATACAAAAATGGTATGTAAATATTCAAACAGCTGTAACTTTTGAGTGAATTTTCTGATCAATTTGATGTCTTCGGCAAAGTTGTAGGTATTGTTGAGGACTTTTGAGAAAAAAATAGGTACACGGATAAAAATTGCAGATTTTTTTATCAACTTTTTTTTTCACTAAAACTCAATTTCCCAAAATACGTATTTTTTTGATTTTCGAGATTTTTTGATATGTTTTAGGGGACAAAAATCCGCAACTTTTGAGCCATAGAGAAACATGGGCAAAAAATCTGCCGCCGAGTTATGAATTTTTGAAAAAATAGTGATTTTTGGAAAAAATCGAAGTCTCATGCAAAAACAAGTTAGACATTACTTTTTAATGCAAAATTGAATTGCAATCGAAAAGTACTTTGCAGATTTTTTGATAAAGGGCTCCGTTTTCAAGATATAGCCACCGAAAGTTTGATTTTAGCGAAATATTTGCAGTTTTTCGATTTATAAACTATTATAAAAATCGAAAAACTGCAAATATTTCGCTAAAATCAAACTTTCGGTGGCTATATCTTGAAAACGGAGCCCTTTATCAAAAAATATGCAAAGTACTTTTCGATTGCAATTCAATTTTGCATTAAAAAGTAATGTCAAACTTGTTTTTGCATGAGACTTCGATTTTTTCCAAAAATCACTATTTTTTCAAAAATTCATAACTCGGCGGCAGACTTTTTGACCATGTTTCTCTATGGCTCAAAAGTTGCGGATTTTTGTCCCCTAAAACATATCTAAAAATCTCGAAAATCAAAAAATACGTTTTTTGGGAATTTTTTTAGTTTAGTAAAAAAAATGTTGTTAAAAAAATCTGCAATTTTTTTTTTTCGTGTACCTATTTTTTTCTCAAAAGTCCTCAACAATACCTACAACTTTGCCAAAGACACCAAATTGATCAGAAAATTCACTCAAAAGTTACAGCTGTTTGAATATTTACATACCATTTTTGTATGGACAGCAGCCAAAATTGTATGGAGACTTGTATGGGTGAACCAATGACGCAAAATAGCTTATTTGGTCATAGGGAAGGCCCCCACAAAGTTTGAGTCAAATAAAAAAATACAAAAAATAAAAATGGTCGAAATCGGCCGATTTCGTAGAGAGTTGCTCCCGTGGATTTTTTCAGCGTTTATAGTGCTAAATCTCCTCTTTTAAATGCAACCAGGCGCCTAAAATTTTGCCGGCGCCTTTTCGAGATATTTTAGTTTTAAATTTGCATCTTTTTTACTCTAAAAGTGCCCCGAAAATCACATTTCTCTAAAACTTAACCCTGAATTGCTACGTTCAAAAAACTGATTATTGAAGGTTTGATCAGATGCCTCCTCTTAATTTGGTCGTAGAACGCGAGGATTACGAGATAAAATGTTGGTGTCTTGAACAAAATTGCTTGGACAACTTTCTAGAGGACAAAAAAACGAAAAATATTCCTGAAAAGTTAGATTTTCAAAACCACTCTAATCGTGAACCACCCTAATTTTGAACCTAACCAAAAGTTGCTTTTTTCCATTTGCAACAACTCTTCTCAAGACACCAAAGCTCCAAAACGTCACCATTTTTCGGAAAATCCATTTTCCACTTAATTTTGCGTTC
Organism: Culex quinquefasciatus; assembly: GCF_015732765.1. Classification (NCBI taxonomy): domain Eukaryota; kingdom Metazoa; phylum Arthropoda; class Insecta; order Diptera; family Culicidae; genus Culex; species Culex quinquefasciatus. The sequence continues at coordinate 10,073,089 of NC_051863.1, read as the reverse complement.
TTGACCACTGTGCAACGGAAGGTCCAATTTTCTATGTCATGAAAATAAACTCTTTTTTTAATAAGCAATAAATTTGAAATTTGCAAAATAGTTTTATTTGAAAGATACCCGAAAGATTTTTTCTAGGAATACAATATCAACCCTAAAATTTAATCTAAAGATTTTCACTTTTTAATAGAATAAAGTATCCATCAAGTTTCAGTAAAAAAACATTAATCGCAATGCATGATAGCGGGCTAAAAAAATATAGAACTTACTTATTTTGTTCAACGTTATTTGAGCCATTCATTTTTCCAAAAACGTTTGCAAACCACCTCAAATGTGATGCCAAACATATCTCCCTCTACTTAAAATTGTTGATCCACTTCTCACTCAAAATCCCACCTGCTTTTCCCACAGAGTGGAAAAATTGATCATTAAAAAGTTTATCACGCGGTTTTCCACCGCGTGGAAAGCGTTACCGAAGAGGAGAGGTGAAAGAGGCCGAGGCCCGGGGCGTACTAATACCGAATTCAATTTCTCAAAACACACGAGAGAAAAACAATTTCCACCATGCAAAGCGCATATTTATCGTTTCGTGTTTTTGCAAAGCTCGTGCACATTACCATTGGATGTTCTTTTTTTTTGCTCCCTCTGATGGAAAATGGGTGCTTAAAATGAAACGGGGCGGTTTTGTTCCGTACGGTTCGATTTTCACGTGAGGAGGAGGAGCAGGAGGCAATTTTTCCGCACGAACCAAATCCAAACCAAGCCTAATCAACACCTTGTGCCCGGAAAAGTTGTACAATTGTACAGAAACCATTCGTTTCCGAGAGGTGCTGCTCCTCCTCCCTGGGAGCATATACAACATTCATACTGCTGCTGGCTGTTTCAACAAAGTTAAAAATTAAGGGAGAGCGGATGTGGTTGAGTAACTTTGGTGCACATTAAATAGCTAAACAGCAAAATAAATTAAAAACAACTTTTAAATCAATAATATTGATGTTGAGAAAATGTTCCACGAATTAAAAACAAAAAAGTGACGATTTGAAGATTTAAAGATTTGAAGATTTGAAGATTTGAAGATTTGAAGATTTGAAGATTTGAAGATTTGAAGATTTGAAGATTTGAAGATTTGAAGATTTGAAGATTTGAAGATTTGAAGATTTGAAGATTTGAAGATTTGAAGATTTGAAGATTTGAAGATTTGAAGATTTGAAGATTTGAAGATTTGAAGATTTGAAGATTTGAAGATTTGAAGATTTGAAGATTTGAAGATTTGAAGATTTGAAGATTTGAAGATTTGAAGATTTGAAGATTTGAAGATTTGAAGATTTGAAGATTTGAAGATTTGAAGATTTGAAGATTTGAAGATTTGAAGATTTGAAGATTTGAAAATTTGAAGATAACAAATTGAAGTTGAATCTTTATGAATTTCATGACTCACATATATATTTTTTTATTTTTCAAACTTGTTCAATCCACCTTCCCTTACATATCATTTCTGCGTCGGTTTTAACTGGATTCACGTGGGCTCGTTACGCTGATGCCAAATTCAATTATGCGTGTAACAAGCGACGACCTCAACCCTTCAATGTTGTTGTTTGAAATGGAACGGAAAAGTTTTCTGAAGAGATGTGGTGCCGATTGGGCCGGGTCGTGGGTGCGTGGAGGTAATCGTTAGGAAACAACAACTTTTCGCACATGTTGCTACTGGTGTTGAAGAATGGGAGTGGTGCTGAACAGATTGTGGTGGAAATATTCGACCATTTAGTTTGATTTATTTAATCTAACGATTTTCTCTGGGTTATTGCATTGATTTTAAAAATAAAAAAAAAACTTTCTGAATTTTATAATTCCTGGGGTACTAAACTCCCAAACAGCATCCCACAATATGGCTCAAAACTGAGGACCCAACTTACTATTTTCTTGCAAACTCATTAAATTATGCATGCCCACCGGTCTAGACCTAGAAAAATAAGGCGCTTAACCTTGCCACAGTTTCTGAAAGTCACCCGCAAAAGCCCTCTTCATCCCGTCCCGGCAAATCCGGTTAATTTATGCGCTTGCCAGGGTTGTCATTTTGCAGGGCTCCAAAAACTTTTTACTTGCTCTCACGGTTACTTGAAATCCTTCATGAAAAATTCACGCACCTCGCCTTCTGCTAGTTATCAGCTGATAAAACTCCGCGCCAAACCGCCAACTCAACTGGCTTTGAAACTTTTCGGTCCAAGCCAAGCTCGTCGTCTCGCAGAAGCATAGAACGAGTTGTTGGTGAAGTTGCTTTTTTTGCAGCAATTTAAAAAATTGTTTGACCATACTCAATGCTGTTAATGTTTGCTGGAGCTTGCTGGAACTAAAGCATAAACATTAGTTTATTCGTTCAAACTCGAATTAAGGTTAATTTAACAGAGTTGAGAGTAGTCATTGGATGGAATAAATTTTCACTTTCCTGCTCGTTAAGCTACTTACAATTCGCACCAATTCGTTGCCAATAGAAGTCCTGGTGCTGAACTAGTTTTGCCACAGCAGTTGCCTCATCATGCATAGCCGATTGCCAACTTCATGATGCAGCAGTCGCATAACTCGTCCCGTTAGAATCATCTTTTGCCATCGGTTTCAGGTTCAGAACAGTTTTACCTGATTTTTTTATCAGCATTTTAATTATGTTTTTCTAAAGTTTTTCTTAAATAATACTAAGTACTAAAGTACTAAAGTACTAAAGTATAATAGTGGCATTTTCAGTAATTCAAATGAATCTTTAAAATCGACAAAAAATTTCCAGCAAATATTGAAACATTGTAACAACAATTTAACCAGTAATACACGTAGTCTCTATAGCATTCCTAAATTGCAAATGTCTTAACAAGAGCTCAAAAATTATCAAATCTACACGAAATTTCATCCATTGTTACTCCAATATATAGCGACTCAGCGCGAACAAAAATAAAATTAATAAAGAGAGCAATTTATTAGCTATTCGCAATTTTTCCAGATTTTTTCGCAATGATTTAAGCATATTATTTTGTCTTTTTTATATGTGACTTTGGAACACTTAAAAAAAATCCCAAAATAAAACCATTAACCAATGAAAGTCGAGTCAATAGTTTCCATAATATCATCAATTTAAAAATCATGTGTAGTTGGAGAGCTCTTGAAAAATCATTTTTTTCTATTTTTTAATGAAAGCGTTCTTTTATAGCATAAAGCAGTTATAGGGGAGGAGGAGGGGGGGTCATTGACTGAGGCTTCATACAAAATTTTTAATTTTGCAATTTTTGATGTTAATACTTAAAGAAAGAAAGCCATCTCTGAAAAACATATCTTTGAAAAACTGAAGAAATTCATGCAGTTTGTGCTCTCAAACTTTGAGATACTGAGTGTTACTAAGTGTCACCTACTTAGCCTGTAATTTTCAACTGACGATATCTTAAAAAATGTTGGATAGATTTTCAATGCTAAAAAATATTATTTTGTCAAATTTCTGATCTTTTCAATGACAATAATTACAATATTTTTAAATCAAACAAAACATTTAAAAAGATTTACTCATTTCATATTTAATACCTAATTTGAACATCTTGAAAAAAAATTGATTGAAGAGATCAGATGATTTCACCAAAGATCCATTTTTTAGCATTGAAACCAATAGTTTTCAGGGTATCGTCAGTTGAAAGAAATCAGGCGACATTTAGAAAAATCAAACTCATTTTCATTAATTCGAATTCTTTGTGAAACTATATCTCGGAAACCATCACAGAGAAAAATGTTGGAAAATGTAGGCAGCTTTTCTAAATTGTTTTTTTTTTTCAGAAATGCTTTTGTTAAGAAATATTTTTAAACGATAAAAAAAACAATAAATGTAGAGCCTACTCTAACTTGATAAAGGTACTGTAAGATATTTTCAAAAAAAGTGAAAGACTTGTTGATTGAAATTCAATTCGAATGTATAAAAACAATTTGAAAAATAAATCGATTTTTTTTTGACATTACAAAAAAAAACACATTTTTTGGAAAAAAAAAATATATTTCTGATATTCGAATATTATTCAGAATCATTTAAAAAATCACAACTTGGTAGAAATAAAAACGTTCATGATGCACCATAGCCCAAAACTGCAAAACTTTAAATAAAATTTGTACTAGCCTAATTATTACCTTAACTTTTACCGAAAATACCAAATCGATGAAAAAATTCTTCTCAAAATAGGGAACGTTTTTTGAACGTTTTTAAAACATTTTTGCTTGAAAAGCTCCAAAGTTTGTAAGGAGAAATGAACTATGCAAATTGCCTTACTTAAACAGAAGGAATCGATGAACAAAGTTTCATCGAAATAATAATAAAATCGCGAAAAGTAATGATAAAAGACAGAGAACAACCCACAAAAACAAATTTTACAATGCAATTTTGGATTGCCAACTGGATTTTCTCTAATGTTCATATGTTGCATACAACTCATGAATTGCATGCAATTTTTACAAGAATGTGCTAAAAATGTTGGCCGGTGATCCACCATTTCTGTATTTTTTGGTATATTTTCAATTAAGTGTTTCAGATAGAACAAAAGTTAAGGTAATCTTACATTTTTTCAAAATTATGAATGTAAAATACACCCAAAACTGGACAGCAAACGTCCGATAGCGTCATGGCAAGACGAGAGAATTATGGTGCCATAGCTCGAGATGGCTGGGCCAATATTCCCTCGAGTTCATTTACAAAAAAAAATTCACGCTTCTACAAAAAGCAGACTTTGGGAATCAAACCTCTAACAGCCTATCTCAATGACTTAGCTGCCTCGGCCATCACAGCTTGGTGACTGAAGTTTGACCATAAATCCATCGAGGACATTTTTGGGGTTTAAGGATGATCAATAGTTGAAATCCATCAATAAAAAAACCTGAAATAATTTTTCCTCGATCTTACAAATTTCAAATTAACACAAAATTCCACCCCAACGACGACACTACTGCCCCGACTACGTGCGTTCAATTACAACTGGCTCTGTGTGGCTGCTTGCTGTGTCAGCTCGTTCATCCAGTCCGGTCAGCTTGGTATCCCTGTCCATATTGTGTCTGTCCGCCTGTCCGGTGTCCGGTTCAGCAGCAGCCATCATCCGTGTCCGATGAAATAGCTAAAGTTCTCTGCCTGCAATGATGCTGGCCAAAATGACCATCACTTTTGACCACGGCACCCGAAACCCGTTCACTCACACCTACGCAGTGTCAAGGAGAGGTTGGGAGGAGAAGGGAGAGGGTGGGAATATTTGTTTCTCGTTTTGAGGGCCGACGTGTTTGCGACAGATATGCAATATCATCCTTGTCCATAAATCAGCTAAATTGAACATTTCGCCCAAAGTCTTCCGCAATATGCTCTCGCAGTCACTTGTGTTTGGGTGTGTGTGGGGACGTATGTGTGCTACTACTGGTTCTAAGCCGCCACTACCACAGCATCCATTTCATGCTCAGCGATATCCGGACGGTGTATAGCATGTTTCGGCAGAACTCTCGACAATTTTCCCACTAACCCACTAACATTCTCCCCTGACACAGTGCAAAGCCACATTTACATTCAGTTTGGCCGATAAAATGATTGAATAGTTATTGCCAAATTTTCGTAGCAGCGATTTTGGACAGCAAATCCGAACCTTTCATAAATCATTCCGACGCGTCGCAATTCTAACCATGTATTGGTGACAACGCGAATGCTTGGTGGTGTGCGTGCGCTCTCGTTGAGAGCGGTTCGGTCTTAAATTACACCCCTAACCTTACAGAAAATGTCAGCATCACAAGCAAATTCCCAGGCATTCTTAAAACCGTGAGAAACGGGACACGGCTCGAGTTCTTAAAGTTAACCGCAGAGCGGTTCCCGGGAAATGTTATCCCAGCGCCAATAGACCCCGTCGGCCCTTTTTCTAGCGTGAAGGTTTGATGGCACTCTTGAAGCAATAATCACCATAAAACAGTGGGACAACTACGTTTTACGAGCCATTGCAGTGCAATCAAGAGGGGGCGACGGCTTAGGGATAGTCACATGGTTTAGCTGCCTACCGTTGTAGACGAGGATGATGCGTTACTTGGGATACACCGTACGGTGGGGGTCGTAATTGGGGTAGTTTGGTGGAGATGAAGATAAGAGTGAGGCTATGCTGCATGAAAATCTTTAGATAAGTTGATTTAATCTGCCAATCTGGTTTTCTATTTCAAAAAACTACTTCAAGAAATTTGTGTTTTTTATGATTTAAAAAAAAATCAACTCATTTAAAAATTTAGATTTGATATAAATATTTCTGTACACAAAAAAAGAGATTTCCCGGGAAATGGTAATGTCCATGTCTCGATGTTCGGAAAATTTAAAATCTCGAAAATCATCATACCCTAATTGCCACCAATCGTACTCATATGTGGGATTCGGGCTCACAATACGGAAAAAAGTATATTAAATGGCCTGAAAATGTTTTGCTGACTGCTCAAGTTAAATTTGGGCCATATTTCGTGGTTTGTTTACATTATTTTGAAGCTATGAATAATAACTAATGATAGTGGATTTCACAACTTCGCGGAAAGCGTGAAATACTTTAAATTTAAGTCTTTCCGCTAACTCTCGGGAAATTTCAAAATTTTATTTTCAAATATTTTATTTGTTAAGTTCAATGACAACACAGCAAGAAAAATTAGTAATCCAGCTGGGTAAAAAGCCCATTTATGAAAAAATTGCATTATTTTATGAAACACTCCTTAATATGCATCCCATCAGTACCATATCAATTAAAAAAGGCTTATTAGATGCTTGTCTAATACTAATATTTTCTTCACAAGGCCGTTGCTAATGTTACCACGGTTTCATCACTTAAATGAAAAAAAGTGTTTAAAAATGCCAGTCCTATCAGTTCGACGCACCTGTGCTTTCTTGTGCTTTCTGGACAGGAGTTCCTGCAAGGTTAGTTCAAGAAAACGAACAAAAAATTATCAAAGAAAAACTGTCTAATGTACTGCATCGGAATTTCAATCAATACTGCAATACTGCATCGATTATCAACGCAGTAAAATACATTTCTAATTGTTTAAAGATGATACGATTTCCTTTTCATTATAATTTTATAGTTTTTTGATAAAAATAAGTGTTTTGTCTCTTTATTTTTTTTTTTGTCCGATTTTAAAGCGGGTATAAAGTTTTAAAAATATTTGCAACGGCCTGAGTGGCAATTTTTAAAATTCAATTTCATATATTTAAAGTGATATCAAAATTTACGAGTAATTTACAAGTATTAATAACTGATGCAAAGTTTAAATTATTTCCAAAAAAAATTTAATATATTTTATTGGTATCGTCTTCAAGGTCATAGGTAAGGTTAGTGAAATTTCACGATTTCGCTCACAGCGTGAAATCCACGTAATTTGGCTTTTCCGCGAAATCCCGTAAAATTTTATGTTTTGTGAAACTGGAACGATATTTCTCAAAATAATTGATCAAACTCAAATAGGAATGAAAATAATCATATGAGTTACTGTAAGGGTAATATAGGGTAAGTCATTTTGACTATTTTGTGGGTGGTGTGAAATTCGTGAAAAATATCAATTTTCTCAAATCATTTTTTTTATGTAACAACATAATAAATATTTCATCCATAAGACTACTTAAGTAAATTTTATTAGTTTTTAATTGAAAAGCTTGATATGAACAATTTGAAGAAATGTTCAGTATTTCAGTTTTTTTAGAAACTATCAAAGGTTTAGTAATATTTTCATTCACTGCAATAAAAAAAAACTTTGTTGCTATTTTATTTGAAAGGTATAAATTGAAATAATTTTAAAAAAGTCAAGCATTCAAAAATTTATTTAAAAAAAAATGAAGAGTATGTTTTAAATTGTATTCATCTTTAAAAACATTCCCAATTTTGTTCTTATTCTTTTTTTTAATTTTAGGCCGATGCAAATATTTAAAAAAGTTTTTGTCCCTCGGCCCTGGCCGAGGTCAAGGGGAAGGGCAAAAAAATAAAAAAAATATAAAAATTTAAATAACAAGCCATAGTCTACACATTTAAATGAAAAATGTGTTTTAAAATGCATTTTACACTTGTTCAGTTGTTTTGCAATCATTAGTTTTCAATAAATCTAAGATCTGACAAAAACAAAAATTGTATCGAAAAAAAAAGATTTTGCATCGAAAATTTTCAAAAAATCTTAAGATTTTTTAATAAACCCAAACATGCTAAAAATGATTTAAAATGCAGAAGAATGTATTTTAATTTGATTTCAGCTGGTTGCACTTGAATTTTCATTGAAATTTTGAAGTTTATTGTAAAAATATTTTTTTTGCCCCCTGATTTTTCGGGCCAATTTTGAAGGGGGGGGGTGACAAAAACTTTTAAAAATATTTGTACCAGCCTTAGCGGTATTTGATTAGGCTGTTGCAAAAAATTTTAAAAGTTTATGTCGACCCCCAAAATTTGTCCGAAAAATCGGGGGGCAAAGAAAAATATTTTTTCAAAAAACTCAAATTTTCAATAAAAACAGAATTTAAATCAACTGAAAACAATCTTGAATGCATTTTTCTGCATTGATAATCATATTTAGCATGTTTGGGCTAGATTTAAAATATTTAGAATTTTTATGGAGTTCCAATGCACAGAACCGCAAAAACTTTTTTTCGCGAAAAATAAAATTTTCGTCAATACTTTGATATTTTGGAAACTAATGATTGCAAAACAACTAGACAGGTGTACAATGCATTTAAAACACCTTTTTTCATTCAAATGTTAAAACCATGGCTCGTAAATTCAATTTTTAAACTTTGGTCAGAGGCGAGGGACATGAAATTCAAAAAATATTTGCAACGGCCTTATTTGGGTGAAAAATTCCCGTGAAAGTTAAAAAATACTTCTTTTTCTGTTCTCGTTTTGAATAAAAAAATTGATTTCGTTACAAATTATATTATTGTTGCCAATTGATTTTAAATTTTGTTTTTGACAAGTCAGATGAATATTTTTTATTAGCTAAATGTCGCAGAAAATTCAAATTATTAAATTCATTTTGACTCGACAAGATTGTTAAATCTTGCTTTGCAGTTTAGTAAGTGAGAAAACGCATGCCCTTCGAGTTATAATAAAAATAATATTAAAAAATAAAACAAATGAAAACAAAAATCTTAACTCAAAATCTTCAAGAACAAAAGAACGAGACGTTGCATTTCCCCAGGAGGAAGTGGAGAAAATTTCATGTAAATCTGCTAAAAAAAATCATTTGATTCATTCTTTTGATCAAGTTGGTGAATTCACATAAATTTGCTATCAACCTATTTCATAATTATTTAGGGGAGCTGAGGGTATGACGGCCACCCCACTATTTTACTACGTATACTGTTCCTCGTGCTGAATAATGCATATGGAGTCACCTTTGCCAAACCTATTGTTTGAAATAGTTGTCCTAATCGAAATACAGAAACTAGTAAATTTGTATTAAATTGTGTATATTTTCGAGATAAAAAATCAAAGCTTTTAAAGAAATGTGGTCACAATAATATGAAATTCACAAAGCCAAAATATAACATTTGTTGAACAGCGTTTTAAAAAAAGTTCAGAGAAGTTTGTTCATCCAATCATGTAGGTATTTGAGTGGATTTAGCAAAGTTATTAAGTTAACTTATAGCAATAACCGTCTTACCCCACATGGGTGGCTGTCTTACCCTCAGCTACCCTACAAATGAAAAAATCTGCGTTAAAAAAAAAATTTCTTTTGTTTTGCTCTTACAAATTAATAAAAAAAAAGCTAATCATTTATTTCAAATATTTTCAAGAAATTCAGAAATAATGGCATCAGTAGTGCGGTGCCTGTGTGGACGCGCAGTCCTGTTTTTTCATGTTATTTTCCGTCTCTTTTGTGTCGCTGTTCGAGTGGGGGACTCGAAGTCGTGATTATGCCGGTTAATTTTTTTGTGTGCTTTTGTGTCGCTGTTCGTATGGGGTGAGTGATTGTGGTAATCGAATAATAGCATGACGTACTGAATTATTTGTATCTTGAGCGTAATTTTCGTTGAGTAATTGGTGTTTTTGTGATTGTTTTTGGTGATCTTAATTAATTGTTTTGTGATTTTCAAAGCCCTTCCTATATCATCGTTGATCGGAAGGCACGGCGTCGGGTAAATTGTGTATAGTTTTTTGAATAAGGTTTTATTTTTTATGGTGAAAAAGCCATTTCTGTATAATGATCGAAAGACGCACTGACATTTTGGATTAATTAATAGTGGAGTGAAATAATTGTGTGTGAGTGACTTCCCATACCATCGTTGCTCGGAAGGCTCGCCGACGGGTCTGTTATGAAAATCCTCCCCATAGCATCGTAGCTCGGGAGGCATCGAAAAGCCAATACCTTATCCTACTAACCCAAAAAAAAAAATAATCACGTGATGCTTGAAGGAGATGCTGTGGATTCAACGGTCTCAAGCGGTATCAACAAGTATATAGCGAAAAACTGTGTGCTTGATGAGTCTGCAACTTCAACTATCGGACTAACATTCCTCCCTTTTGTTGAACTGCAGGCTTCTTGGGAGGGCGCCGGTATTGACTAATAAAGTCGGGGTCTTCAGGGGTTAAACAGTGAACGGATGGTTGGCTCCCACTGATCATTTTTGATTCATTGTTTAACTTCAGCTGATCTGTCAATAACGGAGTAGCAGCTCATTGGCAGTCAACCATGCTCATGCTCATGCTCATGCTCATGCTCATTTATTTCAAATATTTTCAAGAAATTCAAAAAAAAATATAGTATGCATCAATGCATTAAAAATAACATCAAATTTATGCAAAAATATCTCAAAATGCTTTTTACAATGTCACAGTTATGCTACTGTCTCAAATACAATAATGTTTAGTGGCAACAAAAGTTTTTTTTTAAATTTCAAAATTATATGCACGAGTAAAATCAAATTTAACAAAGCGATTGAAATTTGTCATGGTCCAACCTCAATTTTCTAGGCTGTTTACAGAAGGATTGTCTTTTATCTTTCTAAAGCATAAGAAACCACACCACCAGTAAAGGGAAAGCTTGCAAGGATTTGACCGCAGAAACAGATGTCCTCTCGAAGACAATCGCTTCCGAATGCCATTAGTAATGATTAGGGATAAGAAGCTAGATAATAAATAGGGGAAGATTGCTATCAATCTGGCTAGATCATAATGGGAACCCATCTGTTCAGGACGGATTAGGAACTGTGCCCTCATCATGCTGATGAGGTTTGGGTCTATTTTGTTTTAGCTTTGATTCAACAGTGTCTGATTTATTTTCAAACCACAGATTCAACATAGAGTCATTAAACAAATATATTCAAATGAGTGCCAAAACTACACTCAACTAATCACGACACAAAAAAATTGTGAGAATAAGTCAAACACCAAGCGTCTCCATGGAACTCACAGTCACTCATTGAACTCGTTTTCGTTGGTCAAAAAAAATATGTTTTATCCATGTTTTATGATTATATGTTATCATCCATGTTTTATGAAATTCCGAAAACAGAAATAAGCATAATTAATCTTTAAGCAAAACCGAAAACTGATCCATTATTGCTCTTCATAAAAAAATCACACAAACAAAAAAAGCTCCCCGTTTTGTTTTGATGAGTTTGGGCGAGCAGTGCACGGACGTGAAATTTTTCGTGAGCTTACAGTAGTGAAACGTGAGCTGAACGGGGCAGATCCTGCGCAGGCGTACTTCCCATCGCACGTGACAGCACTTTCACAGCATCACACGCGTTGGGCCGGGCTTTGACTGGCACCAGGCCCATGGAGCCTTGCGGTTGACAGAAGGAAAGAGAAAGGATTTTGTAGTGTAGTTTTTGCTGCAAGGGTGCATTTTTTTTTTTGAGTTTAATAAAAATATTACTTAAGCAACTTTTGAAAATGCTTGCTTACATAAAAATAATTATTAAAAATAAATAAAATAACGACAAAAAAATTCTTTCAACAAATTTTAAACCAAATCGTTGTTGCTATGGTATTTTTTTTTCTTTTTAAATTTCATAATAATCTACCTATTTAATTAATCACAAAATTTATCATTTAATTATTAATCAAGATATCCTGAAAAGTGACACATTATTAGCAGAAGATGGCATTGCGTGGACCACTGCGAAAAAAATTAAGTGGAAAATGGATTTTCCGAAAAATGGTGAAGTTTTGGAGCTTTGGTGTCTTGAGGAGAATTGTTGCAAATGGAAAAGGGCAACTTTTGATTTGGTTTAAAATTAGGGTGGTTCACGATTAGGGTGATTTTGAAAATCTAACTTTTTACGAATATCTTTGGGATTTTTTTTGTCTTCTATAAAGTTGTTGGGCTCGCCAATCCAAGCAACTTTGTCGGAGACATCAAAATTTTATCTCGCAATCTAAGCCTTTAATCAAAATTTTAAGAAAGCATCTGAGCAAACCTTCAAAAATCCGTTTTTTTAACGCAGCAATGCAGAGTTAAGTTTAAGAGATTGGTGTTCGGAGCAGTTTTAGCTAAAGCTGAAAACGACCATTTTTATTTTATGACAAGTCAATCTGAACTTAAGGGTCAAAAGTCACAGCCATTTTATGGTGAAAAGATAGTGTGATAGTGTGAAATGTATAAAATATCATCATTTGCAATGGCTTGAAACAATTATAAGAGGTAGAACAAGTTCACTTAGATGAAATAAAACCATTCATCAAACAATCAGTCATCAATCCCAGCACATCAGTCCATTAAACATCCATCTAAAAACAGTTCATCATCACAGTTTCAGGCTTCAGCTAGAGCAACCTTTTGTTCTGTGTTCTTCCGAACAAAAAGTTGTTCTTGCTTTAATGCTCCACCGGCACATCTGCCTGCAGTTTACCCCTCCGGACTAGCCAAGCTCCCATCCCCCCCCCCCCTCCCCCCTGCACCCACCCACGCAAAACGCAAACTGACTTAATTGATGTTTAACTCGCAGGAAAAATAACGTAATTAGAGCCGGTTGATGATTTAATTAAAAAACATTATTACCGACCATCCTGGGCAAGGGGATTTGCTGGCTTCAGGACGTCATTTTCTGCTCGTTTTGCTGGCGGAGTTTTGCTGTTGGTTGAAACATTTCGCGTAGAACTAATCTGTGGGCAGTACCTTCCAGGAAGGGAGTCATCACTATGAAGCGAGGGGGGGCTTTGAAATCGTAAACTATATCTGCAAATAGATCAGCACGTTTTGCTCCAAAAATACAAATTGAGTTGGTGTAATGCCGTGCCTGTTACGTGGTAATGATATCAATGTGATCTAGTTACAATTTCTATTAGTTTCAGTTGCCAAAATTAGGTTCACTACAAATTGGCATGTTTAATAATTCAAAAAGCAATATAAATCGATTATATCATAAACAAAACTAGGTTTGAAGATTTTTGGGCATAATTCTGACCATTATACAATTTTACTTTGAAATTTATAAGTATTTTGTTTGAAAAACATATTAACTTGTTTAGTTATTTATTTATTAATTTAGTTAAAACTAAATAAAGACATTGATTTTTTTTATTTAGAACTAGAGGTGGGCAAAAAACGAGCGAGCCGCTCAAAGAGCCGGTTCATTAAAAAGAGCGAACGAACCATGGCTCACAAAAAAAGAACCGCGGTTCTTTTTAAACTCCGGTCTTTGAAAGAAACGTTCCAAGATGGAGCTATATTACAGACATGCCTCGGTTTAGCACCGCATATGGGGGATGCAAAACCGAGACGTGCATAACTGAGGCACAGAGCTTATGGGATTTTGGCTATATGGGAGACATTGGCTATAATCGTATGAAAAATCATGCAAAAATAAATAAAATTATAGTGATTTGAAATCGGGATGATGTCAGCTATCCATAAAAATTAAAATTTCATGAAAATTTTCACAAAAATACGTATTTTTCCTGTAATTTTAAAATGCATTTTTTTTCTCTAAAGAAACCAAAAATATATTGTTATTGCAATATGGGTATCAAATGATCAATATTTTTTTCATACATTTCGAATGTTAATTCAATTTTTTAAAACACTCAAAATTTTCACAAAACTACGTATTTTGGAAAAAAATCACAAAATTTCCGTTTTTACAATATGGGTATCAAACGATCAGGGTTTTTTCATACATTTCGAATGTTAAATCAATTTTTTGAAAATACTCAAAAAATTTACAAAACTACGTTTTTTTCGAAAAAATACACAAAATTTTCGTTTTTACAATGTGGGTATCAAATGACTGGAATTTTTTCATACATTTCGAGTGTTTTTTAAAGAAACACTCAAAATTTTCACAAAACTACGTATTTTGGAAAAAATACAATATGGGTATCAAACGATCAGGAGTTTTTCATACATTTCGAAAGTAATAACATCTTTTTTTTTTTGAAAATACTCAAAATCATCACAATCCTACTTATTTTCGAAAAATAATACTTTTTCACAAAACTACACACAATTGTATGAAAAAAATCCGATCGTTTGATACCCACATTGTAAAAACTGAAATTTAAGGTATTTTTTTCAAAAATACGTAGTTTTGTGAAAGTTTTGAGTATTTCTTAAAAAAAATTGTTATTACATTCGAAATGTATGAAAAAATCCCGATCATTTGATACCAATATATTAAAAACTGAAATTTTGAGTATTTTTTTCGAAAATACATAGTTTTGTGAAAATTTTGAGTATTTTCAAAAAAAGTTGTTATTACAATTGGAATATATGAAAAAATCCTGACCGTTTGATGCCTACATTGTAAAAACTGAAATTTTATGCATTTTTTTTTTTCAAAAATACGTAACTTTGCGAAAGTTTTAAGTATTTCCTAAAAATATTGTTATTACATTCGAAATGTGTGAAAAAATCCCGATCGTTTGATATCAATATTGTAAAAACTGAAATTTTGAGTATTTTTTCGAAAATACGTAGTTTTGTGAAAATTTTGAAAATTTTCTAAAAAATTTGTTATTACATTTGGAATGCATGAAAAAATCCTGATCGTTTGATACCAACATTGTTAGAACTGAAATTTTAAGTATTTTTTTTTTCAAAGATACGTAACTTTGTGAAAGTTTTGAGTATTTCCTAAAAATATTGTTATTACATTCGAAATGTATGAAAAAATCCCGATCGTTCGATGCCAATATTGTAAAAACTGAAATTGAGTAATTGAGCATTTTTTCGATAATACGTAGTTTTGTGAAAATTTAAGTATTTTCAAAAACTGTTGTTATTACATTCAAAATGTATGAAAAAATCCTTATCGTTTGATACCCACATTGAAAAAACTGAAATTTTGAGTATATTTTCGAAAATACGTAGTTTTGTGTACATTATGAGTATTTAAAAAAAAATGTTGTTATTACATTTGAAATGTATAAAAAATTCCAGATCTTTTGATACCCATATTGTAAAAACAGAAATTTTGAGTTTTTTTTTTTTCTAAAATACGTATTTGTGAAAATTTTGAGTATTTTCTAAAAAAGTTGTTATTACATTCAAAATGTATGAAAAAATTCCAATCATTTGATACCCATATTGCAACAACAATAATTTTTTGTATGTTTTCGAGAATCATTGCATTTTCAAAATACTGGAAAAATACGTATTTATGTTAAAATTTTCTTGAAATTATAATTTTAATGGATATGTTGTTTTAAATGATGCTGAAGATGCCAAATAAAAGATTTGTAGACAAGAACATGCTTGAAATTGTGATTTTATTGAATTTTTCATCAAAAACCTTTCAGAGGGTCCACTATGCTAATATTTTCAGTTTTTTTTTTTTTTTTAAATTTCAATAGCAAATATTTTTTCTCTAAATCAGCATTAGTTCAAATTTGGCAGAAATAAACGCAATTTTACAGTTTACAGCAATTTCTCCAAAATCCTAGATTTAAATTAGGATGCCATTCAATTATTTGAACGTTTAGGTTAGAGCAGAAATATTGACATAGAGACCGCCAAGTCCTATGGTTTTCAAGGGCATCTTCTCGTTTTTAGTTATTTTAAATAATAATAATAATTTATAAAATTCCAACGTGAAATAGTTTTAAATACCGTACAATTAAAATATCTTTTTCATTAATATTTTGAAAAAGAGCGCAAGAGCCGTTCAAAAGAGCGACTCTTTTTAATGAGCGAACGAAAATGAGCGGCTCCAAAAAAGAGCATTTTTGCCCACCTCTAATTAGAACTATGATAGCAACCTTAGTGGTGCTACATCTGACGTAAAAATAAAACGCTTTAAATCTGAGTTTAGCAAGATAAACTATGACTGTCAAAGTCACCCCAGAATTAAAAATAATTTTTTTATAGCAACTATTAGAAAACCCTTTTTGCTAAAAACAGTGCATGGACCAGGTGAGGCCTACCCCAGTTTTGTTGTTTTAGAAATAATTATCTTGAGACAAACCATACCAGTTGGAAAAAATTTCAAAAATAAATTGAATTCCTATCAATGTCACCCCGGTTTACGATGCATTAAAAACGACTAATAAGTAGAATTATTCAAGCTTAAGTAATTACAAATATGAGCAATTCAATACTACACCCAAAATTCAGAGTCGAGAGAATCGTTCTCCCAAAATGTATTGAGGGCTCAGTGACAAAATCGAAAGAATAATGCTACCAACTCACACCATTATAACAAGTGTGCCCATTCGTTAATTGTTACAATAATTCTCCAACATATGTCATACATTAACATCTGACCACTTTTTAATCACCAAGCTGTGCTGGCCGAGGCAGTTAAGTCATTGCACAGTGGTCCAGATCGCAAAATTAAGTGGAAAATGGATTTTCCGAAAAATGGTGACGTTTTGGAGCTTTGGTGTCTTCAGAAGAGTTGTTGCAAATGGAAAGGGGCAACTTTTGGTTTGGTTCAAAATTAGGGTGGTTCACGATTAGGGTGATTTTGAAAATCTAACTTTTCAGGAATATTTTTGGGAATTTTTGTCTTCTAGAAAGTTGATGGGCTTGTCAATCCAAGCAACTTTGTCGAAGACACCAAAATTTATCTCGTAATCTACGCCTTCTATGACCAAATTTATAAAAGCATCTGAGCAAACCTTCAAAATCAGTTTTTGAACGTGGCAATTCAGGGTTAACTTTTAGAGAAAAGTGATATTCGGAGCACTTTTAGAGCTCTACAAAACAAACATTTTCATTTTTGACATGTCAATTTGGACTTAAGGGTCAAAGTTACAGCCATTTAAGGTAAAAAGATGCAAATTTAAAACTTAAATATCTCAAAATGGCGCAAGCCAAATTTTAAGCACTAGGTTGCATTTGAAAGAAGAGATCTAGCACTACAAACGCTGAAAAATCTCAGGGTGTTTTTCTTTAAACTTGAGATATCTTCATTTGAAAAGTCTAATTTTCAAGGAAAACCATATGGGACCACCTAACGAAATTCGAAAATTGTCCAAATATATGTTTTCCATGTAATTTTGCCCGCTGAATCTGAATCTGCCCTCAGAATTGAGCCAAAATGTCAACAAATCGATTTTTGGTCATATTTTGGGTTTCCATGTAAAATTATCATTTAAACCCAAAATATGACCAAAAATCGATTTGTTGACATTTTGGCTCAATTCTGAGGGCAGATTCAGATTCTGCGGGCAAAATTACATGGAAAAACATATATTTGGACAATTTTCGAATTTCGTTAGGGTGGTCCCATATGGTTTTCCTTGAAAATTAGACTTTTCAAATGAAGATATCTCAAGTTTAAAGAAAACACCCTGAGATTTTTTCAGCGTTTGTAGTGCTAGATCTCTTCTTTCAAATGCAACCTAGTGCTTAAAATTTGGCTTGCGCCATTTTGAGATATTTAAGTTTTAAATTTGCATCTTTTTACCTTAAATGGCTGTAACTTTTGACCCTTAAGTCCAAATTGACATGTCAAAAATGAAAATGTTTGTTTTGTAGAGCTCTAAAAGTGCTCCGAATATCACTTTTCTAAAAGTTAACCCTGAATTGCCACGTTCAAAAAACTGATTTTTGAAGGTTTGCTCAGATGCTTTTTATAAATTTGGTCATAGAAGGCGTAGATTACGAGATAAAATTTTGGTGTCTTCGACAAAGTTGCTTGGATTGGCAAGCCCATCAACTTTTAGAAGACAAAAATTCCCAAAATATTCCTGAAAAGTTAGATTTTCAAAATCACCCTAATCGTGAACCACCCTAATTTTGAACCAAACCAAAAGTTGCCCCTTTCCATTTGCAACAACTCTTCTGAAGACACCAAAGCTCCAAAACGTCACCATTTTTCGGAAAATCCATTTTCCACTTAATTTTGCGATCTGGACCACTGTGCATTGGGTTAGACTGTCAAAGGTCTCTGGCTCGATTCCCGTAGTCGACACTTTTGGTTTTTTTTTTGTTTGTTTTGACGGATAAACCTTTTTTTTTGGAAATGAACCTCGAGGGAATAATTCTCTCGCCCATCTCAAGCTGTGTTCTTTGTGTCCGAGAATGCTACCACTATTCTCTCGACTCGAGGCCATTATTCTCTCAGACGAGCGCTGCCCAGTTTTGGGTGTACATAAACACTATTTTTTTTAAATTATATTTTTTGGGTATGATTCAGGGGACAAAAATGCGGTACAATAAGTCGAAAATACAAATTCTTGAAGATGGACTAAAAATTTTACTGTGCAAAAGTTCATTGAAATTGATTAAAAGGGCACGAAACTATGAATGAAATAAAAAAGGATAGTAGATCACACAAATTATAGTTCAATATGATGTGTAAACTCTGTCATTTCGGAAAGTTCCATAAGCCGACACTTCATTATGCAAGAACAATGCTTAAATTTCAACCTAACTAACTTTGCGAACGCAAGGCTTTACCAGATTTCACCGAATTATGCCAGCACTACCTCAACCATAAGGTAGGTACTAACGTTTAAACTGGTTGAAACTACATATCGACTGCATCGTTTTTCGCAGAAAACTGTTGGTCAGTGTCCGGTAATGAATCGTTTCGCCTGTTTGAAGGGGAAAAGCATGTCATCTAGTATTACCCAACAGCTCCTTCATTAAATAATTGCATTATTAAAGGGACAGAGCAAGTTTCGATTTTTATCATTATTTTTAAGTGCTTATTTTATATGATGACAAAAACCAAATGTGATGGAAAAGGAGCCAGATCCTTAACATGCCAAGTATACCTGCTCTCCCCCTACGACGACCCAATCACCTACCGAGATTTCCTTCCGATCGGCGATCACAAAGGATCGCTTCGCAAATTAAAGCCTCCCAGAGCGGGACTTTGCCACGCCACCGTTACATCGACGATAAGTGGGACATCTGGAGTGAAGTAACTCTTAATTTTTGTATTTATTTTAAACATTTTCATATTATTAACTAAAAAAAAAAAAAAATTTGTATCATAACTCATGTAACGTCCAAACGCACCCCAAACTGCCCCCCGCTCACAGGGACTGATATCTCGTCCGGGATTTGACGTCAGTGGCGTGTGTAGTTTACTCCTTCGAGCGTTATGGCATCTGATTGGACCGTCACGCCCACCCGTAGGGCTTCGAAGGGAGCTTCAAACTCCCGGACGAGTTAACACCACCAGCAAGCGCGGCGGAGGACAGCCGGTCCCCATTTTGCCAAGGGAACAAGTGCCACTCATTACGGAAATTGCAACCAGTACGTAACCGGGGTCTTTTCAAGCCGCCTGGAACAGCCCGTTGTGAACCGAGCACGGGGCAGAAAAGGGCATGGGTTTGCAAGTCAGCCGCGTGCTGGGCTCAAATGATTTAGAGCTTATTTTATGCTGAGATTACAGGAACCAATATACATTAAATGAAAGAAAAAACTATGTTTCAAAGACCTATACTAATCACAATCAAAAAGTATAGTAAAAAACGTTAGAGTTAAGCCAAGAAGCAATAACAAGAAAAAAATACAAAACCTATCCCTTGCGTCCTCTTAGTTTAACATGCAAGTGAAAAGCGCTCTAAACTTTTCGCCCAGGAAATGCATCCTCTCGCGTCATGGCACATCAAGGCAGTGTAATTTTACATTTCTCTGTTGCAACTCTAGGGCAGATGTATTTTTTTATGTGATAAGTACAGGAGAACGGACATTTTTCAAATATTTTAAGTATTGTTTGACAAAATAAAAAATACAAATTCAACGAATTTTTTACATGCAAAATCAAAATGGCAATGAAATATGATTTAACAAATATGTTCATACGGCGCTCAGGTTTCTTTTTTCTATTTTTCAACAAATGATTAAAAATCCTTAAAATCAATTAAAATATTTAAACTCTTTTCCTGATATGATGAGTTTGGACACAAATTTAATCTTACATTTTTAGATCCAGAATAAAAAAAAACTGAAATATTACTTAACTTGAGGATTGCCAGTCATTCAAACTTTTAGACTTTTTGTAAAGAAGCCAATCTATAAGATTTCGGTCATTCGATTTTTTTTGTATTTTTTAATCCGGCTGAAACTTTTTTGGTGCCTTCGGTATGCCCAAAGATGCCATTTTGCATCATTAGTTTGTCCATATAATATTCCATACAAAGCAGCTGTCCATAAAAATTTATAAATGAAAATTCAAAAATCTGTCTCTTTTCAAAGAATTTTTTGATTGATTTGGTGTCTTCGGCAAAGTTTTAAGTATTGATAAAGATTACACTGAAAAAAATGATGCATGGTAGAACAAAATTTTGCTGACTTTTTGTCACTAAATCTTGATTTGCAAAAAAACACTATTTTTATTTCTTTTTTTATATGTTTTAGGGGACATCAAATGTCAACTTTTCAGAAATTTCCAGAGTGTGCAAAAAATCTTTGATCGAGTTATACGTTTTTGAATCAAAATTTTTTCAACTAAATTTTTCGATGTAAAATCGAATTTGCAATCAAAAAGTACTATAGTGAAATTTTGATAAAGTGCACCGTTTTCAAGTTATAGCCATTTTTGAGTAACATTTTAAAACTAGTCGCAGTTTTTGAGTTTTTTTTTAAATAAGTGCCTATGTTTGCCCATTTGAAAAAAGAATATTTTGGAAAAGCGGAAAAAATTCTCTTTATTTTGTTTTTTGAACCTTGTTGATACGACCCTTAGTTGCTGAGATATTGCCATGCAAATATGAAACATTCGTGAAATTTGCCGATTTTTTCGATAACAATATTTTATATTTTTTTCAAAATCAAGACTAACATTTAAAAAGGGCGTAATATTGAATGTTTGGACCCTTTGAAATGTAAGTTTTAATTTAAAAAAAATGCAAAAATAAAAAGATCGGAATATTTCACGAATGTTGCATATTTTTCCCCAAACACATATCGAAAGTAAAATTAAAAATCACCATTTTTTACCGTTAATCATTTTTTTTCAGTGTAGTTCATGCCTAGGTTTCTGAAAATTTTCAGTATTTTCAAAATAATTGTATGACATTTGAAATGTATGACAAAACACGATAATTTGATACCCATATTGCAATTACGAATATTTAGAGGGTTTTTTTTTAAGTAAAAAATAGTATTTTCAAACTACAGAAAAAAACGCTTTTTTATGAAAATTTTCATGTAACTATAATAACAATGGATACCTGCCATCATCCCGATTCCAAAACACTATATTTTACTCATGTTTGCATGATTTTTCATTCGATTACACGTATTTGCAAAAAATACTCAAATTTTTTTTCAATATTGGTACCAAATGATTGGAATTTTTTCATACATTTCGAATGTACAACATTTTTTTGAAAATACTCAACATTTTCACAAAACTACGTATTTCCGAAAAAAAAATACTCAAAATTTCAGTTCAGTAACAAATGATCGGATTTTTTTCAAACATTTCGAATGTAATAAATTTTGAAACATTGAAATTTTGAGTTTTTTTAGAATAGAAGAATTTTCAAAAAAAGCTATAGCTTTCGAAATTTATTGAAATATCTTGATCATTTGATACCCATATTGTGAAAAACTTCAATTTTGAGCATATTTTCGAAAATACGTAGTTTTGTAAAAAAAATTAGTATTTTCAGAAAAATGTGTTACAACTTTCGAAATGTATGAAAAATCCCAATCATCTGATATCCATATTGTAAAAAATCTGAAATTTTGAGTGTTTTTTTTTTTTCGAAGATATGTATGGCGTCTTCCATAAGGTCACGCTAAAATCGGCCAAAATTAACCCACCTCCCCCCAAAGCACTGGGCCGTGCTTAACCCAAACAGCTGAACGAATCAAAACCGGGGCAGTGCAAAACCGAGGTATGCAAAACCAGGGCATTACTGTATCTGAATGGCTGAATGGTTACGGTGTTCGCTTTGTAAGCGAATGGTTCTGGGTTCGATTCCCATCTGCTCCCATCGAGAAAGTTAAGGACATAGAAATACTTGAAATGCTGAATATGAACGAAAAATCAAAGTCGCTGGAGGCGGGGTTCGAACCCCCGTCCTTTGGATTGGTAACCAAAAATGGTAACCACTAGGCCATGGCGACTTGGTGAGCCTAGACTGGAATTAGGAATACTATCACAACCAACCAGCAACGCCTTTCGAGGTGTATCCTAGGGTTCTACCTCTCCTACTAACATTGAGTCCAAAACCTCCCTACAAACGTCTATACCACTAAGGTGACGTAGGGGTCCTTGCGCACTTTAGATAGGTGTTTACTAACGATCCTTCCAGTCCTTGAGGATAGCTTGGACCCGGCCTGGACCCCCTTATGCCCTGGGTTGTATTACACACTCATCAAAAGATGAAGACATGGTATCTCCCGTGTTGGATTATTGTTCCGGATGAGGGTCTTATACAGCCATACCAAACAGTGGGATAAGCGTTGTGGAGCCGTCCGGAGGTGGGGCGTCCTCCAAATGCTAATGCTAATGCTAATGCTAATGGACAGCTGCCATATTTGTATGGAAAAGTATATGGACTAACTAATGATGCACAATGGCTTCTTTGGGCATACCGAAGGTATCAAAAAGTTTCAGCCGGATTAATACAAAAAAAAATAATTAAAAAGACCTATTTTGTAGAGAATTGCTCAAAGGTTTTCCGACAATCATGGGTATCTAATTATGGATCCGGAAATAGTTTACATACTTTTAAGCGAGATCCGGAAAGATGTGAAAACATATTTTTTTTAAATAACTTTTGAACTACTTATCGAAATTTCAAACAATTCAATAGCAATGTATGACACCCTAAACCAAGTAGAATGCGACTGGTTTGATCAAAACCGGTTCAGCCAGTAGGATTTTTGAAAATCCTAAGAGACTTAATCCCTGGCTCGGTTCTTTAGGTGACAATATAAACTGTGCCAATTTTGAGCCAAGCCCTGAATTGCCACGTTCAAAAAACAGATTTTTGAAGGTTTGCTCCGATCTTTTCTCTAAATTTGGTCGTAGAAGGCGTAGATTACGAGATAAAATTTTGGTGTCTTCGACAAAGTTGCATGGATTGGCAAGCCCAACAATTTTCTAGAAGATAAAAAATCCCAAAAAATATTCCTGAAAAGTTAGATTTTCAAAATCACCCTAATAGTGCCATCCTAATTTCCAACCAAACCAAAAGTTGCCCCTTTCCATATGCAACAACTCTTCTGAAGACACCAAAGCTCCAAAACTTCAACATTTTACGGAAAATCAATTTTCCACTTAATTTTGCGATCTGGACCACTGCGATTGGTTAAAAATGCGTGGAGTTCAGATCAAAATTTACGAAAAATACCGTTTTAGGACCAGCCTGGCACGGTGTAGGTCACCCTGTTGAGCCCTATTTTCGGTGTGTATATTTTTTCGGAAAAAGGGATTATCTTCTGGAGCACCGTGAATATGTCGCCTAAACTTAAGTGATGACCAAATTTCGTTTATTGACATCAAAACCTGTTAATGTTTATAC
The DNA here is from genome assembly GCF_015732765.1 of Culex quinquefasciatus. Taxonomy (NCBI): domain Eukaryota; kingdom Metazoa; phylum Arthropoda; class Insecta; order Diptera; family Culicidae; genus Culex; species Culex quinquefasciatus. The sequence continues at coordinate 10,049,228 of NC_051863.1, read as the reverse complement.
ACGTTTTTTTCCAAAAGAAGTTTATTTTTTTAATTGCTTTAATTGTATCTTATTTTTTTACATTTGTTAAATCAGCTTTTTAACAGTGCCGTAAGGAAAAGTAAGGACCACCCTATTGCAAAAGGGTTCACACATGATACCCCTTGGAAAAGTGCGATCACTCGAGAAACTGCACTGAGTGCAGCGCGCCGCGTGGCTGTCACCACACGAACTTGTGTCGAGTGAGTGCATGTGTGCATCCTCGCCAGCATCCTCCGCTCTCAAGTGCACGAGTGCAAGAGGAAATAATGCGGTTTATGTAAATCCAATGAATAAATAAGTGCACCACCATTCGCACCGTCGAGTCGTTACCAGACGTCGAATAAAAGTTTTTTTTTATCTCCGGGAAAGAAAAATCATCCCCTTTTTGCACTTGATGCACGACTCCCCATTTTAGCTCAGCAGGAAAGGTAAAGTACACATGCATTATTTATGTTTTCTTTGCGAATTTATATTACAAGTGTAAATATTCCCGCGCGAACTTTTTGAAATGATGCATTATTCCACCAGTCTTGTGCTCCGTGAACCGACAATTGGTTTTGTATATATTTAACGTTGGTAAGGGTTGAGCTTGAAGCAATTGTTCGGATAATGGTGTGAAAATAATTCAAATTTGCACATTTTATTTAAGTTGCATTAATAAAACATATTATGGTAATAATTTGTCCTGTCTAAAATTTGGTGTTAAAAGTCAGAAAAGGTAATGATAGAGTTGTAAATTTCTAACAAAAAAGTCAAATATCATCGCTAGCGAAAGGGGAAAAGTCAAACCGTCACACACTCGCAAAGCCCAGCGCAAACATTCCCAATTCAGCAGTGGTAAACCCCCGCCACAACACAAGTTACAAAACCAAACATTTGTCCGACGTCAGTTGACGGTAATTGTGACCTCTGTCGCTCTCTGGTGACCGCGCCTGACTGAATCCGACAGGCAACATTGCACTTTTCCCTGATGGGTCCCCCCCCTCCCCCCTCCCTGCCAACACAGCAACAGAAAAGCATAAACAAACATCAATGGTGCTGGTCTTGTTTTACTAGGCTCCACCACCCACTACACCGCGTCTGTCATGGTTGTGGGTGGGGGAAATGGAAAAATATGGAATAAAATTTCCCGAAACAAATGCAAACAGCCATACTGACTGAATGACTACGAGTTGCTGTCAGGGCTCAGAAAATGGGGAGAATACATATTTCCCAACGGAATGCATTTATTGACATTTGAGTGACAGTTGTTCCTGTTGTAGTACGGAATTCAATCAATAATTTGTTTGATAAAATTGTCAGACTATTTAAACTTTCTTAACACTCGACTCGATAATCCGAAAGCAATGGCAAAATTTCCCTTCGGATAATCAAATCACAAAAAAAAAATCATTGGCTTATTTTTGATTGTTGAGCTTTTAAGTAGGATCCCTAAGCCACTCTAAAGAGATTTAGAATGTTGTAATCCAAGTTGGCGGTTCATGATTCGATTATCCGAAGTCCCATAAAAACCTTCAGATAAATGAGTCAGGGTCGAGTCGAGTTAAGCTTTTAACCCTCAACCAGGGTTGCCAGATTTTTTAAGTGTCCCAAAGAATAAAGATGAGCATTTTTTTGCAATTTTAATTTTTGTATTTTTAATCCAGCTGTAACTTTTTTGGTGCCTTCGGTATGCCCAAAAAAGCCATTTTGCATCATTAAGTTGTCCATATAATTATCCATACAATTTTGGAAGCTGTCCATACAAAAATTATGTATGAAAATTCAAAAATCTGTATCTTTTGAAGGAATTTTTTAATCGATTCAGTGTCTTCGGCAAAGTTGTAGGTATTAATAAGGACTGCACTTAAAAAATTATGCAAGCTTAAAAAAAATAAATCTTATTTCAATTTTTGTCACTAAAACTTGTTTTGCAAAAAAAACTATTTTTATTTTTTTCGTTTTCTGATATGTTTGAGGGACATCAAATGCCAACTTTACAGAAATTTTCAGAACTGGCAAAAAATCTTTTACCGAGTTATGAATTGTTGAATCACGTTTGATTTTTCAAAATATATCGGTCGCAAAAAGTAAAATCGAAGTAAAATCAAATTTGCACTCAAAAAGAACTTCAGCGAATTTTTGGTGAAGTGCACCGTTTTAAAGTTATAGCCATTTTTAGGTACTGTAAAACGGCGTGACTTTGATAGGTTTGCGATTTTTCCGCAACATGAAGAGTGCAATTAAAGTACGTACGGAATGGTTTAGAATCATACTGACCCGTGGTAAAGAAGTGTTCAAAGTGAAGAAGAACTTTTCATAAAATTTTGAAAAGTTTAAAAGTTATTTAACTATAGTTATGAAAATGTTGATGAAAGTCGTTATTTTAAACTGCTCAAAGAGTCATGATTTACTCAATGAACATGATTTTCAATCGGAAAACGGAATGCATTTTCGTATTCTTTAGGCAATTTTCCACTAAGAGAAGGTTAAATAAATTTGTAAATAATAAATAATATGTGTTTAACAAAGTTTAACAAATTTCCGGCAAGGTGTGACAATTTTTTATTCTTGTTTCAAATTTAGTATAAAATGCAATATAAATCGATAATTTTAAAAATAAAACTAGTTTTAACAAATTTCAGGCCAAATTACGACTTTTTGACAATTTTACTTAAAATTTATATATATTTTGTTAAAAAGCATATAAACTTAGTTCACTAAATATAAACTTTGTAGTTTTTCACGACCGTTACAATTATTTTAGATTACGTTTCGGCTTTCGGTCACTTGGTAAAATCAAACACCAGTTTGCTTTCTTCTCCGACGTTTCGGTTCATATAGAACCTTTTTCAAGGAATCTAAAATTTATTTGGTGGTAAAATTGGGCACAACATAATTACAAAGAATCTTACCGAAAAGAAGGTGCTTTTCGTCTGTTGGTACTTTTCCAAGCACTCAACTGTCAGGTGGTGGGGAAATACTAATAAAGGGTAAATTTTAATTAGCCAAAATTAGCATCACTTTTGTTTCCGTGTACTCACACGCTTGCGAGTCTGGCCACTCTCCAAGATTCGCTCGTCCCATGGAGATTTCGACTCGAACCACAATACGGTAGCACCAGAAAATTATCACACTTCTCATTCGGCGCGCCAACTTTTAAGATGGCAGTACAAGTGAAAAAAAAAAAACGACTATTGTGTGTGTTATGTAAACATTATGTGTTAGTATGTGTGTTGTCCCTACTGTTTGTGTTGTTTTTATTTGGTTTGTTTTGGTTAGCATTCCTTTTTGTTTTGATGTTTTTAATTTCATGTAAAATTCCAGCATATGCAGCATGTAGGTTGTCCGTGTCCGTCCGTTTGTTCACTGTTTTGTCTGTGTTTTTTATGTGACAACTCGAGCCAAACATTTCATTAGGGCACAAAAGCAAAAACCGCGATTCGAGAAAATCGCTTGCAAAAAATGGACAACTTGTTTCAATTCCTATTTAAAAAATAAGCATGACTGATGGTATTTTTACTGATGATTCGATAAAACACACCATTATCCTCAACTCTGCTTTACTGCTTCTTAATTTATGTTGATTTTCGCAATAAAACTCATAATTTTAAAAAATCTCGTTATTAGGCCCTTTTAGCTTTCCAACTGCTGTTCATAATGGGCCCTTTCTAAATGCAATTTCGAAGAGAGCTAAAAGGGCACTAAAGCGCTGTCACCGGATTGTTGTTTTGAATGATGTTTATGGGCCCTTTTGTTTAGTTAGAAATAATGAGGAATTCAGTGGAAATTTTGATAATTGGTGAAGTTTTATGATCGAATGGAGCAGATAAGGTATGTGAAACATTAAAATTCTTCAAAAGTGTACTGAACAGCAGCCGCGGGCCGTATTCAATATTGTATTTCGACGAAGTTTTTTTTCTGCAGAAACCCTTGGTGAAACGTTAACCAAACTTTGTTTTGAAGTGAATTAGTGTTAAGAATGTATGAAAAGTTCACTTTATAACATAGAAAGTTCCTTAACCACGAAAACTAACGAAAAGAAAAGGGCACAATTGAACTTTTTTTCTGGTTTGGAGTGAACATTGTTATGTGCCCTTTTGTTTTTTTGATTTTTTCAATAGGAAATTGTTTGCTATCAATCTGATTCTTGGAGGGCATGTAGGGAGTGTACTATGGAGTGGAATAGTGGAATAATCCCGAATGTTTACTTTTTGGTTTTGTGCCCTAATGAAATGTTTGGCTCGAACTCTCCAAGATTGGCAGATTACTCGATTTCATTGAGCGATCTACTATTTTGACGGAGTCAATCCCGATAGAGTGTTCCATAGCTGTTGCGTGTTGAACCAATGCTGATTTTTCCTTCGCCCAGCTGATCTGTGGATCAGTGTTTGTGTAGCCCTGCTGTCTCAGTGTTTGTATCCTCTTGATGTCCGTTTTGTGTCCGGACATCCTCTGTTTCAGCTTTGTTGTTGTGAGCCCAATGTAGCATGCATCGCAATCACTACACGGGATGCTGTAGATCACGTTGCTTTGCTCTTGTATTGGTGTTTTGTCTTTCACTAGTGGCAGCAGTGTGTTGACTGTTTTGGTGTTCTTTGTAGCAATGTTTACGGTTGGATATTCCTTCTGCAGTGTTTTGGTTATCTGTTGTGTAAGTCCAACGATATTGGTGAGAGAGTAGAATGTTTTTGTTGTTACTTCATTCCCACTCTCTTCCATAGCTGTAACCGTCTCTTGCTGTGTTGTTGTCGTTGTTGCTCCCTCTTGTTCTGGAATCTGTTGTGTTTGTCCTAGCCTGTTCAGCACCCGACTGATTAACGACCTGGGATAGTCATTAGCAGCGAGATGTTTTCTTACGGTGTTTTTGATCTCCGATAAATCGATGTTCGTGGACAAAGTTTTCACTCTGTTGGCAAAGTTGAACGCAACATTCATTTTGTGGTGTAGAGGGTGACAAGAGTGGAAATTAAGGAAGCGACCCGAAGCGATGGGTTTTATGTACCACTCCGTGCGGATTGTTTGATCTTCCCTTCTGATCAGCGTCATGTCTAGGAACGGTAATCGACAATTTTGTTCTACTTCCACAGTGAATTGAATGTGTTCGTTTTGCTGGTTGAATATCCCTTGCACGTAGTCGATCTTGTTGGCTGGCAGAGCAAGGAAAAGGTCATCAACATATTTCCGGATGATTTCAACTGGGAAATCATCCGGAAATATGTTTTTGTGATGGTATCTTTCGATGTAGTAGCGCTTTTTACATCCATCCCAAAGAATCTGGTAATCAGCAGCATAAAAAGTCGCTGGGCTGAGATACAACCGCACACAGAAATCTGCAAAAGTCTGTTTTGCGAGTTTGTAGAATTCTGCATCGACTGTAGTTACTTCTCCTTTAATGGGGAATACTACGTTCAACAGTTTGGAACTGCGATGGGCAATCCAGTATCCCCTGTAGTATCCGACTGGGTCACCGAATGTCTGCTTGATCGTGCCATTGAAAGCTTGGATTTCCCAGTTGAAATCATCCGGAAATATGTTGATGACCTTTTCCTTGCTCTGCCAGCCAACAAGATCGACTACGTGCAAGGGATATTCAACCAGCAAAACGAACACATTCAATTCACTGTGGAAGTAGAACAAAATTGTCGATTACCGTTCCTAGACATGACGCTGATCAGAAGGGAAGATCAAACAATCCGCACGGAGTGGTACATAAAACCCATCGCTTCGGGTCGCTTCCTTAATTTCCACTCTTGTCACCCTCTACACCACAAAATGAATGTTGCGTTCAACTTTGCCAACAGAGTGAAAACTTTGTCCACGAACATCGATTTATCGGAGATCAAAACACCGTAAGAAAACATCTCGCTGCTAATGACTATCCCAGGTCGTTAATCAGTCGGGTGCTGAACAGGCTAGGACAAACACAACAGATTCCAGAACAAGAGGGAGCAACAACGACAACAACACAGCAAGAGACGGTTACAGCTATGGAAGAGAGTGGGAATGAAGTAACAACAAAAACATTCTACTCTCTCACCAATATCGTTGGACTTACACAACAGATAACCAAAACACTGCAGAAGGAATATCCAACCGTAAACATTGCTACAAAGAACACCAAAACAGTCAACACACTGCTGCCACTAGTGAAAGACAAAACACCAATACAAGAGCAAAGCAACGTGATCTACAGCATCCCGTGTAGTGATTGCGATGCATGCTACATTGGGCTCACAACAACAAAGCTGAAACAGAGGATGTCCGGACACAAAACGGACATCAAGAGGATACAAACACTGAGACAGCAGGGTTACACAAACACTGATCCACAGATCAGCTGGGCGAAGGAAAAATCAGCATTGGTTCAACACGCAACAGCTATGGAACACTCTATCGGGATTGACTCCGTCAAAATAGTAGATCGCTCAATGAAATCGAGTAATCTGCCAATCTTGGAGAGTTGTCACATAAAAAACACAGACAAAACAGTGAACAAACGGACGGACACGGACAACCTACATGCTGCATATGCTGGAATTTTACATGAAATTAAAAACATCAAAACAAAAAGGAATGCTAACCAAAACAAACCAAATAAAAACAACACAAACAGTAGGGACAACACACATACTAACACATAATGTTTACATAACACACACAATAGTCGTTTTTTTTTTTTTCACTTGTACTGCCATCTTAAAAAGTTGGCGCGCCGAATGAGAAGTGTGATAATTTTCTGGTGCTACCGTATTGTGGTTCGAGTCGAAATCTCCATGGGACGAGCGAATCTTGGAGAGTGGCCAGACTCGCAAGCGTGTGAGTACACGGAAACAAAAGTGATGCTAATTTTGGCTAATTAAAATTTACCCTTTATTAGTATTTCCCCACCACCTGACAGTTGAGTGCTTGGAAAAGTACCAACAGACGAAAAGCACCTTCTTTTCGGTAAGATTCTTTGTAATTATGTTGTGCCCAATTTTACCACCAAATAAATTTTAGATTCCTTGAAAAAGGTTCTATATGAACCGAAACGTCGGAGAAGAAAGCAAACTGGTGTTTGATTTTACCAAGTGACCGAAAGCCGAAACGTAATCTAAACTAAATATAAACTTTATTTTTTTTCTTAAAAAACTATATCAGCTACTTTAGTGATGGTACATTTAATGTACAAATAAAGTTTGAGCATCTTAAATATGATTTTAACGAGAAAAACTACGACTATTAAAGTCACCCCGAAGCTTAAACTAATATTTTTTTAAGTAGGTATATTTTTTCTAAACACTATTGAAAAAACATTTTTTTTATAATAGTGCATGAACTTTGTGAGGCCTACCCCAGTAAATGTTTTAAAAATAATAATCTTGAGAAAAACCTTACCCGTTGGAAAAAAAAATCCAAAAACAAATTGAAATCCTATCAGAGTTCGAGCTTTGCGCCGAGTTCCATTCAACGTTTTCTGCAATTTGTCAAATTGGCAGGAAAAGTAAGCAGTTTTAGTATCGAGTTGCAAAATAAAAACACCATTTGCAATTCAGTTCAGATTGGTGCGATATAAATTATTTAAAAAATGATTTTGAAAATATTTAAAAATACTGTCACGCAACAATTTTTGATAAGTTTTACTTTTTTAGGTTATCCGTCTTACGCCCACATTTTTCATCAGCAATATTTTTCCATTGTTTAAGAAGTTCATATGAGCAACTTTTATTCTTCTTCAAACATTACATTTCTTGTTTTATTTTATCCTTGTTTCATTATGAGTAATTTAATAAAAAAATATTTTGTTCAATATATTTTTTTTGACGAAAGTTTATGGCTTATTCTACCACCTCATATCTCAACCTCCTGTCTTTCTAGTTTTTTCAATCACTATTTAATTTTTTTGCCTGTTTTTCACATCTTCTGTTTTTAAAAATTTCAATGTTTATGTTTCAATGTCGCAAAATTTTTTTTTTCGCTAAAATTTTTGTTTTCGTCTAAACTTTTTTTTTAAACTAATGTTTGCAAAACAACTGAACAAGTGTATAATGCATTTTAAATCACTTTTTGTGTTCAGATGTGGAGACTATGGTTTGTTAGTTAAATTTTTATACTTCCAATAACTCACAAAAAAGTCTGACAATGATGAAAAACAGGGATGATTCTAAAACTTTGAAATCATCAGAGCAAATAATTTCACAAAAGTTTATCAAATTTTAATGTTGCAAACCATAGCTTCCGAGATATCAACATCTTAAAAACTGAGGGCTCATTAGGGCTTGAACCATATATAACAACATACAATTATTATTATTTGTCAAAATTGATGTTTAATGAGCATGTATTTTCAATAAACTGCAGAGAAAACCTATTCTACTTAAGAGCAATTCCATGCCAAATAGGGAATCGGTTGTACCCGACCCTCTCCGATTTCAATGAAACTTTGTAGACATGTTATCCTTCGCTTATATAAGCCATTTTTGTGTATATGGAGCCAGTTCTACTCGATAATGACATTTGAGAAGGGCGTAAGTGTTTTAAATATTTTTGTAATTCGGAATTTAAATATTTCTGTATTTCGAAGCCGTTGCATCGTATCAAAAAGTGGTCAAAGACAAACTTGTAGGAAATTTGACGGGCTTTTCGATAAAAATACACTGAAAGAAAAAAACACCCAACTTTTATGAGATTTTTTGATTTTTAAGTTTAAAAGTCAAATTTGAGGGGGAGCCCACGATTTTTTTTTCGTTCAAAATTTTTGTGAAGATAGCCTAAGATGTTACAAAAAGACTCACGAAAAATGCAGGATGGAGCAACTCACCTAAAAAAATACAAAAATCATTTACTGGAACTGTTTTTTTGAAAAGTGCTCTAAACGTCAAAATTTTCAAAAACCGAATACGGGAATCGATTTTCCTGACAATTTTACATAAAAGTCTCCATATTGACCATTGTCCTAAGTCCAATCCTTGTGAAGTTACAGCGGTTTTAAAAATAAAAATGTAGAAAAAATAGGTTTTTTGATGGTTTTTGGCAATTTCTATATGACAGACTTGATTTTTCAGTCTCGTAAATATTTTTACCGGAAAGCTCGTCCAATTTCCCATAAGTTTGTCTTTGACCACATTTCAATCGGATGTATGGGCTTACAGATATAAGCTGAGATTTTTTGATTTTTTGACGGCTTCGAAGTACAGAAATATTTAAATTCCGAATTACAAAAATATTTAAAACACTTACGCCCTTCTCAAATGTCATTATCGTGTGGAACTGGCTCCATATACACAAAAATGGCTTATATAAGCGTAGGATAACATGTCTACAAAGTTTCATTGAAATTGGAGAGGGTCGAGAAAAAAGTACCTGAAAAATTCCTGTTTTGGGCTGGAATTGCTCTTAAGTAAAATCAAAAATAGGAAGATTCACTCGCATCAAAATTACTCAATGCATCAAGAACCATCACTCTTCAAATTATTTGAAAAGATAAAAAGGGGAAAAATTCCCAGTCTCTCAAGTCTAAGCGGTGTCGTCTGATTGATATTCGATGGGGATTTCCTTGAAATTTACTAAAACTAAGTACAGTAACCCATAGAGCAGCTTTTGCTGAACAATTCTGATTATTTTGATTTTTACCATAAGTAATTCTTATAACTTTATCAAGCATTTTACAAAAATATTTCCAAAGCCTATTATAGTCAGAGCCCACGAAATTTCTATTATTGGCCGACCCGAGCAGACGGAAATAACTTGGGAACAGGGGTTGTGATGGATCGACATTTTTTGTGACAGTTGATTGAGTTCTTCTCTCATTTTCGCTACGTCTGCCTGACCTAGACATTCTGCTTTCGCTCAAACACACACGAATGAATGAGCGCCACACAAAGTCACTCAAATGCTCAATTGACTCTCTCCCGAAATTCATTCGCGTATCACTAGTTCGTTTGACATTTGATCGGAATTTCGATCAATTTTGCAATGATAGCTATCAATCGACAGCTCTTTTTCTCTATCACTGACTGTTGCTAGTCGAGTGCCCGGCGGATAATCGAAGGCAGATTTTTTTGAATTTTGAGCTCGGTTTTGAGTTTGATTTTGTTTGCTCGAATTGGAAATTGTCCGCGCGCCTAGGGACTATCCATAAACCACGTGGACAGTTTTTTTTGAAATGTCAGACCCCTCCCCTCCTCCCTCTCGAGGAAAATTACAAAACAAATCCTTGGGAGCGTTCTTTTATTACGTAACGCAGTTGGGGGAGGGGGGGCGGGCTCGGATGCTGTGTTACGCTCCATACAAAATTAAAAAAAAAAAGTATGGACATTTTGTTGGGATGGGGGGATGGTGGTCCAAAATTCCAGTTTTTTTTTGCGTTACGTAATAAAAAACGCTCCCCTTTTCGTATGGAACGTGGACAATCGCTGAACCGCCCCCCCCTTCCCCTAAGGTATCCACGTGGTTTATCGATGGTCCCCTAGTTCAGCCGTCTGACGGAAGGGAACCACGTGGACACTTTAGGGGGGGGGGGGTATGGCGATTGTCCACGATCCATACAAAAAGGGTCGAGGGGAGGGTGCAATAAACTAAAAAAATATAAATATTGAAATAACAAGCCATAGTTTCAGCATATTTTGTTTAGTTATGTTATTATTTTGTTTAGTTATGTTATAAAAACATTTTAGCATGGTTTTGGAACACCTGGGATGTTCTAGTCCATCCGAAACTTCCGGAAAATTTGTGCAACAGGCTTACCATAGAATCAAGTCGAAACTTCAAATGTTTGACCACGGATATTACCCAGACTACTTCAGTGAGTGTGGCAGGCTACAGTACATTGTTCTAACAACTTATTGGGATAATCTGGGTCATCCAAGGACTCCCTGAAGTTAAGATCTGTGGGTCTACCGCCGTAACAAGCCAGAGGTCGACGGATTTTGACCCCGGAACATATCCGCATAGCTACAGTGAGTATGGTTGACTACTTTTCTGATGAGTTAGGATGTCCTGGGTCATCCAAGGACTCACTAAAGTTAAGATCTGTGGGTCTACCGCCGTAACAAGCCAGAGGTCGACGGTTTTTGACCCCGGAACATATCCACATAGCTTCAGTGAGTATTGTAGACTACTTTTCTGATGAGTTGGGATGTCCTGGGTCATCCAAGGACTCACTGAAGTTAAGATCTGTGGGTCTACCGCCGTAACAAGCCAGAGGTCGATGGTTTTTGACCCCGGAACATATCCGCATAGCTTCAGTGAGTATTGTAGACTACTTTGCTGATGTGTTGGGCTGACTTGGGTCATCCAAGGACTCCTTGGAGTTAAGATCTGGTGGTCTATCATATCTTCAGAAGAGTCCTTGGATGAACCAGAACATCTCAACATATCAGCAAATTAGTCTACAATACTCACTGAAGCTATGCGGGTATGTTCCGGGGTAAAAAACTGTCGACCTCTGGCTTGTTACGGTGGTAGACCCATAGATCTTAACTCCAGGGAGTCCTTGGATGACCCAAGGCAGCCCAACAGATCAACAAAGTAGTCAACCATACTCACTGAAGTTATGCGGGTATATTCCAGGGCCAAAATCCGTCGACCTCTGGCTTGTTACGACGGTAGACACACAGATCTTAACTCCAGTGAGTCCTTGGATGACCCAGGATATCCCAACACATCAGCAAAGTAGTCTACCATACTTACTGAAGCTATGCGGATATGTTCCGGGGTCAAACACCGTCGACCTCTGGCTTGTTACGGCGGTAGACCCATAGATCTTAACTCCAGGGAGTCCTTGGATGACCCAAGGCAGCCCAACAGATCAGCAAAGTAGTCAACCATACTCACTGAAGTTATGCGGGTATATTCCAGGGCCAAAATCCGTCGAACTCTGGCTTGTTACGACGGTAGACACACAGATCTTAACTCCAGTGAGTCCTTGGATGACCCAGGATATCCCAACACATCAGCAAAGTAGTCTACCATTCTCACTGGAGCTATGCGGATATGTTCTGGGGTAAAAACCCGTCGACCTCTGGCTTGTTACGGCGGTAGACCCACAGATCTTAACTCCAGGGAGTCCTTGGATGACCCAGATCATCCCAATAAGTTGTTACAACAATGCACTGTAGCCTACCGCACTCTTGAAGCAGTCTGGGTAGGATCCGTTGACAAAATTTTGAAGTTTCAACTTGTTTCATTGGTTAGCCTGTTGCACAAAATTTCCGGATGTTTCGGATGGACTAGAACATCCCAGGTGTTCCAAAACCATGCACAAATTTTTTATATCATAACTAAAAAAATACTATTGACACATTTTGAAAATTCTCCGACAAATTACGAATTCCCAAAGATTCTTAATTTGAGTCATATTCTCAATTTAAGTCACGGACATTCTTTTTTTAAACGATTCTCGATTTAAACACCCCCATTTCGTTGTGTAAATCAAGAATATGGTGTATTATAATAATATAATATAATTGATAATAATATTATTTGCAAAATCTGGATGGGTTTGTTTTTGTTTATCTCATCCAAGTAAGCAATGAAAATTAAAGAGAGCAGTGAGCAGCAGAGAGAGAGAAGGCAAGCCGTCAAGTCAGAGTAACTCTTTGAGAGTCACACTGAAAGAAACCAACATAGCAATCTCAAGTGTTATTTCACGCGAGAGTCTCCAAAAATCAACACAATAAATTCACGTGATTTTCCTTTAACCCACACATGTTTTAAATGTCAAATAAAAGTGAATCAAATTTAAAACCAGCTGATTATTATCCAAAGACGTTTCGCTCTTTTTTCGAATGCTGTTCACTGCATATTCAAATGAATTTCACTTAGATTTGCCCCATTCGACATTTCCTTTGATTTTGAAGTGGAAAGCACGTTGGATTGAAATGTTTTGGTTTTGAAAAGCGTGTGAAGAAAATTCTCCATTAGTAAGATGGCCACGGACGATGCTGGTTCAAAATTTGCGTTTCGGATCGAAATAAATTTTGTGCCAGCAAATTACCCAGACATTTTATATCTGTGCACTGAAGGTAAGAGAAAACAAGAGGAAATAAATACAATTGGTTGAAATTAATGCGGATTAAAATTATTTTTCCAGCAAATCAGGTTCCGGTCAGAGGTCGTCAGAGGAATCTGCTCCGATCCGGTTAGTCCGGACAAAAGATTGCATGCGGTGTTTTTTCGAGAATCACCATGGACATCAAGGGCGGGCTACTGATCCGCCAGCTGCCGGATCGAGAAGTGTTTAATAGTCTTGGTCACTTTTATTCGGCCAGCTTGAACCCGTTTTTGTACGAGGGCGTAATTGTCGAGCACCTCGCAGGTTATGTATGGCACAGATCAGCACAACGCCGTCGGAACCTGGTCCGCATTCTTCATAGCAGCAGTGAAAGTTTATTGTCAGTGAAATGTGTGATTTTATGCAATGAATCCAAAAGATGTTTTGAATTAGAAAAATAAAATTTATTTATGTATGAAACCGTCGAATAATTTAATTACAAAAAGTAAGAAACCTCCTCTCTTTGTTCTACACACCCGAATAACATTATAAAACCATTTGATTTACACTACAAACTCATTTAACATTGATATGAAAAACATTTCAAATTCACCAGCATCGTCACGTGAAGTTAACGTGTTTTGCTTTTGAATTTACCGCGTCGTGCAATGAAAATTTTCCAAGTGATTTGCACATGACATTCATATGTAAAGTCGTATGGGGCCGATTCACGTGTGAAACATGTGATATTGCTGTGGGCCTTTCTTTCAGTGCAAAATCGGCAATCTCTCGGTTTAAATACATGCGAGCTCACTGAGTGTAACGTTCATGCGACCGGCCCTCTTTTGAGCGATCACTTAGCACTGAATTCATGATAGGCGTTCTGAGTTCTCTATCAACGATCAAATGGAAAATGACAGCTGATAGGCTAGCTGTGTCAAATATCGTGCGATCACTATCAGTGATCGATCCCTTTTAGAGCCCTGCTTGGGAATAACATTTTGTTTTATTTGAATAGTATTTTATGTTATTTAGAACAAGTTTTGTTATTCACCGATATGATTTTTTTTTGTCATTGGATTGTTATTGTAATAACAGACTTATAACATCTTTAGTTATTCTTCGAACAAATCTTTGTTATTATTTTGTGTTATTTTAACAACTAATCCGATCATCCCAATAACAGTTGGAGGTATTCTTCCATAACAAAAAATGTTATTCCCATGTTCTTTTGGCTTTCAACCAATATTAGTTCAATATCAAATTTTGTTATGATAACATAAACTGTTATTCAACCCTTATGCAAAAATGGGGGTGGGTCTCGTGGCGCAGGGGTAGCGGCTTCGGCTGCCGATCCCGATGATGCTATGAGACGCGGGTTCGATTCCCGCCTTATCCACTGAGCTTCTATCGGATGGTGAAGTAAAACGTCGGTCCCGGTTTCTCCTGTCTCGTCAGAGGCGCTGGAGCAGAAATCCCACGTTAGAGGAAGGCCATGCCCCGGGGGGCGTAGTGCCAATAGTTTCGTTTTTGCAAAAATGGATTTTTCACGAAGATTCCATAACACTTTCTGTTCAGTATTTGCTATTGAAATGGCATGAATTTTGTTATTATCGTCTGCCCGGGGAATACATTTTTTCTTTCAGCGCACTTGTGTGGCTGTCAAGTGCTGCCAGTTCATATCATTTCAAGCAAAACAATGTAAATGGGCCACAGCCAAAGTGTAAACAAAAAGTCTGCCCTGCTCGCTCCTAATGTAAACATCCACTGACGTCAGCAGGACAAACTGTTTGTTTACACTTCGGCTTTGGCCCATTTACATTGTTTTGCTTGATTTGTACACGACTTTTTTATTAAACAAACTAAAAGGTGCAATAATTTCACCAAAAATAGGTGACTGATGAGAATAGGCATATTTATCCTAGTTTATAAAAACGGATGGCGATGATTTAAGTTTTTTTTTAAATTTATTTAAACCTTAAACTTTTATGTTTCAAAAATTATGTATGATCATTAACCATTTTAAATCAACGAAACCGCACTGCAACCGTGGCGGAATTGTTGAACCGCACGCCCATTCGGGACAAAACCCATCAAACCGTTGACTAATCCAGAGCGACAATCTACAGGGCAGAAAAATGCATCGGGTTTATTCGCAACTTTCAGCGTGTTTGATGTGCTGGAAAATAAAACAACCATTCGCGGGACAGTCGCCATGGTTTGATGAATCGTCCTGGAACGAGCGAGACATCACGGTAGATTGCCGTTTCGGTTTTTTTGGTTGGTTTAAACAATAGATCTTTTTGTTACGTTTTGAACATTGATTTTTTAAAAGCGGTTTTTTCTGTTATGTGTTTTTTGATTCACAAAAAATATTAAATTCCCCCACTAGTTGTTGTACGCAGTCCTTAAAGATAGTAACATTTGTCAACCCATCAAGTAGGCCTCTGCCTTCCTCACGCAAGTACTTGGCAGTAGGCTGTGCAGAATTTCAATTAACTCTGTGCAAACCAAAAATTTAATTAAACTTCATTTCAGCGCGGAATGTTGCACACGGCCAGTCAGCACTGGTGAGCCCTTCCGCAAACAGCTTGATTTCTATGCGCCCACTTGCAAAATAGGACGGATCCCCTCCCAAAAAACAAGAGGGGATTGGGGACACCAAGAGTCATGCATCCGTCCTAGGGCCATCCATCCCGCCAGCAAAACCCGGAATCTTCTTTTATGCGCCCACTTTGCATGGCCAGATGAATATTTCACATCCGCGCGCCTTGGGTGCGCGAAAACTGGTCCTTCTGAGTCACTGAGGTTCACTTTGTCGCCGCTGGCCCCGCACGCTTCCGGAACGGACGACGAAGTGGTCCTTTTTGTCCGCCCGTCCGGCCGCCCGTGGGAGAGACTTTCCAGCAGGGGAATGCGGGAAATCCGGTCACCAGACAAAAGGGTCCCGGAAAAAATAACTAAATAAATCATCTAGTGGGGTTAGGAATCTTTCACATTTTAAGATGCGTTTTAATGTTTGACCTTGAATAAATAAAAAAATAAATCACGCAATGTAAACAACAACATGTTTTGTTGACCATTCTGTGCATTTTCCCGATATTTGGTTGAATTTGGTTGCCGGTGTCTTGAGTTATAATTACAAAGGATTACGGTAGTTGGGCTTCTACGTGTGCCAAACGCACTTACAACAATTCTCAGGGTGTGTCAAGATAGCACGACAAGATTGAAACTTTTTTCAAATAAAAAGTGACAAAAATGCACTGGGTTTTTTCGGTTTTTATTGAATATCTCAGAAAATCCAATTTTGGGAATCTATCAACATCAAAAGTTGAGACATTGTGAGCTGTACAAAATGGCGTTCAAAACTCAATTTTGCCCTGAATGCACGTACAATAAGATAGCACAACAGCGACGATTTTTTTTTTGAAAATAATCGTTTTTGGCTTTGTTTTAAATGACAAAAAACACAAACTTTTGCGCCATGATGGCGCCAAATGGCTTTTTTTGTTTTTGTTGTTGTTGATAAGGCCGTTGCAAATATGTTTTGCCTTCCTCACTGAGGTAAGGCTATAATCCTGCTCTAAAAATGAACTTTCTATTAAAAGCTCCTAGACCTACCTTCATGTGTACATATCGACTCAGAATCGAAAACTGAACAAATGTCTGTGTGTGTGTATGTGTGTGTGTATGTGTGTGTGTATGTGTGTGTGTATGTGTGTGTGTATGTATGTATGTGACCAAAATTCTCACTGAGTTTTCTCAGCACTGGCTGAACCGATTTTGATCGAACCAGTTGCATTCGACTTGGTTTAGGGTCCCATACATCGCTATTGAATTGTTTGAAGTTTCGATAAGTAGTTCAAAAGTTATGTATAAAAATGTGTTTTCACAAATGCCCGGATCTCAATTATATGCATGTAAACGATGTCCGGATCCATCATTCGACCCATCGTTGGTTAGGTAATTGAAAGGCCTTTCCAATAAGTCCAAGACATTGAAGATCTGGCAACCCTGTCTCGAGTTATGACCACTTAAGTGATATTTATGTACTTTTTTGAAGTCGGATCTCACTTAAATGTATGTAAACGATGTCCGGATCCATCATCCGACCCATCGTTGGTTAGGTAATTGAAAGGCCTTTCCAATGAGTCCAAGACATTGAAGATCTGGCAACCCTGTCTCGAGTTATGACCACTTAAGTGATATTTATGTACTTTTTTGAAGCCGTTTCTCACTTAAATGTATGTAAACTATGTCCGGATCCATCATCCGACCCATCGTTGGTTAGGTAATTGAAAGGCCTTTCCAATGAGTCCAAGACATTGAAGATCTGGCAACCCTGTCTCGAGTTATGACCACTTAAGTGATATTTATGTACTTTTTTGAAGCCGAATCTCACTTAAATGTATGTAAACGATGTCCGGATCCATTATCCGACCCATCGTTGGTTAGGTAAATGAAAGGCCTTTCCAATGAGTCCAAGACATTGAAGATCTGGCAACCCTGTCTCGAGTTATGACCACTTAAGTGATATTTATGTACTTTTTTGAAGCCGTTTCTCACTTAAATGTATGTAAACTATGTCCGGATCCATCATCCGACCCATCGTTGGTTAGGTAATTGAAAGGCCTTTCCAATGAGTCCAAGACATTGAAGATCTGGCAACCCTGTCTCGAGTTATGACCACTTAAGTGATATTTATGTACTTTTTTGAAGCCGGATCTCACTTAAATGTATGTAAACTATGTCCGGATCCATCATCCGACCCATCGTTGGTTAGGTAATTGAAAGGCCTTTCCAATGAGTCCAAGACATTGAAGATCTGGCAACCCTGTCTCGAGTTATGACCACTTAAGTGATATTTATGTACTTTTTTTGAAGCCGGATCTCACTTAAATGTATGTAAACGATGTCAGGATCCATCATCCGACCCATCTTTTGTTAGGTAATTGAAAGGCCTTTTCAATGAGTTCAAGACATTGAAGAACTGACAACCCTGTATTGAGTTATTACCACATAAGTTATACATTGTGTTCTTTTTTTCTGGATTTAAAAAAATTATGAAACCACTCATATACCCGTTTTTGGTAAAAAGTGAGGAAGGCATCAACCACATAGGTGGATTAAGCTAGTTTTTTTTTAGTTTATGTTCCGTGAATCTGACTAAAGTCGAAGTAATGCAGAAATAAAACTATTGAAACAACAAGTCATGTTTTCAACATTGTAATGAAAATAAAGTTTCATTTCACACCAGTCCATGTTTAAACATTTTCTAATCAGCCCTTATATTTGACATGGTCAAAAATAAATGTTTTTGGAACATCATTTTCATGCATTTTCCTGCGTTTAAAATCATATTTAGCATGTCTGGAAACGATCAAAAATATTTTCATTTTTTGTTGAATTCCAATATACAGCACCGCAAAAAAGATTTTTTTCGGCGAAAAAAAAATCTATAATACTTGGATATTTTAAACTAATGATTGCAAAACAACTGGGCAGGCGTTAAATGCATTTTGAAACACTTTTTTCATTGAAATGTTAGGACCATGGCTTAATATTTCAATTTAAATATTTTTTTTATTTTTTGGCCCGTGCTGAAAATTTCTGTACCGGCCTGGGTCAGAATGTTTTGCTTGGAGAATTTGAAAATTTCAAATTTCAGACTAGGGACTCGTAATCGGGCTGTAGTGGACGAAATTGGATGCTTCAAATTGCAATAGGTGGGTTTTTTTGTCCTCTATCTGACCACCACAAAATGTCCCTCCGAGGAGTTAAACCGGTTCCGGGACAATCCGGATTGTTTAACGGTATTGTTCCGAAACAGTATTTTTGGTCGAAAAATGTCAATAAAAAAGATGAAAACCTTGTATATTTCGAACAAATATTGTTAAAACTAGTTTAATAGAGACTCTTACAACATAAAATAGCAATTTTATAAAAATAGTTGTTTATAAACTAATGTTTTGATAAGTTTTACATAAAAAAACTAAATTTAAGCCAATTTTTAATATAAACTAACTTAACAAAGTTATCAGAAGTTCAAAGTTGTCACAAACTGGCTAGAGGTACTAGTATTTGACACAGAAACAACATTTCATAAATGAATTCACTTAAATCGGTCAGATTATGTACTTTTATTAGGGGTACGGACAATTAGTTGACCTCTTTTTTTTGACTATTTTCAGTAATCCATTTTTGTATTTTTTAGAAAAAGTTTTGTGCAAATCCAATGACAGTGTCTTAAAGAGGATATTCTGCCGCGTCGATTGATGTATAAAACATGGTACTTTGGTCGTATTTTATGAACTTTTATATCACAAACATTTTCCGTATGGGGGGGTACGGACAAATATTTGACTCACTGTACGCTGTTTTTGTGATAAAGAGAAAATATCATTTTTCCTGAATGCTTTTCTTCATCGCAGCAACCAATCCTGAATTTCAAAGTCATTCATCATTGGTTGCTGAGATGCAGAAATTTTCTGATCTACTCTGAAAGATTTGTTACACACTTCGATTTTTTACCGAATTCGGTCAAGTTTATCGAATTTTCAACTGCTGAACAGTTCGGTTAACTGAAAATTACCGACCCGAACAGACGGAAATAACTTGGGAATAACATTTTTTGTTATTTGAAAATACTAGGCCAATACCATTATATGTTATGTATAACAAGATTTGTTATTCGTCGTTATGAATTTTTAGTTATTGGATTGTTATTGTAATAACAGACAAATAACATTTTTAGTTATTCTTCGAACAAATCTTTGTTATTATTTTTTGTTATTTTAACAACTAATCCGATCATCCCAATAACATTTGGAGATATTCTTCCATAACAAGAAATGTTATTCCAAAGTTGTTTTGGAATTCAACCAATATCAGACCAATAACAATTTTTGTTATGATAACATAAACTGTTATTATAGCCTTATGCAAAAATGGATTTTTCAAGAAGATTCCATAACAATTTCTGTTATTTTAACAGTATTTGTTATTGAAATGGCATGAATTTTGTTATTACCGTCTGCCCGGGGAATTCGGTAAAAACTTACCAAAATCTTACCCTGCCAATAAATAAAATTATAAATGTAGGAACAAATTCTATAGAATTATCTTAAGCAACCATGCGCATCCACGTTTATATATGGGGGTAGCAAAAATAAGGGAGTGCGCTTGGTTGCTTATATGAGGGAACGGTTTCATCAAAATAGTACTTTACGCAATAAGCATTGGTGTCTACCCGTAGTTGCTACTCTGTTATTGACCAGGACCTCCAAGAATTGCTCCGTGGACCACAGATGAAGAGTAGGAACCAATCATCACCACTTCGCAACTTTCAAATGTCCCTATCATGCTAGTCAATCACAGCGCCGGCCACGACCAGTGGTAAGACACGGGGGAAGTGGATAGGAATTTTAGTCCGATACTTGAGTGATGAAGACCGCTAAATCAGCTGCGTCTTCGACAAAGTATCACGTGAGGTTTGAGGGTGTTAGTAAGATGGGTGTGAAGCCAGGATTCACCGTGGTAAGTGATGCGGCCGGTCAAATCTATTTATAGTCCTTAATTCTTCGTATGTTCTTGGATTCATTTTTGGAAGCTTTTCCAATTCGGTTCACCAAGCTTTTTGTGGTGAATTCTGGTCGTGTTGAAAGTTCAATATTCGCCTAACAATTATGCAACCAGTGTCTTTGAATTCAACTTGCATTCAATATTGCATTTTCCTGTTCGTAGGTTCACACAGATTCCAATCAAGTTTCTTGGATTCTTATAGCATTCTTAATCCTTCTAGACAACTAAGCCTCGATGGTCTGGTGGTTAGCATTTTTGTCTGCTGACCCAAAGGACGGGGGATCGAACCCCGCCGCGAGCTAATGAATTTTTCGTTCATATTCAAGTGTTCAGAATTATTCCTTCTTTCCATAATTTCTCGATAGGGGCAGATGGGAATCGAACCCAGAACCTTCCGCTTACAAAGCGAACAGCGTAACCATTCAGCCACGCCTACCCCCTAAAATAGTACTTTACGCAATTAGGTTCAAAAAGTAGTTTTTTTCAGCACGAGTCGTACATTCATTCAACGAGGCTTTTCCGGGTTGGTTACACGCGACGAGTGCTGAAAAAATCATGTTTTGCACCGAGTTCCATGCAACATTTTTTTTTTGCAATTCCAAAAACTAAATTCGAATAGGTTTTTAAGTGAAACAAACGTATTTTTTCAACTCCTGTAAATCTAAAGAACTTTCCCGCATTCTAGCTTTTTGTTTTGAAAAGCAGGCTCTTTTCTCGTTTGAGGAGTTGTTTTACGCCGGAATTGCAAAAACAAATCAGGTTTCTATAAAGTCCTTAAAAACGGTATCAAAATTTATGTAATTAACTTTTCATTTGCGAGTATGATGTCACAATCAAATTATTTTTTCGATTTTTAAAATTTTGAAAGAACCCCTCAAGTGACCATTCCACTAAGACTTTTTTTAGATACATTGATTTGCAATAATAATCTCCTTCAGCGAAGGCCATCAACCAACAAATACCGCCAAAATTGAGCCGTTTTTGGAATTTACCAAAAAATGTTGATTTTTTTTTTCTTATGTGCCCAAACGTATGAGGTTTCGCGAGCCGCGAGTCATTTCGTTTTTTTGTCGCCGAGTTTTATCGCTAGGAAATTATGTCTTCAAACGATAATACCCTAGATAATAATTGTTTTCTAATAATTGTTTTGCAATAATTAGTTTTTAAAATATCTAAGCAACAAACAATAATCGAAGTGTTTTTAAACGAGCTCGTGGTAAATAAGACTTGCAGAATACTTTAATGCTATTTAAATTGTTGTTAGTTGATTAGACTTCAATTTCCATTGAAATTTCAAACAGTTACTTCCCTTCAAAATCTTCTACCAGCGTCACATAAGAAAAATGAGAAAATCTGAATTACCCATTCCCCCCGAAAAGCAAAGACCAAAGCCTAGTCCCACCCAGGAAGGGACACCGACAACGAATCCGACGAGGACGAGCACTTTGGCCAAGAGATAGACACAGTCAAAGAGTGATAATTCATAACTGCAATTAGACTGTGAAACGTGTCACACTGTGGCTCACACACACACAGCAATGGTGGTTCCAGGATGAGGACGTCGCACAAAAGGATTTCCCTGCCGAACGGAAGCTGCCTCGGCAAAGAAGGGGGAAAAGCTCGAGGAAGAGGAAAGACTTTGGCGTTCTTCGGACTGCGTCCTGGCGGGAAGCGGGCCCAGAAAAGGCCGGGGAATTGCTCGAGTGGTCCGAAGGTCCAAACCCCCCTCCGCCGGAACTTGTTGTACGTGTGGTCTGGCCTCTGATGCTCGAAACTGCTTCTTGTTCTTCTGCCGGCTGACGGGGGTCATTAATTATAAATACAGTCGGATTGGTTCGGGAGGTCGTCTAAGTCGAAGGGCGGCCAGTTATTGGAGTGTTTTGCTGGAGAGTTTCGTCAATTTAACACCTCTTAGGGAAAACTTTACGCAAATAAATCAGTTCACTTTTTAAAGAACATTTTTCAGCATCGGTTTGTCCATGCAAGTCTCCATACAATGTGGGCAGATTTCCATACAAAAAAAGTATATGAATGTATGAAAATCTGTAAAGATTTTCTGATCGATATGGTACAGTCCAGACTCAACGATCCGAAGCGTCGGTTATCCAAAGTTTCGATTATTCGAAGGTTTGTATTGGACTTCAGATAATCGAATCAAGCACAAATAAATGTATTTTTATTTCCATATTTTTTACATTAAATTCGAGTTCTGCAACCCCATTTAAGTCAAATTTGAAAGGTGACCAATTCTCAGAGATTTTGGTCATTCGATTTTTTTTTTGTATTTTTTAATCCGGCTAAAACTTTTTTGGTGCCTTTGGTATGCCCAAAGAAGCTATTTTGCATCTTAAGTTCGTTCATATAATTTTCCATACAAATTTGGCAGCTGTCCATTCAAAAATGATATGTGAAAATTCAAAAATCTGTATCTTTTGAAGGAATTTTTTGATCGATTTGGTGTCTTCGGCAAAGTTATAGGTATGGATATAGACTACACTGAAAAATATGATACACAGTAAAAAAATGTGGTGATTTTTAATTTCACTTTTTGTCACTAATAATTGATTTCCAAAAAAACACTATTTTTATTTATTTTTATTTTTTGATATGTTTAAGAGGACATCAAATGCCAACTTTTCAGAAATTGCCAGAATGAGCAAAAAATCTTTGACCGAGTTATGATTTTTTAAATCAATACAGAATATTTCAAAAAATCGAAATATTGGTCGCAAAAAATTTTCAACTTCATTTTTCGATGTAAAATCAAATTTGCAATCAAAAAGTTCTTTAGTGAATTTTTGATAAAGTGCACCGTTTTCAAGTTATAGCCATTTCAGGTAACTTTTTTAAAAAAAGTGGCAGTTTTTAATTTTTTTGAATAATTACCCATGTTTGCCCACCTTTAAAAATATATTTTTGAAAAGCTGAGAAAATTCTCTATATTTTGCTTTATTGAACTTTGTCGATACGACCCTTAGTTGCTGAGATATTGCTATGCAAAGAGTTAAAAACAAGAAAATTGATGTTTTCTAAATCTCACCCAAACAACCCACCATTTTCTAATGTCGATATCTCAGCAACTAATGGTCCGATTTACAATGTTAAAATATGAAACATTCGTGAAATTTTCCGATCTTTTCGAAAACAATATTTTCAAAAAATGTAAATCAAGACTAACATTTCAAAAGGGCATTATATGGAATGTTTGGCCCGTTTGAAATGTTAGTCTTGATTTTAAATTGCAAATTCGATATTACATTGAAAACTCAAGTTGAAAATTATTTGCGACCAATATTTCTTTTTTTTTGAAAAAACTGTACTGATTCGAAAAATTATAACTCGGTCAAAGATTTTTGCCCATTCTGGAAATTTCTGAAAAGTTGGCATTTGATGTCCTCTAAAACATATAAAAAAAAAGTGTTTTTTTTTTGCAAATCAAGTTTTAGTGAAAAAAAGTGAAAATAAAAATCACCAATTTTTTTTTTACTGTGTATCATTTTTTTCAGTGTAGTCCATATCCATACCTACAACTTTGCCGAAGACACCAAATCGATCCAAATTTTCCTTCAAAAGATACAGATTTTTGAATTTTCACATATCATTTTTGTATGGATATCTGCCAAATTTGTATGGAAAATTATATGAACGAACTAATGATGCAAAATGGCTTCTTTGGGCATAACGAAGGTACCAAAAAGGTTTCAGCCGGATTAAAAAATACAAAAATTAAAATTAAAAAAAAATACCAATTCCGTAGAGAACTGCTCAGGTTGGTTGTCTAAAAAATAAAAAAAAATAAATGTTTTATTTTCAATGTTGCCGTCTTGGATTTAAAAATTCTTATTCACTTTAGAGTAGTTAGGCCGTAGCAATTATTTTTCAAAGTTTATGTCGCCCCCCTCCCTCCCTCCTTCAAAATTGGTCCAAAAAATCAGGGGGCAGAAAAAAACATTTTTTCAAAACAAAATTAATATTTTAATGAAAATAAAAGTCAAATCAACTGAAAACAATCCGAAACGCATTTTTAAGCATTGATATAGTAGTTTATGCAACAAGTTGCAAAAAGAGGATTTTTTCAGCACGAGTCGTACATTTATCCAACGAGGTTCACCGAGTTGGATTAATACGAAGAGTGCTGAAAAAATCAAGTTTTGCAACGAGTTCCATACAACATTTTTTGCAATTCCAAAAAACACACACTGAGTGAAATTTTATGTCAAATTTTCATGTATTTTGTCAATAAATCGTTTAAGTCAAAAAAATGTTGAAAAGTGTTACTTTTCGAAACAAGTGCTGAAAAGTTTCACTTTTCAGCACCCATTTGAGTGCTGAAAAGTAGAACTTTTCAGCATTTATTTTGAAAAGTGTTGCTCTTCGATTCTGTTATTTTTGGTACAGAAAAGTAGGCTATTTCGTCGTTCAAGAATGACAGGAAAAGTAAGTAGTTTCACGACGGAATTGCAAAAATTATATTTAGCATGTTTGGGCTGGATTTAAAATATTTTCAATTTTTAAGACATTCCAATGTTCAGCAGGTTCAGCACCGTAAAAACTTTATTTTTGGCAAAAAAATAAATCTTCGTCAATACTTAGGTATTTTTGAAACTCATGATTGTAAAACCACTTAATTAGTGTAAAAGGCATTTTAAACACATTTTTCAGACTTGAGACTTTTCTTCGTTACATCAAGTTATTTTTTTATATGCGTTTAGATGTTTAATTGTATTTTTCATTTGTTGTTTAAGTGAATTCTTTAGATACTTTAACAATCTCTTTCTATTTAAAATCTTTCGTATATTTAATGATGTCCAGAATTTTCCAGACACTTATTTGATTGTTGGAGTGTAATTAACTTTTTTGAAATATTCATTAAACCCATTAATTTGCAATAAAGTGTGCCAAATCATCTGGAACAAAACAAAATTTATTGCATAAAAGAAGGAGATATTAGTAAAAATTACGACCAAAGTTCACAACACAAAAAAAAACCGGTTAGTTCAAAGTCACGTGGAACTTAGTTACAAGGTGGCCACTAAAATCCGACTTTTTCCGACTTTTCCAGAATCTTGAATAATAGTAATTTCTTACCCACATTGCCAATGATTGAAAATCAACAAACTGATATTAATATATTTATATGAGCAAAATGACGTAATAAATTTAAATAAATCAAACTATGAAAACCGCTGAAACAAGGTTTAAAAAAATTCGAAATATCTAGTGTTATAATATGATTTTATCAGGCTTCTTTCAAATTTTGTTGATTTTTATACTGTTAAATTCTAATACCCTCTTTCATCGTAAAGTTTACGGAATTCCTATATATTATTTATTTTTTTTAAATGTCTTGAACAGTCTTTAATTCTCCGATCATTAAAATAGCGAAAGAAACTTTAAGTTATTAAGTTTAGTGCTCAAGACGAATTGAGTGCAGTTGATTTGAAAATTTTACAAAATTTAATAAATTATTCAAGAGCTACAATGTATGTGTCAAACAAGTATGCTTGAAATTCCCGACTTTTTGAAAAAAATACAAATTTTCAACTTTTTCCCGATACTATCTATTGAATTATTATATTTTTCTTACGAGAACATTTTGAGGATTCAAAAGCGAATAGTAAATATTATTTGGCAAATTTTTAGAACTTTTTCGTATTTTTTTTAAAAATGTTCCAATCTTTCAAATCAATTTTTCTGTAAATATTTAAAATCAAGCATATTTTAAAAAGGTATTAACACAAAATAAAATATGTAAAATAAACTAAAATTTAAAAAACAACCAAATTCATAATTTGAAACGCAAAAAAATCATTTCCCACAGAATTTACGAGTTTCGCCTTGTAAGCGGAAGGTGGTGGGTTCGATTCCTGCTCAGCAAAGTCAGCAGTCGGAGTTCAAACACTTGGTGTGGGATTTGTTGTTAGAGTCGGAGTCATCAAATTTGCCGAAACTTTCCAAAGGAGTTGGAATAGGGGATATGCAGGGCACTCGCTCCTAACTCCATCCATTTTACTGATTTGCACTATTTAAACAACTTATTTTGTCAAACTAGTGACAGAAACTTTTTTGCTCACATCCTCTTGAGCGATTTATCACTCGATTTCAGTTGAAAACGCTTTTTATGAGCTGTAATTGAATGTCAGTGCTGATATGGCAACATTAAAGGCACGCTGGAGTTAGATGCCGTGCCCCTAGATATTTTTTTGTAGCAGGAGTGACCCTAAACATCAAATCAATAACAAATACAGACAACTAACTAACCTAACAAATTTTATAAAGACTTACAAGGAAACTTTACGGAAAAAATTCTATTTTGACAAACGAATTACAATCGAATTAACGAAATACAATCAATTGAGTATCTCAATTTTCCAATGTAATGAAGTCCAAAATCTGAAAAATACATCCTGAAACATTCAGTAAACTGTTAAAATCCAAAATCTGAAAATACTAATCCTGAAACATTCAGTAAACTGGCAACATTTTCAACACTCATCTAGATGATCCTGAAAACACCAGTTTCAGCAGTCCGTATTCGATTTGTGCAAATGCTCACCAAAGTACTCGAGGCAGTAGGTACTACCACTACTGTGTTCCTCCAGCAAGAAGAGGAAGTTGGTACACATTCATTTGAATAATTTTAAAATTTCAGCTGCAAGGGCGATTCAATGGTACTCAGCAAAAAGTTAAACATACTCGGCTACACACACTGCTTCCAGTGTTGCCAGCCTGGACCTGGATCTGGGAGTGTGCGGGGGTGCCGTGCCCGGTTTATAATTATTCTTTAATTATTCTGTACAGTTGAACCACTCTGAACTTGCGGAATAGTCCGGGCGTGGGTGACCACGTGGTATGTGGGCGCCCCAGCCGGCTGTCGGTGTCGAGCCCATTCGGAATGCTCTTTTATGCTCTCTCTCTGTTCGAATTTCAGGGGAAGGTTTTCCGGGGAGGGGGTCGGGGAAATAGCATGATGGAATAATGTTAAAGCAATTAAGATATGCACATTTTATTCAACGAAGTGCCGGATTCAGCTGCTGGCACCTCTCCCGGTATATTGACCACACCTGGCCTCGGGTGTTGGTATTCAAGGCCTTGGGGGTTGTTCTGTGGCCACCGGTCCGTTTGGATTGGTGTTCCGTTTAATTGCAGCCTGCTGGCAAACGAGAATGAAAATAGATGTGCACTTTTTCCATGAAAACACTCGTTGTTATTTTTATTTTTGTACACATGTTGAATGATTAATTCACGTGAAAATCATCTTTTCGGGAACATTCGTGGGTTTATATATTTTCCGTAAAACCATCATAAATTCTGGAGCGCGGACACGTGAATGAAGAATAATGGTTTAAAAAGTAAATATTGAAAGTATGACTTACCTTACATCATATTTTCATGTTAAAATTATTTGATTTACAGTTATTTTAGAAAGGCTTTCTTTTTAATATATTCCACATTGAATCACGGTTACTTTTCAAGGTGCACAAGTACGTTGATGCTCTCTAAACAGGAGAAATTTGCATTAATTAAAATTAAAACGGATGTTATTCAGAGCGTTAACCAACTGCTCCCCACAAGTAGATCAAGGTTAAAACTTGTTTTGGTAGCATTATCTGATAAATATCAAAATGGATTCAGGGTTAGAGCATTGTGATTGAACTGCCGCATTCTTCAATATAACCACAACTTTGAATTGTTCCTGTGAGTTTGCAATTCAATGAAATATTTTGCTGAAATGATTCGGAACATCTCAACAGTTCAAATAAATTATACATGATTTCTGATAAGGCATCATTAGTTCTTCTACATAAGTCTCCATACATTCCATACATACATATCGATCTCAGGGATACCCCCTGATTAGAATCCTTAGCCAAAAATAAGTAGCTGTGAAAATTTTGAGCGAAATCGGTCAATGTTTCAGGTTCGATTTATAGTTAAAGCTGGTGTAAAAAAAATCTTTCATACAAAAACGTCTTGTTTAAATCGCAAATAACTCGTCAGGGATAACTCGGATTGTTTTGCGGTGTTCGACAAAGTTGATTGTCATAAAATTATACTCAAGAATCTCATAAAGTTGACAATGATCCGACACATTTAACGCCCCATTTTTGTGGAATTTTGAAATTTTTACTTTTCCCCATACATTTTTGCGGTTTTTGCCATACAAACTTCAACGATAAAAAAACGACCCTTGCACCTTAACTGATTTGGTTCAAAATTTGCACAGGTACTTATTTATACCTAAAGTATCAAACCAGCGGGTTTCTCTTAAGATTTTCAAATTAGCCTTATTCTGTTGGTTTGGGGTCTAGTAAGACCCAATTAAAATATATTCAGTTTATTGAAATATTTGAGAAGTTATGCAATGAAATAGATTTAAGTAGATACAAAAAGGGTGATCTTTTTGCATAACCTCAAAAGTCCAGGTCTTTTTGTTTACCCGCGAGAGTCTTGCCAGATGTGAAACGCCCGTTGCCACATTGCTTCAAATGAGAGTTTGCATGTTTTCTAGAAAAGTCTGAATCAGATATATTTTTTTTAATCATCAACTAATTTTAATTAGTTCCTTTTCGGTTCTGGTAAATGGTTTGGACCGAGGGGGGGGAGGGGATCAACCACTTAATGGTGGATTAAGAAAAGTTTATCCAACGAAAATTCAAATTTTCAAGCAATAATTACACTCGCAACATTTTGAAAACTTTATGAGGAATAATTTTATTACTAATAAGGCCCTTGCAAATATTTTTTAAAGTTTATGTCCCTTGTCATCCCTCGAGGTTAGTGGAATAAAAAAAATAAAAACTGAAATTACAAGCATTTGAATGAAAAAAAAACTGTATAAAATGCATTTTACACCTGAGAAGTTCTCTACCAAAACCGGAAATGGATTTTATTTGTATTTTTTTTATTTTGCTCAAACTTTGTGGGGGCCTTTCCTATGACCGAATAAGCTATGTTGTGTCATTGGTTCACCCATACAAGTCTCCATACAATTTTGGCTGCTGTCCATACAAAAATGGTATGTAAATATACAAACAGCTGTAATTTTTGAGTGAATTTTCTAATCAATTTGTTGTCTTTGGCAAAGTTGTAGGTATTGTTGAGGACTTTTGAGAAAAAAATAGGTACACGGAAAAAAAATTACAGATTTTTTTATCAATTTTTTTTTCACTAAAACTCAATTTCCCAAAATTTATTTTTTGATTTTCGAGATTTTTTGATATGTTTTAGGGGACAAAAATCCGCAACTTTTCAGCCATAGACATGGTCAAAAAATCTGCCGCCGAGTTATAAATTTTTGAAAAAATAGTGATTTTTGGAAAAAATCGAAGTTTTATGCACAAAAACAAGTTTGACATTACTTTTTAATGCAAAATTGAATTTGCAATCGAAAAGTACTTTACAGATTTTTTGATAAAGGGCTCTGTTTTCAAGATATAGCCACCGAAAGTTTGATTTTAGCGAAATATTTGTAGTTTTTCAATTTTTAAAAATAGTGACCATGAGTGACGATTTCTAAAAATATTTTTTTTTTTGAAAAGTTCAAAAAATTTGCTATAAAATTGTCTAAGAGACATTGAAGATTAGACCTCTGGTTGCTGAGATACAGCGGATTAAAGAAAAAGAAACACAAAAATTGAAGTTTTCTAAGTCTCCCCCAATCAGCCCACCATTTTCTAATGACGATATCTCAGCAATTAATGGTCCGATTTTCAATGTTAATACATGAAACATCGTGAAATTTTCCGATCTTTTCGAAAAAAATATTTTGAATTTTTTTAATCAAGTCTAGCATTTTAAATGGGCGTAATATTCAATATTTGGCCCTTTTTAAATGTTAGTCTTGATCTAAAAATTTTCAAAATATTTTTTTCGAAAATATCGGAAAATTTCAAGAATTTTTCATTTAGTAACATTGAAAATCGGACTATTAATTGCTGAGATATCGTCATTAGAAAAAGGTGGGTTGTTTTGGTGAGATTTAGAAAACTTCAATTTTCGTGTTTCTTTTTCTTAAAGCGGCTCTATCTCAGCAACCCGAGGTCCAATCTTCAATATCTCTTAGACAATTTTATAGAAAATTTTCTGAACTTTGTCACTCATGGTCACTATTTTTAAAAATCAAAAAACTGCAAAAATTTCGCTAAAATCAAACTTTCGGTGGCTATATGTTGAAAACAGAGCCTATTATCAAAAAATCTGTAAAGTACTTTTCGATTGCAAATTCAATTTTGCATTAAAAAGTAATGTCAAACTTGTTTTTGCATAAAACTTCAATTTTTTCCAAAAATCACTATTTTTTCAAAAATTCATAACTCGGCGGCAGATTTTTTGACCATGTTTCTCTATGGCTCAATAGTTGCGGATTGTTGTCCCCTAAAACATATCAAAAAATCTCGAAAATCAAAAAATACGTAGGGGAACAGCATCTAATTCCAGCGTGCCTCTAATGTTGGCAGGTCAGAACTTTGACATTCAATTAAAGCTTATTAAAAGCGTTTTCAACTGAAATCGAGTGATAAATAGCTCAATAAGAAGTAAGCAAGCAAGTTAGTATCAAAAGTTTTGCAAAATTATTTGTTTAAATAGTGAAAATCAGCAAATTGGATGGAGTTAGGAGCGAGTGCTTAACCTGCCAAACATACGAGAATTTCCCCTATTTTGGGAAATTGAGTTTTAGTAAAAAAAATGTTGTTAAAAAAATCTGCAATTTTTTTTCCGTGTACCTATTTTTTTCTCAAAAGTCCTCAACAATACCTACAACTTTGCCAAAGACACCAAATTGATCAGAAAATTCACTCAAAAGTTACAGCTGTTTGAATATTTACATACCATTTTTGTATGGACAGCAGCCAAAATTGTATGGAGACTTGTATTGGTGAACCAATGACGCAAAATAGCTTATTTGGCCCCCACAAAGTTTGAGTCAAATAAAAAAATACAAAAAATAAAAATGGTCGAAATCGGCCGAATTCGTAGAGAGTTGCTCTATTTACACTTTAGACCCCATTCACTTCAGCTGACGAACAAAAATGTTAAGTTCTAAATGTTCACTAAATTTTTAACAATGTCGATTTTTGACCATTTCTGTTTATTTTTCATAAAATCTAAAAATTAAACCATGATTGCAAAAAAAATATATCGCAACAAAACATCTCAAATATGAATCACATCAAATCATGTCCCTCAAGTAAAATGCTCTTGATGTAAAACATCTCTTTTGTGCAAAATTAAAGCACTTTGCGTCCTGGGATTTCCCTGCTGAACCGGAAAGACATCCAAAGCAAAGGCTCCCCATCAGCAATAAGTAATAGTGGCAACGCTGCTGTTCCCCAAAAAAAAAGAATAGATATCCAGCAAATAACTTGGAACCCGAAAAACCAACCAACCAACCCTGGTCCACTGTTTGTCCTTCCTGGACGTTTCACTTCCTGTTTCGGTTGTTGCTAACATGAGAAATGATTGTGACACACACACTCGTACAACTTGAGTAAAACAATCGTAGAGATACTTTTTATCCATTTGTGTTGTGCATACATTTAGGGGGGCGAACAGTGACATCTAGTTTGCTCTGTTTTAAACTGAAAACCACCGAAAGTTTGGCGAGCTAGGAAATTGTTTTAGTTTTAGAAGTGTTAATATCCTGTTCGATGAAAATTTCTAAAGAGAAACGCTCTATGCAAGAGCAAGCACACACTATCATGTCGGCAACAGGCGAAATTTAAAATCGTGTGTTAAAAGGTGCAGGTGGTTATGTAACAGACATGACCTTTATGACAAAGAACGTGGCCAGAAGCGATTTGATTTGCTTTCTTTTTTTTTCAGATTATTACAACTTGTTACAAAAATCTCTGGTAAAATTCTTTCCGTGCACAGAAAATAACAGGACTCTGCCTCAACTTTACTTTTGGGAGCACCACCTACCAGTACAGGAAGCTCGAAAGCGTTAGCGTCGTCGTTGGTGTGGTGCATGTTTATGACTTTGAAATTTATACTTTTTGTGCACTGTAGATCTAACGGGGTTGTGTGCGCCAAGCCCTAAAAGAACAACAAACACCCCCGGTGACTGGGACTTGGGTGGCATGCTTTTGCAGCTGCTGCTGCTACTACAAACACTGATGGAGGATATTGGAATTGTTTCTTGGAAAGGGGCGGGGAGGGTATTATCTGGCAAGTGGACGGTAAAATATTACTCAAATATGCATCAGGTGTGACAGAATGGTGCAGTTTTTCTCCCGTTTCATTTGGTTGTAAAATGAATTGTTATGATTTGATTAATTGTGATGGCTGCTTAGCTTGAAACAAAAACAAACTGCTGCATTTAAACTATGTGAAACGGGAAAACGTAAATATATAGAGCAATTCCAGTTAAAATCGGGAATTTTTCTGGTACTTTTGAACCCGACCCTCTCCTTTTTCAATGTAGACATGTTATCCTAGGCCTGTAAAAGCCATTTTTGTGTATATGGAGCCAATTGTTCTCGAAAATAACATTTTAGAAGGGCGTAAATAATAAGTAAAAATTGGACGGGCTTTCTGAAAAAATACACTGAAATAAAAATTCACGCCATTTCTATCAGATTTTTTGATTTTCAAGCTTAAAACTGTTTTTTTAAGAGGTCTAAACGTCAAAATTTAAAAATATAAAAAATATATAAATTTGAATAACAAACCATGGCCTCAACAATTGAATGAAAAAAGTGTTTAAAAGTACATTTTACACCTGCCCAGTTTTTTTGCAATCATTAGTTTTCAAAATATCCAAGTATTGAAGGGATTTTTTTCACCATACATTGGAATTCCAAAAAAATTGCAAATATTTTCGATCGGTCCCAGACATGCAAAATATGATTTTAACGGTTCACATCAAACAGAGCTTTTGCACCCAGATTTTTGTTACAGACATTTTAGTATCTCCAAAACTACGGGTACTATCGAAATATTATTTTTATTCATCCCCTAAACTGCCGTTCTACGCATAATTGTCCCATGTCATTTTTAGTTGATTCTGACTTTTTGTCATGTTTAGGTTTGGTTTGACGTTTACTTTTCGAAAAACACATAAAATCTAGTACTTTTAAACTCGCTGTATCTTCATCAGGATTGGACCAAGGACAATGGTCAATATGTGTACATGTATGTAAAATTGTCAGGAAAATCGATTCCCATTAAAAAATAATAACTTAAAAAATCAAAATCTCATAGAAGTGGCGTGTATTTTTCTTTCAGTTTAACAATGTTACGGCTTCGCGAAACAATAATTGTTAAATAAAAATATACAAAAATATTTGAATAACTATCACCCTTCTCAAATGTCATTTTAGAGTGCAATTGGCTCAATCTTGTTCACCTTGTACTGATAGACATGAAAAACATGTGGTGAATTTACTATTTAATAATCGTAAAACTAGTTTTGTTGTTAAGGGATTACATACATATAAATCGTCAAAAAATGTCCAAGGTTGGTATGAGCACACATTTGAACTTTTTTTAAATCTGATTTCTGGGCATTATAACATACATTTTAATCTATTAACAAAACAAATTTGATGACATTTGGTTATATCATTGCCGAGATATAGCTGTTTTATGTTAGCATTTTCAAAAAAACGGGTGCAACGATATCTCGGCTCAAAATTTTGGTGAAGACTCGTTAAAACGGTCCCGTGTGCATGACGAAGGCTGATTTTCAAAAAGTTTAATTTAGAAAAGATAAAAATATTTTTTTATCCTCCATATAAAAAATCGTAGGTTTTTGATATTTGTATTTTTTCAAAAACCAAAATTTCAAAATCAGGCTTCGTCATGCACACGGGATATGTCTTGCGAGTCTTTACCTCAAATTTCAGCCAATTTGGTCCATCCAATCTCTAGTTATCGTGGCACCCGTTAATCAACTCGGTGTTTCGAGAATTGCATTGCAAAATTTTCAGCTTAAATCGTCTCTTACTCAGTTTAGTCACAAAATATTTGCATGAATCTTTTAGAAGCAGGGATGGAATAATCGCGAAAAAATCAATTTCGTTTGCGAACTTTCTTAACCCGCGAAAGAGAGAAGAGGCAAATCACGCAAAAGAAAAATGCTACCAAAATTCTCCAAGAAAATCAATCGACTGATGTTTTTTTTTGTGATTTTTTCTTGTCAGCACCACTTAAAGTCATTTATTTCGCTTTGTTTACACACATTGCCCATCTACAAAATGTGACAGGTCATTTTTCGACGTTAAACTTGCAATTGTAGTAGTAAAAAAGATGTTCCGCCGAACAATCAAGATGATGATTTTTTAAGATTCTTTTTAGCGATCTTTCGTGCGCGAGAGGGAAGAGCATGCTCCCTTCGGATTATTTCTCTTGATGAACATCCAATGGTTTTCTTTTGATGATGATTATTCCATCACTGTTCAGGAGTGATTGAAAATCATATTTTTAGTAGATTTAAATAGTTTCCTGTAAAATGAAATTTTGGGATTTTCTACATGTATGTAACCCCTTAAGTAGTTGTAAATAACTGTATTTTAAGGTTATTTTCAAGTTAATTGAGTGGAAGGAACTTAAAAAAATCTAAACAAAGCAAAGTATTAAATTCCATAACCAACAAGTTGCTATTTCTAAGAAACCCCGACAAGCAGCTTTCAAAGATCATCACCTTAGCCTTGGTTCCACACCAGCTGCTGCAATAACTTTGTGTTTGGAGGTAGTGAAACGCATTGGCCTCCCTCTGAATGTGCATGTGTATATATGTCTGTATGTGTGCTCTAAGATAACAACCTCGCACAACGTGCGGTTTTCCTCCCGAGATAACAGAGAAGTTTGCATAAGAGCGCACAACATCTCCGGAGAAAGTGCAGCAGCACACACGGTGGGCGGTGTTGGAGGTTATGTTTTTGCGGCGAGGTTGCCGGTCGCAGCATGCTTCGCTTGGTCCCGCGGCAGCATTGGTGCATCCACCGCGCGCCGTCTACGATCAAGATAAGGACGGAAGCTCATTCGTCTTCATCCCCTTGATGGAAGAAAGCGAGGGAGGGGTCTTCCAGGAGGACCAAGTTCGCGAATACGATGCATACGTGTTCCGACATACCAAGTGATGGTTGTATGCAATTTCCAAGTGCATTCGCGGTTTCTTGTCACTAGGGTTACCAATCAGGACTTAAAAGGCAAAACAATGCATGTTCCTTTGATAATACAGTCGACTCTCCGCGGTATTCAACATTCAAGGAACCTTCGAACAAGATAATCTTCAGTTTACAGAGCGATGCAAAATGAAGACTCGATTGAAAATATGTGTTTCTTTCACGTTTCTTCGTATCTCGCTATGGGAAAGAAGCATGGCAGGCAAGACAAATCTGGGGTTTTTTTGAAAAGGTCCAATAAATCAAATTTCCAGTTTTGGCTTGTTGGGTTTTTTTCAAACCGCCTTGAGTCAGGGGAGGCAAAAACTGAAAATTTGGTTTATGGGACCTTTTCAAAATAAAGTCCAGGAATGTATATTCTAGCCATGCGAACATTATTGTTGGGTAATTCTCTACCAACTCACATGAAATTGGAAAATGTTGCCTCGAACCTTCTTCGATTTTCGTGAAACTTTATACTAAGGGGTAATTTTTGTCCCTGATCACGAATCCGAGGTCCGTTTTTTGATAACTCGTGACGGAGAGGCGGTACGACCCCTTCAAATTTGAACATGCGAAAAAAGATGTGTTTTCAATAATATAGAAATTTGGTGTCAAATAGACTTTTATGTAAAATTGTACGCCCGATTTGATGGCGTACTCCAAATTCCGAAAAACTTGTTGTTCATCGAAAAATAACTAAAAGAGTATTAAATACTCTGCCATTTTCTGTTACTCGACAGTAAATTTTTTTGGAACATGTAATTTTAAGGGAAATTTTATTTTTGTAAAACCGT
This sequence comes from Culex quinquefasciatus, assembly GCF_015732765.1. Taxonomy (NCBI): domain Eukaryota; kingdom Metazoa; phylum Arthropoda; class Insecta; order Diptera; family Culicidae; genus Culex; species Culex quinquefasciatus. The sequence continues at coordinate 10,012,764 of NC_051863.1, read as the reverse complement.
AAAATGACGAAAACGAGAAAAAATCTACTTTTTTCACTAAAACTGCGATAACTTGAGAGTGCATAATTGACAAAGGGAGCGCGTGGTCGTAAAAAAAATATTCGGAGTGAAAAGTGATTTTTTTTGTGTGTGCCTTTTGTTTCGCATTTTTGTCGTGTATTGTGTGCTGCGAGGAGAAAATTACCCTCTAAAAATGCAGCGTCATCAGTGCATGATTGGCAAAGGGAGCGCGTGGTCGTAAAAAAATATTCGGAGTGAAAAGTGATTTCTTTTGTGATTTTCAAAGCCCTTCCTTTATCATCGTTGATCGGAAGGCACGGCTTCGGGTGGATTGTGTTAAAAATTTTCGAATGAGGTTTTATTTTTTTCGGCGAAAAAGCCATTTCTATACAATGAACGAAAGACGCACTGACAATTTGGATCGTTGAGTTAATAGTGGAGCAAAATAACTGTGTGTGAGTGAGATTGTGTGTTAACCAGAAAGACCTTCCCAAAGCATCGTTGTTCGGAAGGCTCGCCGACGGGTCTGTTATGAAAGTCCTCCCCATAGCGTCGTAGCTCGGGAGGCATCGAAAAGCCAATACCTTATCCTACTAACCCAAAAAAAAATTAATCACGTGATGCTTGAAGGGGATGCTGTGGATTCAATGGTCTCAAGCGGTATCAACAAGTATATAGCAAAAACTATGTGCTTGATGAGTCTGCAACTTCAACTATCGGACTAACATTCCTCCCTTTCGTTGAACTGCAGGCTTCTTGGGAGGGCGCCGGTATTGACTAATAAAGTAGAGATCTTCAGAGGTTAAACAGTGAACGGATGGTTGGCTCCCACTGATCATTTTTGATTCATTGTTTAACTTCAGCTGATCTGTCAATAACGGAGTAGCAGCTCATTGGCAGTCAACCATGCTCATGCTCATGCTCATGCTCAAAACTGCGATAACTTGAAAATTTCAGCCTATTCATGTTAGGGTGCCAAAATTTTCGAAATTTAAATTTTATTTTCAAAAAATCGTATCTCAGAGTATTGAAAACATAACTTCACCATTTTTTGATATATGATGTAAAGTTTTCCGAGGAATCAAGTAAAAATATTTTTAGACATAGGCTCTTTGGTCCCGAGACCTTCAAAACATCATTTTAGGTTTTCATACGACCTTTTAAAATGTTTAAAGGTTAAGGTTTTTGCGGTGGTTTTTGCGAAAATCGACGAAAATTGCCATTTTTCGAACCACCCTATCACGGTGTAGGTCACCCTAATGGTCAAACAAAAAAATACGGGTCTAATTATTTCGGCCAAGAATTCCCCCAGAAAAATTTTGAGCCCGATCGGAAAACTTTTTTTTAATCATGCTGTATTCGTGGGGAATTGCTGTATGCATCAATTTTTTTGTAATTGTCTGCTCTACAACTTTGTAGAACATTGCTACACTCTAAAAAATACCCCTGTAAAGTTAGAAAAAACTCGAAATCTTAAAATGAAAAATTGTGTGTGAGTTTTTAAAACTTATTTTTTGTGTTTTTTTTTCGATGAAAAATACGTTTTTTTTGGAATTCTGAGTACGCCATCGATTATTATGCAACTTGCATGCACCTCGGAAATTCCTTCTGGAGATTGTTGGGGGGACTATTCTGAGTCAGAAAAATCGATTCCCAAAATATTATGTCGGTGAAATCTAATTTTATCTCGATTTGAAGTTAAAAAAAACCTAATTGTTATTGTACTAATAACTTTTTCAGTTATTCTTCGAACAAATCTTTGCTATTATTTTTTGTTATTTTAACAACTAATCCGATCATCCCAATAACAGTTGGAGGTATTCTTTCATAACAAAAAATGTTTTCCCAAAGTTGTTTTGGCTTTCCACCAATATCAGACCAAAAACAAATTTTGTTATGACAACATAAACTGTTATTAAACACTTATGTAAAAATTGATTTTTCAAGAAGATTCCATAACACGTTCTGTTACTTTAACAGTATTTGTTATTGAAATGGCTAAAAAACTAATGTTATCACTCTTCATACCAAAGAAACCTTGTCGTGCTATCTTGACACACCCTGAGAATTACTGTTAGTGCGACAACTGGCCAAAGGGATTTCAGGTCAAAACGCGTTTGACACAAGTACATGCCCGACTACCGTAAACATTTGTAATTATAGCTCGGAACTCCGGCAACCAAATTCAACCAAACTTCAGGACAATGCACATAATGGTCAGTCAAACAAAACTTGTTTGTTAATGTTTACATAGCGTGCTCTGTTTTTTGTTTATTCAAGGTCAGGTCACATTCAAACGGGTTTTTTTTTTCTCGGAACGTTACAAAGCAACTTGTGACTAGATAGCACGACAACGTCGAAACCATCCCGAACAGACGGTAATAACTAAATTCATGCCATTTCAATAACAAATACTGTTAAAATAACAGAAAGTGTTATGGAAAATTCTTGTAAAATCCATTTTTGCATAAGAGTTCAATAACAGTTTATGTTATCATAACAAAGTTTGTTATTGGTCTGATATTGGTTGAAAGCCAAAACAACTTTGGAATAACGTTTTTTGTTATGGACGAATACCTCCAACTGTTATTGGGATGATCGGATTAGTTGTTAAAATAACGAAAAATAATAACAAAGATTTGTTCGAAAAATAACTAGAAATGTTATTAGTCTGTTATAACAATAACAATCCAATAACAAAAAAATCATAACGACGAATGACAAATCCTGTTATAAATAACATAAAATGTTATTGGCCTAGTATTTTCAAATATCAAAAAACGTTATCCCCAAGTTATTTCCATCTGCTCGGGATTACGAATTTGTACACTATTATCCAGTGTCCATTTTTTAGAAAAAACCCGAACAGACGGTAATAACTAAATTCATGCCATTTCAATAACAAATACTGTTAAAATAACAGAAAGTGTTATGGAATAATCTTGAAAAATCAATTTTTGCATAAAAGTTCAATAACAGTTTATGTTATCATAACAAAAATTGTTATTGGTCTGATATTGATTGACAGCAAAAACATCTTGAGAATAACATTTTTTGTTATGGAAGAATAACTCCAAACGTTATTGGGATGATCGGATTAGTTGTTAAAATAACAAAAAATAATAACAAAGATTTGTTCGAAAAATAACGTAAAATGTTATTAGTCTGTTATTACAATAACAATCCAATAACAAAAAAATCATAACGGCGAATAACAAATCTTGTTATAAATAACATAAAATGTTATTGGCCTAGTATTTTCAAATAACAAAGAATGTTATTCCCAAGTTATTTCCGTCTGCTCGGGAAGGGACACATTATTTTTTGACGATATTACCAACTTTGGTAGCTCTACTCACAACAGTTCCGAACATTTGAGTTTTCGGTATTCCTGTGTTTGGCATATGCACTACACGTGGACGGGGCGGGTGACGATGGTGTTCGAGTGTCCCGGATAACGAGAGCATGTATGAATAACAAATTATGTTTTTTGTGTCCCCTCGAGGGTGTGGGAGGGGATTTGTCGGCACGGCGAGGAGAGGGTGGGATAAATCACAGCGTCAACAGTATAATTTTCGCTGCCATTATGGACCCCTTGAAGGAGGGAGGTTGTTTTGCCACGGGGATTGAAGAAGTTTGCTTGCTGATGCGCATCTGGATGATAAATTATGAAAATAAAAACGTTGTTCAAGACTTTGTTAGGACTGCTGCTGCTGCTGGTTCCATTTTCTTCTTGTGATGATGCCCAGGCAAGATTATGCAGTTTTGCATGACGGAAGGATGCTGCTGCTGCTGCTCTGCTGACACAGAAATCGGTGTTTTTACTTTGCGTTGCATCACTAGTCATCGTTGCAGCTTACAGCCAACGTGAAATATGGTTTGAAGATTGCAGCTGGACGGATTTTACCGGGAGTCACATTTATTTACCGGAGTGATGTGACAGGATGCTTTTCATTTTTGAAGGTTTTTGTTCTTGTTTTATTTCAGATTTTTGCTTAGTTTTTAGTTTTTAGTTTTTAGTTTTTAGTTTTTAGTTTTTAGTTTTTAGTTTTTAGTTTTTAGTTTTTAGTTTTTAGTTTTTAGTTTTTAGTTTTTAGTTTTTAGTTTTTAGTTTTTAGTTTTTAGTTTTTAGTTTTTAGTTTTTAGTTTTTAGTTTTTAGTTTTTAGTTTTTAGTTTTTAGTTTTTAGTTTTTAGTTTTTAGTTTTTAGTTTTTAGTTTTTAGTTTTTAGTTTTTAGTTTTTAGTTTTTAGTTTTTAGTTTTTAGTTTTTAGTTTTTAGTTTTTAGTTTTTAGTTTTTAGTTTTTAGTTTTTAGTTTTTAGTTTTTAGTTTTTAGTTTTTAGTTTTTAGTTTTTAGTTTTTAGTTTTTAGTTTTAGTTTTTAGTTTTTAGTTTTTAGTTTTTAGTTTTTAGTTTTTAGTTTTTAGTTTTTAGTTTTTAGTTTTTAGTTTTTAGTTTTTAGTTTTTAGTTTTTAGTTTTTAGTTTTTAGTTTTTAGTTTTTAGTTTTTAGTTTTTAGTTTTTAGTTTTTAGTTTTTAGTTTTTAGTTTTTAGTTTTTAGTTTTTAGTTTTTAGTTTTTAGTTTTTAGTTTTTAGTTTTTTCACCACAAGGTAGAATATGAAATGAAACATAAATTCAAAAAATGCTTAGAGATTTTCAAACTAAATTTCCAATAAACAAGGGAAACAAGTGCACAACATTTGTTTTACTTTGCAAGTGCTCTTTCAACACAACAGTCCCGATGCCATTTAGTTGGTTGACCGATAGAAGCCCTCCCGAGAGATGGGGCCTTGCCATACTGGGGCGTGATTTATACTTTCTTAGAGCAAATATTTCTCATTTACCAAAGGGGTAGTCCCAACATAGTGCAACTAGCCTCAGACAGGAAACCAGAAGTTGGTTTTCGAATGAGCATAAATTTTCCCAAGGAAAAGTGTAGCAAGCAAGTGAGCAGCGCAACACGCGCAAAAAACCATTTCTGTAAAGTGAAAAAGGAAATAACTCAAGATGGGAGGGGTTTTGCAACATCTTCGATATGTGGTGGAAACATTGTTGAAAGAAGGGATTGAAGTTCTCGCGGTTCAGGCAGAATTTTTGTATTTATCACACCATTTGAAATTAAGAGGGAAACTAAATAGCTTTTTTTCGTTCTTGACTTTTTCTTGTTGACTTTCTTTGAAGACAACGCAACGATATTTATAGCTAAAGTATTTTTTATCGTTTCACCAAAAATCATAAATTTGAATTTTTTGAACTTAAATCAAATTTCTAGTGACTTTTCTATGGATTTGTTTCACAGTCTTTTGATATAATTCATGAAAAAGCCACATTTAAGTTTCAAATGGTTTCCTTTATTTTTTCCCTAGATTCGCTCGAACTAAACCCAATTCAATTAAACTCAAATTTGGTTTCCGCCATTTCGTTGGTTAGAAACCCCAAGTGCAAACCCCTAATTAGTACACGGGACAATGTGAAATTGCGCACGGAATCGCAAAAACCGCAGACCATTTAATTACGATTGACCGTGTCCTCGTTAAAGTCACATACCAAAAAAGCAACTCTGCAACATTGTTGAATTATGCTCTCCTCCATCATCGGATTGTAATTGTATCAATCACACACTCACACTCACCATGTGTCCGGCGGCTAAAACCACGTGTGTAAAATTGGTTGCTCAAAAACTGCCGTTACAAGTCACTCGCTGGAGGGGGATCGCCCGGAGGGGGTTTGTGGAAACAGTGCGGCAACATTAAAACGAAATCCGATCAGTTTGGGGCCAGCTGGTGGGTAGTGTGGTTCAGGGCCCCTTGGAAATGCAAAAATGTCAGCTAGACCGTTGCATTGTTGATAAAATCATTGTTATATGTCTCCTGAAGCTCCCCTGAAATTTTCAGCAAATTTAGTTCAGGTTTCGTCACAGCTCTTTAGCATTTAAATTTGCATGGTATTTGCATGGGAAATCTTCAAGTTTTTAATTTTCTAAATGCAAAAAATCTTCTACCGAACCAAAAAGTCTGAAACTTCAGATATATATCAAAAATAATATAGGGAACAATTTTGTAGAACACTTCAACTTAATCTGAGCAGAACTGACTTAGTTATAAGTGGATTAAGTGAAGGTGTCGAAGTTGTGTTTTGCAAAGGGCCTCTTTCGCCAAATTTTCACCTGATGGCTCACTTTGATCGATGGCAAATCGTTTTACAACTTGTTTGTTGTTGATGTCAGAAGAAAAAAAATGGAACGGCGGTTTCAACTTCAGTGGAACAAATTAATCAGTTTTCTTCCGTCTTTTCAGGTTTAATTTGAAGATAAGCTTTTGGCCAGCGAAGTTCATGACTTGGACCCGATCTCTAGAACAAGACGGATTCAAGGATTTTTTTCAGCAACTTATTCAGGGCTTCTATTTAGTGTGGGAGTTGATGTGTTCCGTGGTGGTTTATTGAGGTGCTGACCGACGTTCGCGCTCCGGCGATGTACGTGGGGCCAGCTCTACTCTGCCGTTTCCCCCTTTCTGGGAGGGGGAAAGCTGGGGGAGGTCTATTGGTTGATTGGTGGCTTGTAGTTGCACTTGCAATCTTCGTCACCGGTGCAGCGTTTCTTCCACATGAGGGATGCATTCTTTAGTGCCGAATATTCTAAGGAAAAGCCGGCAGACGTTACATCTTTTTCTAAACCGGGCATGCCGAGAAGGGGGGCCTCATTAGCGATGGAGGCCAGCAGACTGAGGGTTGTCATCTTTAATGGCTATGGCGCGGAGGAGGTCATTATCAGATGCCGCACAGGACTTACACTGACTACGCTGACCACTTATAAGAGACCATCATTACCACTTATAAGGGCAAACATCGCGGCGGTGAGGCAATCCAAACGTCTTTTGAGTCGAGTCCAACTGCCAAATACGACGCTATCCAGGCAGATTTGTTTCCCAAGGACTCCTCACCTGGACTGAGCTTACGACCTAAATTCTGGGTTTGGCCAGGACCGACATTTACTTTCCCATCCGACGGAAGGCGTGATCAGACAAATCTCGTCTCGAAAAATACCATCTGGGTCGACTAGGACTTAATCCAGGCCAAGAGGCTTATCATTACACCACCGGACCCCGCACACGATTACCCACAAATCTATCCTAAATCTAGTCAATCTTTACTATCCAGGGGTCCGAGTGGATAGTTCACGCTCGTTACACATGGAAGTGCGTGACCAGGTGATTCAGTTATGTGCGTGCATCCGGTTTGGTCAGTGTAGTCAGTGTAAGTCCTGTGCGGCATCCTCCGCGCCATAGCCATTAAAGATGACAACCCTCAGTCTGCTGGCTCCATCGCTAATGAGGCCCCCTTCTCGGCATGCCCGGTTTAGAAAAAAAAAAAGTAACGTCTGTCGGCTTTCCCTTAGAATATTCGGCACTAAAGAATGCATTCCTCATGTGGAAGAAACGCTGCACCGGTGACGAAGATTGCAAGTGCAACTACAAGCCACCAATCAACCAATAGACCTCCCCCAGCTTTCCCCCTCCCAGAAAGGGGGAAACGGCAGAGTAGAGCTGGCCCCACGTACATCGCCGGAGCGCGAACGTCGGTCAGCACCTCAATAAACCACCACGGAACACATCAACTCCCACACTAAATAGAAGCCCTGAATAAGTTGCTGAAAAAAATCCTTGAATCCGTCGGGTCCAAGTCATGAACTTCGCTGGCCAAAAGCTTATCTTCAAATTCAACCTGAAAAGACGAAGAAAACTGATTAATTTGTTCCACTGAAGTTGAAACCGCCGTTCCATTTTTTTTCTTCTGACATCAACAACAAACAAGTTGTCAAACGATTTGCCATCGATCAAAGTGAGCCATCAGGTGAAAATTTGGCGAAAGAGGCCCTTTGCAAAACACAACTTCGACACCTTCACTTAATCCACTTATAACTAAGTCAGTTCTGCTCAGATTAAGTTGAAGTGTTCTACAAAATTGTTCCCTATATTTTTTTTTGATATATATCTGAAGTTTCAGAATTTTTGGTTCGGTAGAAGATTTTTTGCATTTAGAAAATTAAAAACTTGAAGATTTCCCATGCAAATACCATGCAAATTTAAATGCTAAAGAGCTGTGACGAAACCTGAACCAAATTTGCTGAAAATTTCAGGGGAGCTTCAGGAGACATAGAACAATGATTTTATCAACAATGCAACGGTCTAACTGACATTTTTGCATTTCCAAGGGGCCTTGAACCACACTACTGGTGGGGCCTTTTTGTCGTCCTATTGAAAGCCCCGCTTCCTCCCGATGCTTCCTGCACTTACATGTGTTGGAAATCATCGAATCCGGTATTGTTGGCTGGGGTGTTTGAACTTCAAAATTTAAAATATAAAAAAATTGCTTTGAAAACGCTTATCAAATCGCTTTACTGGCAAAAGTACCTTAAAAATATACATTTTTGAAAAAAAAACAATATTTTTGTTTATTAAATGGCGGAGATTCAGCTCCTGTTAAGACTATGTTTGGGATTTCAAATTTCAAGCCTGCTTTTCGAAGTATCAAAACAAAAAGTATCACAAAATACATTATACAGTCCAGACTCGATTATCCGAAGGTTTGTAATCGAATCATGAAAAAAACGTATTTTTTTTATTTTCTTGCTTTTAACATCAAATTCGAGTTCTGCGGCCCCATTTAAATCAAATTTAAATGGTTGATTGTCTATTAAATTAAAAAAAGCTTTTTTTTTTCAATATTTCATCACCGCCATTTTGGCCACCATCTTGGATTTAAAAATTCTAAACCATTTTTGAGTAGTTTAAGGGCCATACTTAAGCACAACAATAAAAAAGGACAGCAAAAAAAATTCCTGATTCGAATATCCGAAGTTTAGATATCCAATGTGAAATTTGGCCAAGGCCTTCGGATAATCGAGTCTGGATTATACATCATTGGCTTGATGCTCCCACAAAAAAATTCCAAAATTTATATGAAATTATATTTACATTTCATACCGACCTGTGCCCATCATTGCAGAAACGGCTAATATCCAATTTTTCCCCCAATCTATCAATCAACTGAAAACTAGTTAAATACATTTTCCTGCGTTTATAACCATATTTAGCATGTTTGAACATTTTAAATTTCCATGGAATACCAGAAATAGTCCCACAAAAAGTTTTTTTTTTCGCGAAAAAATAATTCCCTAAATATCTTGATATTTTGAAAACTTATGATTGGAAAGCAATTAGACGCGTGTTAAATGTATATTAAAACCTTTTTTTCGTCCAAATGTTGAAACCTAGGCTTGTAATTTCAATATATTTATGCATTCTTCTACGTTTTAAACCATTTTTAGCATGTTTGGGTGTATTAAAAAACAAAAAAAAAATCGCAGCTGCAAATTTATAATTTTTGCTAAAAAATTTTTTCGCAAGATCTTACATTTTTTCCATGAAAACTAATGATTGCAAAACAACTGACCTAGTTTAAAATGCATTTAAAACAATTTTTACACCGAAATGTTGAGACTATGGCTTGTTATGTCATTTTTTTAAGACAGTCCAGACTCGATTATCCGATGTTTCGGTTATTCGAACTTCGACTATCCGAAGGTTTGTATGGGACTTCGGATAATCGAACCATGAACAAAAAAACTTTTTTTTAATTTTTTCTTTTCGTTTTTAATTTTTTCCTACTTTTTAAACCAAATTCGAGTTCTGCAACCTACTTTTAGTCAAATTTGAATAGTTGATCGCCTACTAAATCACAGAACCCGTATTTTTAGTATTTTTCATCATCGCTTATTTGGCCGCCATCTTGGATTCAATAATTCCAAATCCCTTAAGAATAGTTGAGGAGTCAGGGTTTTTTCCAAATCCTTCGGATAATCGAGTCTGGACTCTACTTTTTTTGCTTTGTTTGGTCATGAGTTTTACAGGTAACAAAGTCACGTTTTCAGCAAAAAATATATTTGAGGTAGATATAACTCGAAAACGGTGCACGAGATTATTGAAGTACTCATCGATTGAAAATATAATTTTACATCTAAAAACAAAGTGAAAACTTTTTCCCATGTTTAAAGAAATTATGGCAACACTACCAAATGAGTTATGGCTAACTTGTGCCTTAGCTCAAAAGCTGGCATTTTTTGTCTACTTGAACATATCTAAAATTGTGTTTTTCTTTTAAAATGGGTATTCTGCGCATTCCAAGCAATACTTACAACATTGGCGAAGACACAAAATTGATCAGAAAATCCATTCTCGAGATACATGTCTTTGATTATTTTAACGGTCTTTTTGTATGAACAGTAGGGTGGTCCAAATCCGGACTTTCCGGAGCTCATTCTACCCACGGGAACTCCTCTCTCTTAATTATTCATAGCTTTAAGGAAAATGTAATTTAAAAGCCGACTCGTTCCTAACCAGGTCTTTGTACCGAAAAGGACATAATAAAAATAATTTTATGAAAATAAACCCCTCTTTCTAATCGCTTTAAACTTGTATGGGAAAAAATTAGAGCCGTCCGCGCGGAAAGGGAAAACTTTTCAACAAAAAATCCTAAAAATATGGTGTCTTCGGGGAAAGTTTGTGTTTTCCAAATTTAACTAAGGTTCTACATCCAAGAAATAGTAAGAATTGGATAACAGGCATCACAGGTAAAAAATTGAAACAGTTTTCTCCATACATTTTGACGATTTTTCCCATACAAACTTCAAGGGCTTATAGGGATGTGTTCCCTTAGTTAAAATGAGCTCAAATTTTAAAATTTAGCCAAGTGATGGGGAAATCTTTGATTTCAAAGGGAAGCCCGGATTTGGAACACCCTAAAGCACAGCTGCCAGAAAACGCCTCGAATAAATTCTCAACTTTTTAAAAATAATCGTTACAAAATGTATTTAAAAATGTTAACAACTGATGGTAAGATTTTTTTAAATAAAAATGGTCTTTTATTGTGATTTTTGCCCTTAAAACTGTACATTAAATAACATTATACTTTACGGTTATGTTTGAAATTTCATTTCAGAGTTTACAAACCACTGTAGAACCCCAAACTACATCGCTCGGTACGTGATTTCTGACTTGTAAACGACACAGTCCCAGAGAAATGGCAGAGTGTGTCCGGGAGCTGCATTAATTAAAAAGTTGGTACAAAACCGTGACCGGCATTGACCTGCTCTCGAGCAAATTTCCGGCTCTGGCTCCCATGTCCAGCACTGTCCCACTTTTAATCGAACCATCAAATTTATTTGTATGTTTTGGGCAGAGTTGGAAATCTCTTCAGCAATGAGCAATTTCATGAGCTTTCGGTCATTCGATTTTTTTGGTATTTTTTAATCCGGTTGAAACTTTTTTGGTGCCTTCAGTATGTCCAAAGAAGCCATTTTGCATCATTAGTAATGTCCATACAAATTTGGCAGCTGTTCATACAAAAATTATGTGTGAATATTCAAAAATCTGTATTTTTTTAAGGAATTATTGATCGATTTGGTGTCTTCGGGATAAGGATTACACTGAAAAAAATGATATTATTTTCAAAAAAAATCAAAATTCTATGAAAATTTCACTACTGAGCAACTCTCTACGAAATCGGCCGATTCGACCATTTTTATTTTTTGTATTTTTTGATTTGACTTAAACTTTGTGGGGGCCTTCCCTATGACCAAATAATCTATTTTGCGTCATTGGTTCACCCATACAAGTCTCCATACAATTTTGGCTGCTATCCATACAAAAATGGTATGTAAATATTCAAACAGCTGTAACTTTTGAGTGAATTTTCTGATCAATTTGGTGTCTTCGGCAAAGTTGTAGGTATTGTTGAGGAATTTTGAGAAAAAAATTGGTACACGGAAAAAAAATTTTTTTTTACTAAAACTCAATTTCCCAAAGTATTTTTTTTATTTTTGATATTTTTTGATATGTTTTAGAAGACAAAAATCCGCAACTTTTGAGCCAAAGAGAAACATGGTCAAAAAATCTGCCGCCGAGTTATGAATTTTTGAAAATACAGTGATTTTTGGAAAAATTGAAGTTTCATGCAAAAACAAGTTTGAAATTATTTTTTAATGCAAAATTGAATTTGCAATCGATAAGTACTTCACAGATTTTTTGATAAAGGGTTTTCAAGATATAGCCACCAAAATTTTGATTTTAGCGAAATATTTGCAGTTTTTCAATTTTTAAAAATAGTGACCATTTCTTAAAAATATTTTTTTTGAGAAGTTCAGAAAATTTGCTATAAAATTGTTTAAGAGACATTGAAGATTGGACCTCGGGTTGCTGAGATAGAGCCGCTTTAAGAAAAAGAAACACGAAAATTTAAGTTTTCTTAATCTCACCAAGATAACCCACCATTTTCTAATGACAATATCTCAGCAAATAATGGTTCGATTATCAATGTTTACAGATGAAACATTCATGAAATTTTCCGATCTCTTCAAAAAAATATTTTGAAACTTTTTAAATCAAGACTAACATTTTAAAAGGGCCAAACATTGATTATAACGCCCGTTTAAAATGTTAGTCTTGATTTAAAAAGTTTCAAAATATTTTTTTTTGAAAATATCGGAAAATTTCACGAATTTTTCAAGTATTAAAATTGAAAATCGAACCATTATTTGCTGAGCATTAGAAAATGGTGGGTTGTTTTGGTGAGATTAAGAAAACTTCAATTTTCGTGTTCCTTTTTCTTAAAGCGGCTCTATCTCAGCAACCTGAGGTCCAATCTTCAATGACTCTTAGAAAATTTTATAGAAAATTTTCTGAACTTTTCAGAAAAAAATATTTTTAGAAATGGTCACTCATGGTCACTATTTTTAGAAATTGAAAAACTGCAAATATTTCGCTGAAATCAAACTTTCGGTGGCTATATCTTGAAAATGGAGCCCTTTATCAAAAAATCTGTAAATTTGCAATCGAAAAGGCAAATTCAATTTTGCATTAAAAAATAATGTCAAACCTGTTTTTGCATGAAACTTCGATTTTTTCCAAAAATCACTGTTTTTTTTTTTAAATTCATAACTCGGCGGCAGATTTTTTGACCATGTTTCTCATGGCTTAAAAGTTGCGTATTTTTGTCCCCATAAACATATCAAAAAAACTCGAAAATCAAAAAATACGTATTTTGGGAAATTGAGTTTTAGTGAAAAAAAAAGTTGATTACAAAATCTGCAATTTTTTTTGTCCGTTTACCTATTTTTTTCTCAAAAGTCCTCAACAATACCTACAACTTTGCCCAAGACACCAAATTGATCAGAAAATTCACTCAAAAGTTACAGCTGTTACAACATACCATTTTTGTATGGACAGCAGCCAAAATTGTATGGAGACTTGTATGTATGAACCAATCACACAAAATAGATTATTTGGTCATAGGGAAGGCCCCACAAAGTTTGAGCCAAATCAAAAAATACAAATAAAATCCATTCCCGGTTTTGGTAAAGAATTGCTGGGGATCATTCGAAAATCACGTTACGAATTTTCTCTATTCATCACCCAGATCCATACCTACAACGCTACAAATTTGCCGAAGTCACCAAATCGATCAAAAAAATTTTTCAAAAGATACAAAAAAAAAATCATGTATCGTTTATGTAAGGACAGCTGCCAAATTTGTATGGTAAATCATTTGGACAAACTAATATCACAATTTCGACTATAATTATAGCTGCTACGAGTTGTTTTCAAATAGTTTAAATCAGCAAATTGGATGGAAACAGAACAGAATGCATAACCTGTAAAACAGATGAGTACTTTTTCTAGCATCTTATTTTTCCGCTAAACTTTTCTCCCGCGAGATAAAAATTAACGACAATTTGCTTCTGGTTCGATTTCAAACCCACATTTTCCACCCAAATGGCGACAGCCAAGGTTACCTTAAACATAAATTCCCACTATAATGTCCTTTCCTGAGCAAAAAAAAAAGAATCCCCGGAAGAGCGCACAGTTAATTGAGTTGTTTTGTTCAATTGCCCGCTTAAAAATTTATCACTGCACGTGGCGCGCGAGCGCGATCATGGGAAAAGTTGCAGCCATAAAAATAATTTAAATTCATTTGTGTGTGCTGGTTGCGGCACCGGCAGAAGGGCGAGGAAAATAGTTGCATTCTTTTTTTTTTTTTTTGCTTGTTATACTCTGAACTTGGAAGATTTTCCGGACAGTGCGCGGAAGCTTCTCTAATTTTTCCATTTCCCTTTTGCCACGTTGCAGTGAGAGGAAGAAGTAAATGCGCGCGCCCCCTGGCAAACAATTAAACTGATTACGAATAGAATTTATTTAATTAAAAAGCGAACGATGGGATGAAGCTCTGCAGTCGGGGCTGCAACACTTGCTGCATTAAATGCGATTTTAAAGGGAAAAGGCAGACAGAGAAAGCGGCTGCACTTTTCATTTGTAGCAAGGGTCGTTAATTTTGTTGGGAGCTTTTTTGTTTTTTTTTTTTTATTGTGATGAGTACAAACAGAGAATTCTTAAACTTCACTAGCAGACAAGACTTCTTTTGTCTAACTAAAAGTTGTCTGCCATATCCAGCTACTGATAGCTTAGCAGTTTGCGCACTTGACACGCGATTTGTGCTGGTGCAGTATTCATCATGTGGCCTGCGAATTGATTTCGTGGATCCATTCCGAAACCGAAATATTTATTAGGACCTGCGAATCATTGCTAAATTTAAAATAGTGGAGACTTAAATCTAAAATTACTTCAATCGTGATCTCCGGAAAAACTTCGCCGGTGTACCTTCCGAGCAGCCATCAGTAATCTCAACCAAAATCGGCTAATTCCTTTCGAAAACTATGTAAACAAAATCAAAATCACTACGAAACATGCAATTTTACCTGACTGATGATGCCGGGAAAATAATAATCATTTATCACTCCACTAAATGGACGCCCGAAATCACGATTAAACATGCAAAGAAACCCCACGTGGTCACTCTAATCACTCGAAAAAAAAAAGAACGCCAAAAAAACACGATTCATCTTGCAAGCAACCGTGTGGCTTCGCTGCTTGTAATCGATTTAAATTAACATGTTATTTAGTAACACAATCAACCGGCGGTGTGCCTTCCGATCAACGATGATAAAGGAAGGACTGATTTCAACAGGACGCAAATTATCGTATGCGCATCGGATCAGGGTGACCACTCAAATCCCATTTTCAAATTCTCAGTATAGGAAAAGCGAGACAAGGGGTAGGGGGGGGGGGGCGGTTAATTTTGGCTGATTTCAACGAATAAAGCCTTCAAAAATCAATATCAACAAAAAAAACTTAAATAAAAAAAATCAAGCTATTGGCAAATTTTGTAAACACAGAAACTTAACAACAAATTCCTCAAAATGCTTCAAAAGATGGAATTATATTGATTCAGACTAGAAACATAAACAATTATCTTTGAAATATAATCGAAAGTTCAATGTTTAATTTTTAAATTGGCAAACGTATAGTTTTTGATACTTGGTTTCCACTGGAAACGGCAAAAAGCTAAAGATAACTAAATTTAAAATTTCATTCCTAATTTTATTTTACATAAAATCAAAGAACGCTTCAACATGATAACTATTACAATTCCTTCAAAGAATTTAGAAAAATATCTGGAAATTCGTTGAAAATATTTTTTTTTCCCAAGTTCCTTTTTTTATTTTGTATCAATGTTTATATATCTAGTTGTCAGTATTTAAATAACTGTTTAATTTATTTTTCTAAATGAAAAATTCAGTTTGATACGATTCCACTTATTTTTTGAGAAATGTTTGGAGAGTCAAATTCTTTAACCAATTTAGCAGTAACTCAAAACTTCTTAGAATTATTTTATAGCAATTTAAATATTGTTTATGTTTTCAAAACGTAAAAAACTTTTTTAATTTTTTATTCAAAACGAACATCGATTAGATTATATTCGATCTTAAGTTTTCCGATAACTGAAAATCATGTTTTATCTATAGAAAAAAACACATTCTCACAAAAAAGTTCAAGCGCAACAAATTTATTTTTTTGTTTTGAAATTACGATATGAATTTTGCTTAAAAAGTTGGAAACATTTTTCAAATATTCAATTATTGTGAAAAAATTAAACAGTTTCATTAACTTTATCTTTTGTTTGATAAACAAGAGCCTTTCTTACAAAAGGAAGTTAACGGCAGTTGATTTTTTTTCAAAGAAATAGCAAAATAAAGAATGGTCCATTCATTAATCAATTCGAAACTCAACCATATTTTTTCATATAACTGAAAAGCGCTAGTTTTTGCCCCATTTGCCATGGCCAGTTGTAAGCTGTGCTCGCACACAAGCATTTTCGATTTTTTAAATCAGAACACATTGTTTTTGCGACAGAGAATTAGCTCACAATTTGCGATGTTCGTAATGTTTTCTACATATCGCTAAATTGTTCGTATTCTCTGAGTGTTTTTTTGCACTTTTCAAAATATTAAAAATTAACGAGAAAACAAAATAATTCCGTCTTGCTTCAATGCGTTAAAGTGGTTACAAAATGACTGGCAGAAAGTGTTTCAACACCCGAGAATTTGCCGTGTTGTAAACAACGATGTAACGGTAAAGCCGCATAAATGTTCTTGAAAGCTTTAAAACGCCTACTGTAATTCACTAAACTGTCATTTAGGCGTTAGGCAAAATTGTGAGCTTTCAATAAGCAAGCCAGAGTATGCATTTAGGCGTTTTTGGGATTGGGAAGCAAACAACGACTGAGCGCTCGGTGGGACTTCACTACGACAAACGCAATGAGCAAAACAAAAAAGAAAGGCAAAAGAATGAGCATGAGGCTTCAGAACAGATAGCTGCTTGCGTCTAGTTTGCGTTCACTGAAGCTTAGCATAGAAAATAATGATAGGTGATGTGTGATGAACGAGCAATCGATAAAGCAACTTGCACTAAAAGGGGGTAATATAGTATCAAAACTCTATACGCGCCAGCATCACGCGCCAGCATTGCTCGCGTCTGCATGTGAAGCTCAACTTGACAACTTGACGAAAATCGATCGTTCATGATTTTTTGCAGATTTTTCGAATGAATATTGCTCGAGAAATGATTTGGTAACGAAGC
Organism: Culex quinquefasciatus; assembly: GCF_015732765.1. Classification (NCBI taxonomy): domain Eukaryota; kingdom Metazoa; phylum Arthropoda; class Insecta; order Diptera; family Culicidae; genus Culex; species Culex quinquefasciatus. The sequence continues at coordinate 9,995,736 of NC_051863.1, read as the reverse complement.
TTGATTTGGCGTCGGAGCCAAAAGCAAACCCTATACCTTTCTTTAGTAAGAAAGGCAAAAATGGAAATTTTCTAAAATCTGAACGGTAAATCCGAATGAGGTCAAATTTGTTTCAGAACATCGAGTATGGTCTAGATTATGATGTAGAGAAAAAAAATTATATAAAATGCCAAAGGAATAGTTTTGGCATTTGGTGAAAATTGGCTTTTACCTTTTTTAGGGGTTTTTCCCCCTCACAGTGAATTAGTCCACAAGCTGTAAATCAAGAACCACATTACCAACATGGATGAAAATTTGGGAAGATGTAGGGCTGGAAAAATGCAATTTTTTGGATAAATAAACGATTTCAATACTTCAATTTTCGACCGAATTTTCATTTGAAAACCGCTTGATTTGGTGAAAACACACTCCGAGTCCCCATAAAAAATGGATAAATTCAAATTTGGTATGGAACTGGTTCAGGTTCAGCACATCCCCTATCAAATGCGCCCAAGAGAGCTTAAATCCATAATGTGGGCTCTGAGAAACCCCCTACCACAAAATTGAGCACTTTTTTACCACACACGGACGTCACGCGTGCTTTACAGTAAATTAAGCGCCAAAATTCGGATATTGGAAGTAGACCAATTCTGTCATTGTCAATCGATCGGGCGTCGAAAATCGATCGTTCATGATTTTTTGCAGATTTTTCGAATGAATATTGCTCGAGAAATGATTTGGTAACGAAGCTTGATTTGGCGTCGGAGCCAAAAGCAAACCCTATACCTTTCTTTAGTAAGAAAGGCAAAAATATTATGAAAATCAGTTTTTTAAAGGTAACCAATATTTTTTTAAAGAGATTAAAAATAGAACATGTGTTGATGTCTTAAATAGCCATTTTATTTCAAATTTATTGAAATAGTTATAAGAACCTTTAATTTAAAGTAAGTTACTAAAGCAGAATCGAATGAATTTATTTTGAAAATTGTGCAAAATATTAAGAAATTATTCAAGAGCTAAAAAATAATTTTCAAACATGTATGCTTGGAAATCTCGATTTTTCCCGACATTTTGACAAAAAATCACAAATTCCCTACCCTTTCCCGATTTTTGGCGATTGTTGACGAATTCCCGACTTTTTTCCGACTTTCCCGATTTCCCGACTTGAGTGGCCACCCTGGCGATAGATTTTCGTTATCGTCAGACGATAATAATATCGACGATAATTCTATCGATAAACACCCCTGGTTGGCACCTATTTAGCAAAATATGAGTATTTCAAGTATTTTTTAAAACCAAAGTATTTCAAGAAAATCTTAATATTTTGCGCATAAATTTTGTTTCGTTGTTAAAGATTTTTCCAATAAAAAAAAATACAACTTTTAAGTACTAAGATGTTAAGAGTATTTTGTGCAAAAAAATATTGGCATCAATTTTGGAAATAAGGGAAATGCAATGTATTTAGAAAAAAACCAGGTATTTTAGGAAAATTTGAATATTATGACATACAGTTCAGACTCGATAATCTGAAATTCAAATCTAAAAAAACGGATTTTTTTATTTTCTTACTTTTAACATCAAATTCGAGTTCTGCGACCCCAATTTAGTCAAATTTGAATGGTTAATTGCCTATTAAATAAAAAAATATTTTTAAATATTTCATCACCGCAATTTTGGCCGCCATCTTGGACTAAAAAAATCTTAATCAGTTTAGAGTAGTTTAGTGGTCATACTAAAGCTCAACAATCAAAAATATGACAACAAATTTTTTTTTTCGTGATTCGATTATCCAAAGTGAAATTTTGCCTAGGCCTTCGGATAATCGAGTCTGGACTGTATTTGAGTAATTAGTAGGCCTAGTGATTTTTCACGGCTCAAAAATTGAAATTTCACGGCATGCCAATTTCAAAACATTAGAATTTCACGGCAATTTCGTGGTACTCGAAAATCTGCTTGAAATAGATGCAAAAATATGTTATCCTAGAATTAGTGTGTACAGGAAAGTTGCTTTGAGAATTGCCAATAGTTCAAAAAAAAACAAAATATTACCTTGTGACACAAAATATTCATTGCAATTTTTGTATGAGTCCAATTTGTTCCAGTTTAACATCTGAATGACTTTAAAAATTAAACATCAAAATAATTGAATAAAGTCTCTCCAAACGAAAACCATTATCAATTCACCAAAAGTAGAATTAGAATATTTGATTATTTCGAATTGGTTTGGGCAAAGCTCCATTTATGACATTTTCTACAGGATTTCGTAAGGAACCATCCATAAACTACGTGGAAAACAGTGTGAAATCTCGACCCCCTTCGTAGACAATGTAAATGTAATGTAAATGACAATGTAAAAAATGTATGGAGCGCGGACAATTGCCATACCCCCCCCCCCCTCCTAAAGGGTCCACGTGGTTTATGAATGGCCCCTTACAATAATTACAAAAACAATTCAAACTACTTTAAAAATGATTTTTTTATCAATATATATTATAGTTTAAATTCAAAACATTTTAATTTCAACACATACAATGAGCAACTTTTTCACTTTTTCATCGATATTTTTTTAAATTAACAGAAATTTAAAAATAAAATAGTTAAAATTGTTTTGGAATTATTTTCATTGAATTTCACATTGTGTTATCCATGGCATGTTGCAATCAAAGTACATATCGCTGTATATTTATATGTAAAAATCAGCATTTCGATAGAAAAATGAAGTGATCAATATCTTCAAAAAATAAGATCTAAATTAACCATACAATATTTTGTTATTTATTTTAGTAACTGGTTCCAATGGCTTGTGAACAGTTTCATTTTTAGATTAGTGTATTGTGATATATTGCTTGGATGGTCAAGTAAAACTTCGTAATATTTTGGTATTATAATTGTTAAATTTGAATAAATTTACGTAATACTTGCAATTATCTTAAATACAGTATTTGTTCGGTAACTGGGCTGAGAACGTAGCCCAGTCACCGAATGCTGCTCGCTAACTGGGCTGAACGAAAAATTACGAGGGGATCACCGATGCATAATATTTTCCACATGAAATATTATAATAAAAGTTACTCAAATTATTTATAATGCTTACTTTTCATACTTCTTCGATTCTGACTTGAAATTAAATAAATGTTTGAAAAAAGTTTTTGTATTCATTGAAAATGACTTTTGCATCCATTAACCCCTCGGTCATTTCGGTTTGTTTTGGTTTTTTGACGTTTGACTGCTTTTTAACTGGGCTACGGCCCAGTTATCGAGCGCCCAGTTAAAAAGCAGCCCAGTTAAACAGCGCCCAGTTACCGAACAACTACTGTATATATACAAAAAATAGAAAAACCGTCAAAAAATAATTGGAAAAATAGTTATGAATGTATTGATTACGACCTTTTCAAAAACCATACGCAAACAATATTGACAGCGCCTCTGGCGGTGACTTCAGAAAAATGCTTGCGTGTCAGATCCTTGCAAAAATCACGATCATTTCTGCATGGAAAGTGCGTAGCTCCGCTGCCCGCAATCGACTGAAGCAGGAAAACAATTCACAAAAAAAACAAAGACGCCGATAACAGGTTCGACCGTGCAGAGCAACCGCGTTGCCCCGCTGCCCACAATCGACTCAGTTCTTTGGTCGCAATTCTAATTTGTTTAAAAGTGGCGTTGTAACACGCATTCCGGATAAACAATCTATTTTACAAGTTTTTTCAATGAAATTTTTTACTCTGGGCAGTAATTTGATTGGACCTAACACTGTAAACAGTTATATAAATTGTTTTCAGTAGACTGTACGTCAACTTTTGGAGAAATTTTGAAGTTTTTGAGAAAAAAATATTGTTGATTTAATGAACCAACATTTAAAAAGGACATAAATTTTGACATGAATTTAGAAAAATAATCGCAGCGTCCTATTATGGAAATTATAATAGGTTAAAAAAATTTTTGGACAAACCAAACCGAAACAATCCAATTTTGGACCACTTCTTTTCAAAGCATCAGGCATAAGACAAAACCTTAGAAAATCGTGTTTGTAACGGATTCTTCAAAACCGAATAAAAAAATTAAAACCGTTTTTTTTTTATTATCAATATGCCTTATATTTCTTTTGCTCCTCGTCGGATTCATCAATTTGTGTTGGGTGAGTGTTCCTTACCTATGTACACACTCTCTCGCTCTTTCTCTCGCTGTCTCTCAAGTATAATCTAATCATCTTCATCGCCATCATCATCATAATCATTTCAATCATCGCTTCGCTTTTAACTTTGCTTCGCCGTCATCATTTCATCTGTTATCAATTAGTTCTGTAATTGTTATTAGTGTGTTTTTGTATTTCAGTGTTATTTTTGTCCTTTTTTTTCTTGTTTCTTTATTTCATTATATCATCATCACTAAAGTTGTGTTTGTTATAAGATATCATCGTGTTTTTTTTTTAATTTGTATTTTTACTTGTTTCGTTTTTTCAAACAATAAACGTAAAGTAGTAATAACCATTTCTTGACGTTTGCTTGTTTTGTATTCTTTAATGCAAACGAATCTTTATTTTATTTATTTAATTCGCGCCTCACCTAACTTTCTTCTTCCTGTTTGACAGACTTTTTCGTTACGCGTCGTCGCGCTGCTAATTGTTTTAAATGTTTTGTATGTGGGTGTGTGTGCTGGAGGCCCTTAGACAGCAATTACACTACTTTGGGACGACGACGACGACGACGACGATGGGGAAAATGTGTATGTTTCGGTGAGGATTAATGAAATGAAGTTGAAATTTGTTATTCTCATGTCAGCACAAAAAGCTACTTTTGCTTAACTCGAGTTTGCAAATCCATTTAGTTATTTTTTTTTTCTTCTTCTTCTCACACTTTGTTCTAACTTGTAATGAGTGGTGTTATACATTGTTTTATTTTTTTTCTCTAGTGACGTTTGATTTCATGTAATTGTTTTTTTAAATTGTGATTTTCCCTAACTTTCAGAGTGGGTGTGTTTTGCTAACATTGATAGTGATTCTAGTACTCCAATTTTACGTTTGCTCCGTAGGATATTTTGAACTCATAGTCGCGTTTATTTTATACTAGTCAGCATTTCTTTCATTTCATTGTAACTGTTTTACGTAATAAATCTTAGGCTACCACAAAAGTATTTAGAAAGTCTCTCTTTGTTTTATTTCATCGACGTTACACCTTGAAATATGCAGTTTAAAACACGAGGTTAAAAAGAAAAGTAATAAATGAAACCACCACAACTTCTCCGTTCACTGCAGCAAGTTTGTTTTTGTTTTGAAAACGTTGTGAAAAGATAAAATTATCACCGCTAATTTCATCGTCTAGTGATCAACGATGATATTATCGTTATCGTCATCGATCCTCGGTTATTTCTTCGAATTTTTTTTACGAAATTTAATTTAATTTAAATTAAATTATTAGAACGAATATACAATAAAACAGTAAAAACAACTTTCAGTCTTGATTTGGTTTTACCATGATTATTTTTCAAAATAAAATATAAAAACATTCCTTTTGGGTTTAAAATCAACTCCTAGGAAAATCATCACATATACATGACGAAATCCAGTCTGCAATCCGCTAAAATCACCGTCCCCAAGCGAAGCGAAATGCGGAAATTTTCATAAAGGCGCTAAATACTTTTTATTCATATTTGCAAAATTAGAGTCAAAGCCCGATTTTGAGCTCGAAATTTAACAATTGTGATGATTAATAATCATATTTTACAATATTGTAAAACAATATTATACATCAAGGTAATTTTCAATGTAAGGTAGCCAAATTTTTCATCAACCTCAAGGATGAAGCTGAATTTACAAAATACCAAATTTTTTATGATTTTTTTCTCATTTTACAAAATACATTATTTTATGCTAATTACTTAAATATGATAAGACTAAATATTGAATTTTTCTTAAAATACCTTTGTTTTTAAATACTTTGCATTTTCCTTATTCCCATAATTGGAGAAAATCGAAGCCAAGTTTAGCATGGATTTTATCATATTTTTTTGCAAAAAATACTCCAAACATCTTAGTATTTCAAAATTATTTTTTATAAAAAAAAAATTTCAGAAAATATAGACAATTATTTCCTAAATATTAATATAGGTTTCAAGCGAAGGTTGGATTGTTAAACGTTGAAGCTGTTTGCACAATGCATATTTATTTTTTTTAAATTTCACTAAAGATCGCTTTTTAAACGTATTTTTTTTTTGTAACGTGTAATGAATCCAAAATTAACCAAATTGTGCAAGATATTGAACAATATTTTTTTCAAAAAACTTCTTCTCATAATTTGCAAAGTAACCAACAAAGCCAAAAGAAACATGGATTTCAAATATTAAATCTGTTTGTAAAATATATTTAAATTCACAAAATACCGTTGAAAAAGAACTACATAAATTCAAATAAATAGCAGTATCGGTGTCAAACGAAGCCAAACTTTCTCAACGGTGAAGTTTTTTTTGTAGTAAGATTTCTCATTTTATCAAAATATTTTTTGGAGTTTATGTCGCCCCCTTTAAAATCGGTCCGAAAAATCAGGGGACGAAATAACATTTTTTTTTTTTCAAAAAAAATAAAAGTTTTAATGGAAAAACAAGTATAATAAACTGAAAATAATTCTCAATGTTTTTTGAATGAAATACTGAAATTTTCACAAAATACCGTTTTTTCTCGAAAACACTAATTTTTTATGATTCGCGACATGGGTATCAAACGATTCGAAATTTTGCATGCATTTTAACTGTTTTAGAGTTTTTTGAATGAAATACTCAAATTTGCACAAAATACCGTATTTTCTCGAAAATACTCAAATTTCAATAATTCGCAATTTAGGTATCAAACGATTCGAAATTTTGCATAGAGTTTATTGAATGAAATACTCAAATTTTCACAAAATCTCGTATTTTCTCGCAATTCCTTTTTTTATAATTCGCAAAAAGGGTATCAAACTACAGTATTTTGTGATTTTTATTTTATTTTTTCTCGTTTTATCTAAATATTTTTTGGAGCTTATGTCGCTCCCTTCAAAATCGGTCCGAAAAATCAGGGGACAAAAAAATATTTTTTTTTTCAAAAACTTAAAAGTTTTAATGGAAAAAGAAGTATAAGAAAGTGAAAATAATTCTCAATGTTTTTTGAATGAAATACTCAAATTTTGACAAAATACCGTATTTTCTCGAAAATACTCATTTTTTTATAATTCGCAACATGGGTATCAAACTATGCGAAATTTTGCAAGCATTTTCAAAGTTATAGAGTTTTTTGAATGAAATACTGAAATTTGCACAAAAAAACGTGTTGCCTCGAAAATACTCAAATTTCGATAATTCGCAACATGGGCATTAAACTATGCGAAATTTTGCATGCATTTTCACTGTTTTAGAGTTTTTTGATTGAAATACTAAAATTTTCACGAAAAAACGAAACTATTGGCACTACGCCCCCCGGGGCATGGCCTTCCTCTAACGTGGGATTTCTGCTCCAGCGCCTCTGACGAGACAGGAGAAACCGGGACCGACGTTTTACTTCACCATCCGATAGAAGCTCAGTGGATAAGGCGGGAATCGAACCCGCGTCTCATAGCATCATCGGGATCGGCAGCCGAAGCCGCTACCCCTGCGCCACGAGACCCACAAAATTTTCACAAAATCTCGTATTTTTTCGCAAATACTAAAAAAATATAATTCACAATATGGGTACCAAACGATTCAAAATTTTGCAAGTATTTTTACTGTTTTAGAGTTTTGTGAATGCAATACTGAATTTTTTTACAAAAAACCGTATTTTCTCGAAAATACTATTTTTTTTTAATTTGCAGTATGGGTATCAAACCACGGTATTTTGTGATTTTTTTAGTATTTTGACTTTGAAACTTACCAAATTATCAAAAAAAAAAAAAATTACTAAGAAGAAGCTTGAATGTTCAACACAATTTGATTGGTTTTAATCAATTTTAGAAATATATTAAATATAAGTTATCATAACGATAGATTATCGAACCTTGACAATTTAATTTCTAACAACCTTGATTTTGATAAATTTTCGTAAACCGTCAACGCTGCTTTATCGCCGATGAAATGATCGCTGACGATGACGATAATTTTATCGCTGTCGTCAAACTTGCTGCTTTTGATTTCGCTGCTTCTGTGGGTGAGCGGGGTGGTTTGGGGACCTTGAGGAACCTCCTCCTCTCCTTTCCTCTCCTGGGGGATTTAAAACCGGACCATCGCAATCACGCACAAACCTCCGCGACGATTCAGATCACTCGCGCACTTTCTTCCTTCCTTGCTTGCTTTCTCCCATTCGAACGCGCGTGTGTTTGGAATATCACAAATAGGTTTCCACTTGTCAAAGTGTTCATTTTTTTTAGCTTGATTCTTCGCTTTGTTTAAAGTTCCACTGTTTAGAGTTGAAAAAATGTGTCTTTTCGTGTGTGATTTGCGCGCGCGCGCACTTTTTCTTCTTCCTCAACTCTGGAGGGACAACGCAGTAAAGATTAAAAAATTCAACGAAACGTACGAAAAACTAAATGGAAAATGGCATTTTTTAAAAAGTTACTTGAACTACGTAATACTTGGCAATTTGTTTGTGTCTTTATGGTTTTTGTTTCTCATTTTCTCATTTCTTAGTATTGTTTTTAATAAAAAAAAGGATACTCTGCTTTCAGTCGACGCGCTTGTTTCACACACACGCACACATGTTGGTCTTTGGAAAAGTTTGTTCACACACTCCCACGTAACTTCCGTAATTGTCTGTTGTGTTGTGGCAGTTGCGGCAGCACTCTGTTGTGTAGGTCTTCCGAAAGCACTTGACGACGGCGACGCGCTCTGCCGGCGGCCACACCCCGTCCAGCAGGGCGCAAATCCGAGAGCGATCCGAGTTTCCGTCCCCCATTTTAGAGAATCGCGCACACTTTTTTTTTGTCTCTGTATTTTGCTGCTGCTTGTTTTGTTGGCAAACACAAAGAAACGAAAAAGTAGAAATCGGTGCATTGATATTTTGAATTGTCTGTTGGATTAAGGGTAAGGTTCATCATTGTAACTAACGGCAGCACTTTTTTTCCTCCCCTTTCAATTGTTTAGGTTTTTCTTCTTTATACTTTATGTTAACGTAAAAAATGAAGTTCTGTTTAGGGTGAACCTTCTCGCATATATCTGTGTTTTACTTTACTTTACTTTCTCAATAATATTTCAACAAGACATAATTGTTGTGTTTGCCTGTTAAAAGAGCACACTCTTAACGGTTATGTTAAATATTTTATATATATATTAAATTTTCAAAATTTATCTCTTCCGCGGTTGCCTACCAATCGTCTCGATTTTCAATCTTAACCCTATGAATCGTCTTCCTTCTTTTTCTCTTCTAGCCTAACTAGCGTTTGTAACTCTGCCTTTTTTTCTGTTGTTGTTTTGTTTTTTCTGCAGCATCATCACTAATGATAGGTATTCATATTTTATAGAAGTTATGGTAGTTGTAGTAGTAGCAGTTGCTTAGTAAATCGTTCATGTGGTTAAAAGTGGATGCGACGCGCTGTTGCTGGCGACCGCCGCTGTGAGTCCTGCGGCTGCGGCTGCTGGTGATGGAGTGACCTGCAAGCGACGGATGCATCGAGAAGCTTATTTCTTATGGGGAGAATATAAAAGTTCGGCACAATTACGCGTCAGGAAAGAAAGAGAGGGAAAGAAATGTTTAGTAATTATATTTTAGGGCGATGCAAATATTTAAAAAAGTTTTTGTCCCTCGGCCCTGGCCGAGGTCAAGGGGGGGGCAAAAATAAAAATATAAAAATTTAAATAACAAGCCATAATCTTCACATTTAAATAAAAAAAGTGTTTTAAAATGCATTTTACACTAGTTCAGTTGTTTTGCAATCATTAGTTTTCAAAAAATCTAAGATCTGACAAAAACAAAAATTGCATCGAAAAAAAAAGATTTTGCATCGAAAATTTTCAAAAAATCTTAAGATTTTTTAATAAACCCAAACATGTAAAAAATGATTTTAAATGCAGGAGAATGTATTTTAATTTGATTTCAGCTGGTTGCCCTTGAATTTTCATTGAAATTTTGAAGTTTATTGTCAAAAAATTTTTTTGCCCCCTGATTTTTCGGGCCAATTTTGAAGGGGGGGGGGGTGACAAAAACTTTTAAAAATATTTGTACCAGCCTTAGTAAGACTAGTAAACTATATAAATGTTCACTACAACTTGGTTCGAGAAAGTTTGAATATTTCCACTTCAAAAGATCCTAGTGCATCTCCAGCGCTGGTGGCAAACATCGAAGCAAATCAAATTTGCAAATTAAAAAAAATTAAAAATCAAAAAAAAATTGAAAAATTAAAACTTTAAAAATTTGAAAAAAATTAAAAATAAAAATCTAAAAAATTAGGCCGTTGCAAATATTTTTCAAAGTTTATGTCATATTTAGCATGTCTGGGATTGATCAAAAATATGTACATTTTTTGTGAAAATTTAATGTACAGCACCGCAAAAAGTTTTTTTTCGGCCAAAACAAAAATCTCTCTAATACTTTCATATTTTGAACACTAATGATTGCAACTACAGTCGACTCTCTGGTTGTCAATATCCAAGGGACCGTCGAGGAAGAGAATCATCAGTTTACAGAACGATGCAAAATAAAGACTCGATTGAATTTTTTTTTCTTGATACCCAGCTATGGGAGAGAATCATGGCAACTGGGCAGGTGTAAAATGCATTTTTAAACACTTTTTTTCATTCAAATGTTGAGACCATGCCTTTTTTGCCAGCCACTAGTTACTCAAATTTGTTTACAATGTTTCCTTCTTTTTTTTTCTAATTGTGACTTGAAATTTGTTAAATGCTCGAAAAAAGATTTTTACATCTACCAACCCCTCGGTCATTTCGATTTGTTTTGTTATTTTTGTTTTATTTTATTGTTTTTTTTTTTCTTTTTTTTTATATATTTTTTTAATATTGAAATTTTGGCCCGTTTAAAATGTTAGTCTTGATTTTAAATTTTTGAAAATATTTTTTTCGAAAAGATCGGAAAATTTCACGAATGTTTCATATTTTAAAATTGTAAATCGGACCATTAATTGCTGAGATATCGACATTAGAAAATGGTGGGTTGTTTGGGTGAGACTTAGAAAACATCAATTTTCCTGTTTTTTAACCTTTGCATGGCAATATCTCAGCAACTATGGGTCGTATCAACAAAGTTCATTAAAGCAAAATATAGGGAATTTTCTCAGCTTAAAAAAAAAAAAAATTTCAGAGGTGGGCAAAACTGGGCACTAATTTAAAAAAATGAAAAACTGCGACTATTTTCAAAAAAATTACCTAAAAATGGTTATAACTTGAAAACGGTACACTTTATCAAAAATTCACTTAAGTACTTTTTGATTGCAAATTCGATTTTACATCGAAAAATGAAGTTGAAAAATGTTTGCGACCAATGTTTCGATTTTTTTTAAAAATCTGTATTGATTCAAAAAGTCATAACTCGGTCAAAGATTTTTTGCCCATTCTGGAAATTTCTGAAAAGTTGGCATTTTATGTCCTCTAAAACATATCAAAAAATAAAAAAAAATAAAAATAGTGTTTTTTTGCAAATCAAGTTTTAGAGACAAAAAGTGAGATTAAAAATCACCAATTTTTTTTTTACCGTGTATAATTTTTTTCAGTGTAGTCCATATTCATACCTACAACTTTGCCGAAGACACCAAATAAATCAAAAAATTCCTTCAATAGATACAGATTTTTGAATTTTCACATATCATTTTTGTATGGACAGCTGCCAAATTTGTATGGAAATTTATATGGAAAAACTAATGATGCAAAATGGCTTCTTTTGGGCATACCGAAGGCACCAAAAAAGTTTTAGCCGAATTAAAAAATACAAAAAATCGAAAAAATTTAAAAAATTTAAAAAATTAAAAAGATTTAAAAAATTTAAAAAAAAATTTAAAAATTTAAAAAATTTAAAAAATTAAAAAAAATTAAAAAAAATTTAAAAGTTTAAAAAATTTAAGAAATTAAAAAAAATTTAAACATTTTGAAAATTTTAAAAATTTAAAAAAATTCAAAATTCAAAAAAAAAATCAAAAAAATAAAAAAATTAAAAAAAATCAAAAAATTAATAAAATATTAAAAAAATAAAAATATTAAAAATTAAAAAAAAAATTAAAGCATTATTTTTTTGAAAAAATTAAAATTAAAAAAAAATTAAAGCATTATTTTTTTAAAAAATTTAAAAATTAAAAAAAATCAAAAATTTAAAAAAATAAAAAAATTTAAAAACTTAAAAAATTAAAAATTTCAAAAATTTAAAAAAAATTAAAAAATTTGAAATATTTGAAAAATATTTTTTTTTAATTAAAGAAAATTAAAAATTTCAGAAATTTAAAAAAAAAACATATAAAATTCAAAGAATTTACAAATATAAAAATTTAAAAAATAAAAAAGAAATAAAACTTTAAAAATCCTAAAAAAATTAAAAAAAAAACTTTAAAATTCCTTAAAAAAATCAAAGTTCTAAAAAATTCAAAAAAATAAATTTAAAAAAAAATTCAAAAATAAAATCGGTAAAAAAATTGAAAAAAAGTTTTTTTTTAATCAGAACGAAAAAATTAAAATTTAAAAAGAGTCTTCTTAATTTTCAACAAATTAAAACAGATAAAAATCTATCAATTTGATGAACATAATTTTGAAACTTAGAATACCTGAATTTTTTAATTTTGGTACACTTTGAATTTTTGGTCATGTTTGCTCTCACCAACCAGTGCAGACATCCAAAAATCTTCAAAACACGCATTCAAAACTTTGCCCACTTTACAATGATACAAATAGAAGCTAGAAATGGGTCGACACCCTGTCTTCCAACCATGTCAAAATTTCTTGAAATAAGTAGCTTAACAACATTTCCTAAAACACCAGCGCTCTAACAGGTCACCAGCAGGAGTTAGGGCTTGGTTGAAAGCTTATTGCTAAATGTCTCAAAGTGGTATTACATCACGGGTAACTTTGCGGCATTTTTCCCAAATTTCCCAAAAAGTTTGCGAAGATTTCTGGGAAAATGTACTTGTAGCACTTCTGCTTTCAAAGCCGGTAATTAAAAATAAACCGCAGGATGAGCTTCCATATTTGTAAATCATTTCTTCCAACCGAAAAATGTTTTTTTTTTTATCAGTAAACCTTTACAAAGGCGAAATATATTTTCTCTAAATAAGGGTTCACAACCGAAATTTAAGTCACAGTTCAAAATGAAAAACACATCATTTTATAAAACAGTCCAAAGTTTCCGCTTGTACCTGTAAAAAAGTCAACAAAGAACGTAAACAATCATTGACAAGCCAATCAAACAAATACCTAAACCCACCTCCAATCCGCCTCAGTTCCCAGCCCGATAATGATCACGCGAAGCGCTCCGATAGCCACCGCCATTATTGTCCGCAGCCACCGAATTACCACCCTCGACTTCCGATCCAGACGCCGCCGGCGGCGGTCCCCGCGATCTGTACCCATCGTCACCACTGCGGAACTCGTTCCGCCCACGGTTCTCGTCCCGCCCATAGTTGTAGTCCCGATTGGGCCGACCATAGCTTCGCTGGTATCCACCTCCGCCACCGCCACCATCGTGACGGTCCGAGTAGTTGTTGCCGTCCCGGTCGTCCCCGCTGTTGCTTCCATTTCCGCTGTTGTTGTTGTTGTTGCGACGATCGTAGCTCTGGTAGCCGCCCCGGTCGCGATCACCGTACTGGCTGCCACCTCGGTTGTTGTAACCTCCTGGAAAAAAGTGGGTTTGTATTAGAGGGTATTATTGTACATGATTGTAGATGACCTACCATAACTACCCTTGTTGTAGCCGCTGCTCTGGTAGCTTCGTGCTTCGTAACCGCGCGAGTTGTACCCGTCGCCACCTCCATCGCGATCGTTGTACTTGTTGTAGCCACCGCTTCCGTAGCTGCCACCGCGATCCCCGTACGATCGTCCACCGTCCCGGCCGTACTGCGGTGCCGGCGGTTCGTGCTTCTTGGTGTCCTCCTCAAGCTGGCGCTGCTCGTAGTGGATAAAGTCGTCAAAGATCGACATCGTGTGCTTGTACGAGTGGATGATCTTGAGCGCTTGCAGACCCTTGGCGTTCGGCACCTCCTGCGTGTCGCGCGAGTTCGTGATGGGTTTGTTCTCGTTGTTTTCCAGCCGAACTTGACGCAGCTGGCCGTTCGGGACGTCCTTGACGTAGATCCAGCGCACCTTGAAGGTGCCCTTCCACTTGTCCTGCGACCAAACGCTCGAGATCGAGTTGTAGTCGACGGCCGTCATCATTTGGGCGATCCCGCAAAAGTGGCCCGACCCGTTGACGGAGAAGAACAGATAGACCATGCCGCCCTTTTCTTCGCGCTCGCGGTACGCCTGATCGAGCCGCTGGTTGCCGTGTTCGGTCGAGCACCAGATCTCGTACTTGATGCTGCGGTGGATGTCATCCTCCGAGTAGGACTTGATCACGAAGAACCGGGCCAGGTGGGCCGTGTCGAGCATGTCGCACGTGGGCGGATTGTAGTTGTTCTTGCTCTGCAGCTGGTTGATGACGACGGGCGCCGGAGCAACTTCCGCGGCCACTGCTGCGCTCGGAGTCGGCGAGCGTGCTGGCGGTGGTGGCTGCACAACTGACGGCGCTTGTTGCGGCTGCGGTGCCGGTTGAACCGGCGGGTTGTCGTGATAGATTGGTCCGTTTCCACGGACGCGGTCCGGTTGATCCTGCTGGGGTGGTGGAGCTTGCGGCTGTCGGTGCAGAGGTGCTTGCGGAGGCGGTTGTTGGTACGATCCGCCGCGTTCGGCTTGCTGATGATGCACCGGCGCCGGAGGTGGTCCTCCGTGATGATTCTGGCTCTGGCGAGGATGCTGCGGCGGTGGCTGTTGTTGTTGCATCGAAGGCGGTTGCTGCTGCTGTTGCTGTTGCTGATGATGGTACGACGGAGGCGGCCCCGAGTAGTTATTTCGGTTGTTTTGCGGACCACCCTGCTGTTGTTGGTGGTACGGACGATGATCTTGACGCGGCTGCTGCGGCGGATGAGCCATCATTCCTCCGGATTGGTTCTGCTGCTGCTGTTGCGTTGGTGCCGGAGGCGGATTCTGCGCTTGGCCAATCGTTGGCCAACGGGTGTTTTGCGCTCCCGGAGGTGGTCCCATGTTCTGCTGTTGCTGCTGCTGTTGATGCTGATGATGTTGCTGATACTGCTGTTGTTGCTGATGATGATGCGCCTGTTGGTGCTGCTGCTGCTGCTGCTGCTGCGGATGGTGATTGCCACCCATCGGGGTCGCCCCCTTAACCGGTGCCGGAGGTTCGGCCAACGGCGACGGTTCGATCACCGGCGGCGGTACGATCGGAGGTGGCGTCGGCGTCGGGACCATCGCGGCCCCGGGTCCATTCTTGGACGGGGAGTCCCACGTTCCGATGTCCATGTTGTGCTTGCCCGGAACCATCGGCGGTGGGGCCATTCCCTTCTTCTTCACCGTGGTACTCGTGGTGTTCACTTGCGGTTTAGCCGGCTGCGACGCGATCGACGCCCAGGTCATCTTTTTGGGAGCTTCCTTCTGTTGCTGGTGATGTTGGTCTGACTTGGATAGGGCACCGCCGCCGCGACCGTGGGCCGAGGACGAGTTGCCGTGATGGTTGCCGACGTCGCGGTCTCCTCGGCCGCCGAGGCCCATTCCCTGCATTCCTTGTTCGACATTCTGCAAAGAAGAAAATACACGGTTGTATTACAGATTGACAGCAAGTTTTTTTTTTTTTTTTGCAGACGATAATTGGGTCGAAATTGATTTAAGTTGAAGGTGTACAGAGAAATTGTTTGATTTCTTTGAGAATTTGGAAATCAAAAAGGATAAATGAGAATCCTCGTTCTGCGGCGTTCCAGGTATATCCACAACAGCTGGTTTGACATGCTGCGAATCAAAACAATACCTTCTACAATAGCAAATTAGGGACCATAAACCACGTGGACACTATTTTTTAAATGTCGAGTCAGAGTCGGTATTTTTATTTTCTTACTTTTAACATCAGATGGAATGGTTGATGCCTATTAAAATGCAGTCCACACTCGATTATCCGAAGGCCTTGACAAAATTTCACTGCGGATAATCGAAACATTGGATAAACGAATCACGAAAAAACATTTTTTTTGTTGTCTTATTTTTGGTTGTTGAGCTACTCTAAAGTGATTCAGAATTTTCAAATCCAAAATGGTAACCAAAATAACGGTGATGAAATATTGAAAAAAAAATGCATTTTTTAATTGAATAGGCATTCAACCATTCAAATTTGACTAAAATGGGGTCGCGGAGTCCGAATTTTATGTTAAAAGCAAGAAAAAATAAAAACACGAATTTTTTTTTTGTTTGTGATTCGATTTTTCGAAGTCCCATACAAACCTTCGGATAATCGAAACTTCGGATAATTGAGGCTTCGGATAACCGAGTCTGAACTGTACCAAGTGTATATTCCCAATATTTTATCACCGCCATTTTGGCCGCCATCTAAAATTAAAATTTTCAGAAAAAACATTAAGGGGTCACCCATACATGACATGGACACGTGAGAAATTCAAGATGACCCCCTTCCCTTCCCTCCCTTCACCCCATGTTGACAGTTTTCTATACTACAAAAAATTTAGGATTCAAAGATTCTACATTGCTGAAATTTTAATGTCAATAGATTTAAAATTCAAAAATTTAAATATTTGAAATTACAAAATCTAAAGTTATTAAAACTCTACAGTTAGAATTTTTTAAATTTTATTTTTTAAGTTCTAAGATAAGATTCTAAAATTTAAAGATTAAATTATTCCAGCATTGATTTTGAGATTAAAAATTTGTATTAAAGTCAAAAATTCGAAAATTCTTATATTTTAAATCTCTGTGAATCCAAAATTTCAAAATTCAGAGATTCATACATTCTAAAATATTTTTATTTAAAAATTCCATGCATCCAAAATAAATTTTAAACAACATATAATCTAATGCTAGATTACAAAGTAGTTTTTTATTTAATTTTAAAATTCTAAACAGTTAAATTTTAAAATCTAAAATAAAAAAAAAACTCTAAGATTTGAAATGTTTTGTAACTTAAAAATTCTATAACAAAAAAATGTAAAACTTGAAATTCTAAAATAAAATTTTTTAAATCCAAAAAAAAATCAAACTTTTGAAATTATAAAATTGAATATTCGAATATTTTCTGATTCTAAAATATTTCGATTCAAAATTGTATGCTTCCATTCAAAAAAAAATGATGGCATCTAAATTACAAAATTATTAAATGTTCTGAAACTCTAAATTTCTAAAACAAAATATTCAAGAACAAAAAAAAATCAAAGATTTGAAATCTCTAAAAATTTTAAATTTTTAAATTAAAAAATCCTTAAATTCTAAAACAAAAAATCTAAAAATTTTAAATCCTGAAATTTTAAAAATTATTGCATTTTTAGATTCAAAAAATGTTTTGATTTAAAAATTCTGTGCTTCCAAAATAAATAAAAAATATAACATCTAATTCCAGAAATTCAAATGAATGAAAAAAAAATATTCTTAACATTTAAATGTTCTGAAACTCTAAAATTTTAAAATAAAAAATTCTTTAATTCTACAATAAAAAATCTAAGATTCAAAGATTACAAATTCTTGCATTTTTAGATGCTAAATTAACTTGATTTCAAAATTCTATGCCAATATAAAAAAAAATAACATCTAAATTCAGAAATTAAAAAAATGCACAATATATACTTTAATTTTTAACATTTAAATGATCTGAAACTCTAAAATTCAAAAACCCGATTTAATAGCACCAGAGGTGAAATAGAGCCTTTCTTACAAAATGATGAAACTCCGAGAAATATAATGGTGCAATTATTTTTTCAAAAACATAATCATACCATCCAGTGAGAATTTTACCTAAAGCTTCGAATCTTTTAAGACTAAACCTCAAATGCCATTTTTTTGTCGCAAGACATTTGAATTTAATTAAGAAAAACATATTGGATTGACATTATTAGAAAAAAATAACGGTTACTCAGTCTATAATGTTAGTCTATGATTAACTTAAAAAAAAATATGTATCGCTATTGCACTTTGTCGATCAGTTATGAAAAGCCAGAAAGAACACTTTCACGCGCAGCGTAAAACGCGCAAGCGTAAAAGCGCTGGCGATGAAGCTTCGACTTGACGACTTGTCGAGCGAGAACGAGCCGGGACTTGAATTTGATGTTCAGTATATGATTTTGTATAAATCCAAAAATTTAATAGGAATAAATAGGGTAAAAATAAGACGAAAAACACTAAAATCGCTATATCTCTGGAAATACATTTTGGAAAAGCTTCAAATTTTGGGCCCAAACAGTTTATGGCGCATGTTTTCGAATGGCTTTTTGTTTGAAACTGAATTCTTTAAATTTGATAGTGTTATCTGTAAAATAGTCCAAAAAATACCTCTAAAAATGGCTTTGACCACATTTACTGGTCGAAAATTGTGAATCGAAAAATAAAATGTTCGTCTCCGACCCCACGGCTACAGATCTGGCTTTTAAAAATTGTGGGTTTTACGAGCGGTTTTCCAGTGATGGAAGACACAAATTTTTAAGAGCGGATACAGACATCGGCCATGTATTTCAGAAAAAGAGCTCTCAAAAATCAGACTTTGAGTTCCGGGTTTCGGGCGAAAATTCAATCGAAAGAGCGCATCTAAACCTTCAATTTAGTAATAGGATTTTTTCCTGGGACGAATCCTCGCCGTGCACGATTTTTTTAGATTTCTGGAAAAAAGCGTTTTTCCAAAAGCAAACCTTAAACCTTTCTTTTGTAAGAAAGGCAAAACAAAAATTCTAAAATAAAAAATTCTGCAATTTTAAAAGCCTCTAAAATTTTAAAACAAAAAATTCTAAAACTCTAAAATAAAAAATCTAATTTTTTTAAATCCTGAAATTTTAAAAACTTAAAAAAAATAAAATTCAAAATTCTTGAATTTTTAGATTCTAAAATATATTGTTTAAAAAAATCTGTGTTTCCAAACTAAAAAAATAACATCTTAATTCCGATATTCAAAAATTTGTACATTTTTTTTATTCTTCACATTCATATGTTCTGAAACTCTAAAATTCTGAATCAAAGCATTCTAAAATAAAAAAAATCTAAAATTTTAAAACCCTATAAAATTTAAAAATAATAAAAAAACTAAAATTCTACAATAAATAATTCAAAAATTTTTAAATCGTGAAATTTCAAAAAATCTTAAATTCTAAAATTACAAATTCTTGCATTTTTAGATTCTAAAATATTTTGCTTCCAAAATAAAAAATATATACAACATATTTGGAGTATTTTTGAAAAGGTCCACTAAACAAAATTTTCAGTTTTTGCTTTTTGTGTGTGTTTTTAATACCCCTGGCTCAAGGCGGCTTCAAAAACACCCAAAAAGCAAAAACTGGAAATTTGGTTTATTGGACCTTTTAAAAAATAACTCCAGATATAAATTCCGCAGTTCACAAAATTGTAAAATATTTTTTTAATTCTTAACATTGAAATGTTCTGAAACTCTAAAATTCTGAAATAAGAAAATCTACGAGAGTTTAAAATTCTAAAATGGAAAATTAATTAACGTCATCAGGGGTGACATTGGGTCTGGGAGGTGAGATTGGGTCATACAAAAATGCAGAATTTTGTATGACCCAATGTCACCCCTGATGACGGTAGGTCCAACATTTTTAAATTCTAATTTTTTTTTAAATGTATAATTCTAAGATTTAAAAATTCTTAGATTTATAAAATCTCAAATATTTGTATTTAAACATTCTATGCTTAAAAAAATAAATAAAAACATCTAAACTCCACTCCGAAAGTCAGAGCGATAGTCGGGTCTTTTTTACGAATCGGGAGTCAGAGCTGACAAATTCTGAGAAGCCGTAGTCGGAGTCGACCAATTTTCAAAACAATTGTAGAGGAATTGTTGCTTGAGTAGGAACCTGAATTTTTGGATAAGTTTTGAAGGGGCAGAACCTTGTTGGGTGCTGAAAAGTTTAACTTTTCAAACTAAATTTCAAATTACAAGTCTATTTTCCAAAATCTTGTATCAAAACCCATAACAAATTCCTTTGAAGGGGAACCGTTTTATTTATTTTTAGCAAAACATTTTTTTTTACCTCAGATTTTTTTAAACAGTTTTTACCCTCTACTGCACAAATTTTTTTTTTCGAAAATTTTTATTTTTCCCGTGTTCAAGAGGTCATTTTGATCAACTTTTGTTGTACGAAAAACGTCACTTCTCTTGTTTTAGGTTTTTCTTGTTTCATTTTTAGTATTTTAATTTTCATTTATCTTGTTTAGTTTATTTTTGTTTTTGGTAGTATTTGGCCTATTCTAACACCTCCTTTCATACATTTTGCCTATCTAATTTTTTCATGTTTTACAGTCTTTTTTTCAATTTTTTACTTGTTTTTCACATTTTCTACTATAGAATGGCACCATTATCATTTATATTGTAAACAAATACGTAGAAGCATAGTCTGGGACACTACAAAAATTACTGCATACTTATTTTTACTTAAAATATAGGAAATGTTAGTAAAAAACACAGCCAAAGTTGACCCCAAAAAAAATACATTTTTAAAACACTGGCAAAGTCACATAAAACAAGTAAAACTTCCAAACCTAAAATTTTCTAAAATTTTAAGTGTTCTTTTTTCCAATGTATTTTAAAGATCAAAAATTGGTTGGTAGAGTGGTAGAGGGTTAAGGGAAGGACAAAAAATACTTAAATTAAAATATACATTCTCTTTTTCCCATCTAATCTAATCAAACACAAGAGCAGCCAGTCCCAAGGAAGCATCCTGGAAAAAAAACATGCGTTTAATGATTGCGGTACATCCGAGTAAACCAGAAAATGTACAGCAAAAGGAAAAGCGGCCAGGCCTACCGCGTTGCATTCACCGCGCAGAGACAAATTGTGTGAACGGACCACATTTCACAGAATCAACCGGGGAGGAAGGATGCGTGGACATACCGTACCAAACGCTCCGAATGCGTTAGGTGTGGTCTGATAGTGGTTCGAAATTTTTTAGAAACTTTCGGATAATCGAACTTTGGAAAATCGAAACTTAGAATTTTATTACCTTAATTCCATCGTGACCCTGGTGATATCCTCCTCCCTGATGATTCCGGTGTTGATAGCTGCTGTCATCGTACGGCTTTCTTTGCGAGTATCCTCCTCCGGTGGCACCAGCACCAGCGTGACCGTGGTTCATTTGCTGCGATCCCCATGAGTTGTTGTAATCATTTCCTTTTTGAGGGGAGAGAGAATGCAAACTTCCGATTAGAACCCAAGATATTGTACTCTTCTACGTATCTACCGGGTAAGAAAGCAATGTTTTGAATGTTTCAAGTGTCGTAACAAAAGCGAAAGGACGTGGGTGATGTGGGTTTTGTTGTTGTTGTTGGTGGAGGAAGAAAAAAAAAAACAAAAGAACTGTCAGACTTGGTGGAGGAGAAACAAAAGAGGCTCGTGGACACGTCCGGCCAACGGGGTTTTACCGTGAGCGTTGCTACTGCCATAATGGTGTTGTTGTTGGTGGTGGTGGTGGTGGGGAGTTTGATGGGTGTTGGATATTGGTTGCGGTACAGAAGAGGAAAGATGGTGGTGAAGCTGCTGCTGCTGCTGCTGCTGTTGCTGCAGATGATGCTGGACAGCTGCGGCGCTACGAGTGCTATTGCTATTGGTGCTGCTGTTGGCTTTGTTGCTACTATTGTTGTTGTTGTTGTTGTTGTACCCACCACCTATTATAGCGATACTGTCGGTTCCATTGGACCAGGCCGGAGCGTCTCCTACGCCGCTGAACGGAGGATACTGGAACGAAGCACTGCCACTGCTGCTGTTGTTCGTCGTTGTCGTCTGCTGCGAGCCATAACCATAACCTGAACACACAGTTCAACAAGGGATTCGTAGAGCGAGAACAAGAAGAACACCAAGGAAGAAAGAGAAAGAAATGGACAAACACTGTTGAAATGACCGTCTTCCAGAATACACCCCCAATCAAAAAAAAAAAAAAAGAGCTCGACAAAGTGAAGCAGGTCAAAAAAAGTGCAACATACATCTACGACACACAAATCAAACGCGAAAAAAAAGCAAGAAAATTAAACCGGACATCCGGTTCCCCCGAAATGGGGTTACAGAGCGTTAGAATGTGCAATCTATATATCAGCAGTAGCAGTAGTGCTGGATGGGAGAAACATGATAGCTTGTCACTTGACGAAGCAGAGCAACGAAAAAAAATAATATGGGAATTGTGCTGGTTTCTTTCGATTTGCTTTTCCTTTTTATATTCTTATTCGTGCAGAAATCAACTGCGAATCGCCCCTCGGGCGCAAGGAGGAAAGGATTATTATGGTTGGCTCTGGGAAGGAAAGAGGGTGACATTTGAGCAATGAGCGGAAATCCATCGGAAAAAAATAACGCATGTACGCTAGACACTAGGGTGACAATAAAAAAAATCGACATCAGAGATACCCTCTGACTTGATTCCTAATGTAAAAATAAGTATCGGTGCCAATTTTGAGCCATATCGGTTAAGGCTAAGGGGTCGCTTTTCATCGTTGAAGTTTATATGGGGAAAATCACGAAAATGTATGGGGAAAAACATTGCTTCAGGATTTTTGCAGCAGGTGGCGCAGGTCTCGCCCAAAATTGTCCAAGTGTGAGATTCTTGTAGGAAATATAACTCCCTACAACTTTGTCGAAGGGTGCAAAACGATCCGAGTTGATCCTGATTTTTGGTGATTTTTCTAGAAAAAAAATATTTTCTTATATACTTCCTATATACCCCTTGTATACTTTCAAGTATATAAACCAATTTCTTTTCATCGCATTGCTAATAACTCATCAGGATCAACTCGGATCGTATTGCACCCTTCTACCAAGTTGTAGGTAATTAAATTTCCTACAAGAATCTCACACTTGGAAAATTTTGGACGAGACCTGCGCCACCTGCTGCAAAAATCCTGAAGCGATGTTTTTCCCCATACATTTTTGCGATTTTCCCCATATAAACTTCAACGATGAAAAGCGACCCCTTAGCCTTAACCGATTTGGCTCAAAATTGGCACAGTTACTTGTTTTTGCCTAAAGAATCAATCCAGGGGGTATCTCTTGCGATTTTCCGAAATTTTCAATTTTTCTTGTCACCCTACTGGACATTTACTTGGGACACATTTCAAACCTCGAAACACACAAAATATCGAGAATTGTTTGAGAATTGCTAACTTTTTATTTTTTGTTGATTGCACTTCTATTTCCATTGGAAATTGCGTGCTCTGGTACGTTGTTTATTCAAGGTAAAAATATAAAACGAGTTTTTATCGAATCGTCAAAAACCGAACACGTCGAAATCAGAAAAGTTGAGTGTGTTGCAGCAGATAAATATGACGGTAGAAAGCAATTTGTCGAGTTCGAAAATGGATTAATAAAAATCAAGAAAAAAAAACGTTTCCCCTTAATCTCAAAAACTGTAATGCAAAATATGATTGTTTTTTTTTTTTTTTTTTTTTATTTCAGCATTAAAAACTCCAAAACTTAATTTTATTTAATATTTAGGGAATTGAAGCATTGATACAGTCTAGACTCGAATATCCGAAGTCTCGATTACCTGAAGTTTCGATTATCCGATGATCCGAATGTGACTTTGGATAATCGAATCATGAACAAAATAAAATAAAATGTAGGGGTCATCCCAAAACCACGTGGACACTTTTTGGGAAATTGTACAAAGGTCCATAAAACAAAAAATCAATGATTCAAAGATTGTTAATTTCTGTAATTTTTAACGTCAAAACATTTTAATTTTTCTATTTTTTAGAACTTTTGAAATTCGAAAATACTGCTTATTAAAAATTCAGAAAATCTTACATTATTAAAATTCTACTATTTTTAAATTTTAAAAATCTAAAAAATAAATCCTATTAGCATAGCATAGCATTGGTGTCTACCCGTAGCTGCTACTTCGTTATTGACCAGGACCCCCAAACATTGCTCCGTGGACCACAGATGAAAAGTAGGAACCAATCATCACCCCTTCGCAATTTTCAAAGGTCCCTATCGTGCTGATCAATACCGACGCCGGCCACGACCAGTGGTAAGACACGGGGAAGTGGATGGGAATGTTAGCCGATACTTGAGTGATGGGACCGCCAAATCGACTGCGTCTCCGACAGAGTATCACATGAGTTTTGAGGGGTTAGTAAGATGGGTATGAGGTCAGGATTCACTGTGGTAGGTGATGCGACCATGAGCAATTTGTTTATCGGTTGAAATTTTAAAAATCTTAGGCAGCCGGCTGCGGAAAGATACCTATCTAGGGATTTAAATATAGTATTAATTCGACCGCGATTCTCCAGAAATTCTCCGTCGGCGTGCCTTCCGATCAACGGTGATGTAGGAAGGGCTTCATTCATTAAAATTATTTTATATCATAAGCCTTAAAACATATCCGTCGACGTGCCTTCCGATCCTCGATGATATGGAAAGGACTTAATCCAGCAATACGACTTGCTTGTCTCAAAAAACAAAAATCGGATCGTTTCTATCGAAAACTATATAAAGAGAACAAAATAAAATTCATCGGCCAACGAACGCGTGAACAAAAATTAATGAAAAAGAAGAAGAAGAAATCCAATCACCCCATGCACTCGAACAGCGACACAAAAGAGACGGAAAATAACACGAAAAAACAGGACTGCGCGTCCACACAGGCACCGCAATACTGATGCCATTATTTAATTATAATGACCAATCACCCCATGTACACAAATAGCGACACAAAAGAGACGGAAAATAACACGAAAAAACAGGACTGCGCGTCCACACAGGCACCGCACTACTGATGCCATTATTTAATTATAATGACCAATCACCCCATGTACACAAATAGCGACACAAAAGAGACGGAAAATAAAACGAAAAAAAACAGGATTGCGCGTCCACACAGGCACCGCACTACTGATGCCATTATTTAATTATACTGACCAATCACCCCATACACTCGAACAGCGACATAAAAGAGACGGAAAATAACACGAAAAAACAGGACTGCGCGTCCACACAGGCACCGCACTACTGATGCCATTATTTAATTATAATGACCAATCACCCCATGTACACAAATAGCGACACAAAAGAGACGGAAAATAAAACGAAAAAAAACAGGATTGCGCGTCCACACAGGCACCGCACTCAAATCTAAAAAATAAATCCTATTTTTTTTAAACTAGGATTTTTAAGGTACAATATTCCAATTTTTTTACATTCTTGAATTCTGAAAAACAAACAAAAATAGAGATGCTTTCAAAATTCAAAAAACTCCAAAATTGTCGGCGATTGTCCACGCTCTAAACAAAAATGTTTTTTTTTTTTTTTTGTATGGACAATAGGGTGTAATATCAAAATCGATTTTCCAGCACAGCACTTTTCCAGTTCCTTTTGGGGTCCTAAACAACTCCCCAAAGTTTGGGCATGATTGGTTTAGTCCTCACTTTGCGCAAAGCGATTCAATTTTCCATATAAATTTGTATGGGAAAAACCATTTTTTTGAATTTTGATATTTATAAAATCCACGTTTCAAGCTGTACTAAATCCGGATTCATATTCGGATGCTCTGAAAGGTGCTCTACAACTTTCCCGAAAAGAGTATGGTGCTAGCATGTCCCTGAAAGAAGATACAGCGTCCTCAAAACTCGTCTAAAACGTGATTTTCGAGCAAAAAACACGTTTTAGACGAGTTTTGAACACGCTGTATCTTTTTTTAGGAGCAAGTTAGCACCATACTCTCTTCGGGAAAGTTGTAGAGCACCTTCCAGAGCATCCGAATATGAATCCGGTTTTAGTACAGCGTGAAACGTGGATTTTATAAATATCGAAATCCAAAAAAATGGTTTTTCCCAAACAAATTTATATGGAAAATTGAATCGCTTTGCGCAAAGTGAGGACTAAACCAATCGTTCCCAAACTTTGGGGAGTTGTTTAGGACCCCAAAAGGAACTGAAAAATTGCTGTGCTCGTTAAATTTGGACAACTTTATTTTTTTCCATACAACCATATTACACCCTAATGGACAATTGTCCACGAAGGAGAAGGGAACGATTTCCAAAAAAGTGTCCACGTGGTTTATGGATGGTCCCATGCATCCAAAATTTAAAAATAAAACATCTAAATTTCGAAATTCAAAATAAATTATAATTCTAAAATTCTTAACATTTATTTTTTTTTATTCCAAAATTCAAATATTTCAAAAGCTTCAAATTCTAAGGTTTTAAGCTGGGTGCTGAATAGTGGTTCGCAAAACGGCCTCAATTTTGAACTGTCAAAGTGGAACCAATTTACTGTTCGCCAAAAGTAGAGAGTATTGTTATCGATCATTAAAAAAATGTTTGTTTTTTCAAGAATGATTTTTTTTGGCTTTTTAAAACCTGAAGTTTAAGTCAAGAAATGTTTAAAAAGTTTTTATAATTATGAATTGAAGTTGTTTATGGAGTCGATGCGGCTGTATCCATCCAGAACCTGTTTTAATTTTGATTTGTTCAGTTTCGCTAGAATTAGCGATGTTTTTTCGATGGACCAGGAAGAGCTGTTGGACTCCAAAATCAGCATGGGAATTTTTCTGCAAAATCGCAGAATCACACTTTCGCCGCAGTTCTTCGTCATTCGTGAAAAAGAAAAACCTCTTCTAATCGATCCAAACTTGAAAACACACACAAATTTCCAGCAAAAAATATCAAAAACTAGCCAGAATGAAGCACAAACAACTGATTATAAAACAGCTCATTTATCAGTAAGAAAAAAGTCATGCTTGTGCTTGAACAGCTTCCTAATTTGTAGATGTAAACAAAGTGGGATCATTCGAAAATCACGTTACGCATTCGCTCTATTCATCACCCAGGTTTTAAGAGTCTAAAATTCAAAAAATCAGAAATTCAACCTTTCTTGAAGTCCAAAACTTGTTTTTCTAATTCTAAAATATTCAACCATTCAAATATTCTGAAACTTAAATTCTAAAATAAAAAGGTATAACATTTGAAATGTCTAAAAATTCTACGACTTTAAGGGTCTAAAATAAAAAAAAATTGAAATTCAGAAACTCTAAAATTAAAAATTGATCAAATTCTACAATTTTTAAATTCTAAAATTCTTAATTTTGTGCATCCTAAAATATATATTTTTTTTAATTATATGCTTTTAAATTAAAAATAAATAAAACATCTAAATTACGACATTTCAAGTCCAGCATTTTAAAATTCTATAATTTTGAAAATATAAAATTCTATGATGAAAAAAATCATAATTTTTAGATTTTCAATAATTTATATTTAAAAGTTCTATGCTTCCAAAATAGACCGGGGCCGTGGTGTAGAGGTAAGCGCGATTGCCTCTCACCCAGTCGGCCTGGGTTCGATCCCAGAAGGTCCCGGTGGCAAATTTTGAGACGAGATTTGTCTGATCACGCCTTCCGTCGGGGTCGTCTCCCTGGGTCCTGTCTCGGTGGAGTCGCTGGTAGGCAGTTGGACTAACAATCCAAAGGTCGTCAGTTCGAATCCCGGGGTGGATGGAAGCTTAGGTGTAAAAAGAGATTTGCAATTGCCTCAACAATCAAGCCTTCGGACACCTAGTTTTGAGTAGGAATCTCGAAATCGAGAACGCCGAGGCAAAAAAATAAAAAAAAAAATATAAAAATTAAAATTACAAGTCTAGGTTTCAAAATTTGGATGAAAAAAGTTTTAAAAAAAAAAAAAGGCGTACAGTTGCTTTCCAACCATTAGTTTTGAAAATATCAAAGTATTGACGGATTTTTTTTTCCCCAAAAAAAATTGTTTTTTTGGGACTGTACATTGGTATTTCATGAAAATTTAAAATGTTTTCAAAGGAGTTCAAACATGCTAAATATGATTATAAACGCGGGAAAATGCATTTTAACTGGTTTTCAGTTGGTTAAACTTTTTTTTCATTACATTTTTGAAGTTTTTCGAAAAAATATTTTTTTGCTTCCTGATTTTTCAGCCCAACTTTGAAGGGTGGGGGAGGGGGCAAAATAAAATTTGAAAAATATTTGCAACGGCCTCATATGCTTTTAAATAAAAAAATAAAATAAAAAAAAACCCCTAAATTACGACATTTCAAGTCCAACATTTTAAAATTCTATAATTTTGAAAATATGTATGAAATTCTATGATAAAAAAAATCATATTTTTTAGATTTTCAATAATTTTTATTTAAAATTTCTATGCTTCCAAATAAATTTAAAAAAAAAAAACATTTAAATTCCGAAATTAAAAAAAAAAGTTTTTTTTTTCCATATTCTAAAATTCAAATATTGTAAAACTATAAAATTCTAAAAATTTGAAAGTCTAAAATTCTACGGTTATTGTTATTGTGTAAAAAAATCAAATTCAGAAACCCTAAAATTAAAAAATCATTAAGCCCAACGTTTCTAACTTCTTAAAATCTATGATTCAAAAAATCATTGATTTTGATTCCCAAATATTTTCATTTAAAAATTCTAAGCTTTCAAAATTAAAAATTAAAACATCGTAATTCCGAAATTCAAAAAAATGCTAAAAGTTTTTTTATAATTAGGAAATTGTAAACATTTTAATATTCCGAAATTCTAAATCAATGATCACTGAAATTTTAAATGTCTAAAATTCCCTAAGAACCCTAAAATTAAAAAAATCATTAAGCCCAACGTTTCTAACTTCTTAAAATCTATGATTCAAAAAATCATTGATTTTGATTCCCAAATATTTTTATTTAAAAATTCTAAGCTTTCAAAATTAAAAATTAAAACATCGTAATTCCGAAATTCAAAAAAATGCTAAAAGTTTTTTTTAATTCGGAAATTGTAAACATTTTAATATTACGAAATTCTAAAATAATGATCACTGAAATTTTAAATGTCTAAAATTCTAAGGTTTAATAGTCTAAAATTCAAAAATTCTGAAATTCTGCTATTTAAAATTCTTGAGGTCAAAAATTTTTAAATTCCTCAATTCTAAGATTCAAAAATTCTTAGATTTTTTGGTTCTCAGATCTTTTTATTTAAAAATTCTATGCTTTCAAAATAAAAAATATATAAAACATCTAAATTACGAAATTCAAAAAATTCTGGAAGTTTTTTTTATTCGTAAATTCTAAACATTAAAAATCTAAAATCTAGAGTTTAAGTCTAATTTTCAAAAATTCACAAATTCTACAAACAAATTTTTAAATTCCAAAATGTTTAAATTCTCAAATTTGTAAACTATAAAATTCTTAGATTCAAATATTCCTTTATTTTAGATTCTCAAATATTTTCATTTAAAAATTCTATGCTTCTAAAATAAATTAAAAAATCTAAATTCCGAAATAAAAAAAAGTTTTGTTTTTTATTCTAAACATTTAAGTATTCTGAACTCTAAAATTCTGAAATAACAAAAATTTAAAATTTTAAAACACTTCGAAAGTTCTTCAATTGTAAAATTAAAAGTTCTTTTACTTTAAGAACTTTTAATTATAAATTTATTTATAGGTTTAAGAGCCTAAATTTCACAAATAAAGAAATTTAGCAATAAAAAATGCTTGAGGTCAAAAATTTTTAAATTCCTAAAATTCTTAGATTTTTTGTTCCTCAGATATTTTTATTTTAAAATTTTATGCTTTCAAAATAAAAAAAAAATAAGGCATCTAAATTCCGAAATTCAAAAAATGCTAGAAGATTTTTTTATTCGGAAATTCTAAACATTTAAAATCTAAAATCTAGAGTTAAAGTCTAATTTTCAAAAATTCACAAATTCTACAAACAAATTTTTAAATTCCAAAATGAGCATGAGCATGAGCATGGTTGACTGCCAATGAGCTGCTACTCCGTTATTGACGGATCAGCTGAAGTTACACAATGAACCAACAGATGAATAGTGGGAGCTAATCATCCTCACTGTATAACCCCTGAAGATCTCTGCTTTAAGTCAATACCGGCGCCCCCCCAAGGAGATGCAGTTCAACAAAGGTAGGAATGTTAGTCCGATAGTTGAAGTTGCAGACTCATCAGACACAGAGTTTGCGCTCTATACCTGTTGACACCGCATGAGACCGTTGAATCCACAGCATCTCCTTCAAGCATCACGGGAAGTGGGGGAATTGTGTTAGTAGGGGAAGGAAAGGGAAGGTCAGGATTCATCTTGGTAGATGATATGACCAGAAAGTGAAACAATCGTTGCCTTCCGAGCTACGACGCTATGAGAAGGACTTATCAATTCCTTAATCGCGTATTTCGTTAACTTCTTACCGCCGGCGTGCCATCCGAGCAACGATGCTATCGAAAGGGCTTTCAGAACGAAATGTAATTATAATTATCGTTTTGTTCGGCGACGTGCCGTTCATACTATAATATCACGAAACTTTCAAATAGTGCTGCTCAATAAAAAAAAACTTCACGATTTTTCCCGACAAGAGCGCAAACAACCGGCTCGCAAGCAGAAATTAATCTCACAAACGACGATGCGAATCTCTATTTCAATGAATTCACGAAACTTCCACTACGTCTCGCGGGTTCTTACGCGTCGATCCACACTCCGTCCAACGTCTCTGACCACACCACGCCCCTCTCAAAAATAGAGGAATGGTCCAATTAGCACCAAACTTAGGATTTCTGTTAACTATCGATAGATGAACGTTCCCTCCAAACGGAATCGACGTAACACCTTATAATGTGGCCCTCTTAATCCTTGCGGTTTCGTCAACGGATCCACAGGCGTGTATCGTTCTTTTTGCGACAAGACTCCGCCTCCCGGGTCTCCTAAGTGTGAAGGTATGGCACGGGGAGAGGGCACCGAATGCCTATATTAACACTTAGAATTTTTGCGTCTGCCTCGGGATTCGAACCGGCGACCTCTGGATTGTGAGTCCAGTGCGCGGTCCGATTGATCCACACAGGCCGACATAGTTTGGTCCAAATCGGTTAAAGTCGAGTCCAAAAGTGTACCCAGTTGAGTTTTTTATTCTAAACATTTTTAATATTCTGAAACTATTAAGTTCTATTATAACAAATTTTCAAAGTTTAAAATTCTAAAACCCTCGAATTAAAATTTTATTAGGTCCAAAATTTTCAATTTCTTAAATTCTATGATTCAAAAATACTTATATGTTTAGATCCTTAAATATTTTTATTTAAGAATTATATGCTTTCAAAAAATAAAAATAAAAAAAAAACATTAGATGTTCACTTCCCATTCATTCCCCATTCCGAAAATAAAAAAAAAGCTTGAAGATTTTTTAATTAAGAACTTCTTAACATTTAAATGTTATGAAATTCGAAAGTAAAGATTTCCTAAAATTTTTAAAGTCTGAAATTCTGCGGTTTCAAAAATAAACAAATTTCAAATTCATATATTCTATATTTAAAAAAATATCAAAAAATTTAATGATTCCAAACTAAATTTAAAAAAAACATCTATGTAAAAAATTTAAAAATAGGATGTTTTTTATTTACTCTTAACATTTAAATATGCTGAAACTCAAAAATTCTAAAATAACAAAATCTAAAATGTTAGAAGTCTGCCGAGCTTCCGTGGCCGTGAGGTTACGGGTTTCGCCTTGTAAGAGGAAGGTGATGGGTTCGATTCCTGTATGGCTCGGCAAAGTCAGATCCCTTCAAAGAGTAAATCTGCTCACTGGGAATGACCGGTAGGGGATGGGTTTCGACTAACGGCTTGCTGGATTTCCAATCCAAAAGTCGTGAGTTCGATTCTCGTACCGGGATGATGAAAATCTACGATTTTAAATATCTAAAATTCAAAAATTCGCAAATTTCAAAATTCTTCAAGTCCAAAATTAAAATTTCTTAAAATCCAAAGTTGTATAAAATAAAATTTTAGGACTAAAAAAAATTAGGCTTCTAGATCCTTAAAAAAAAAATTAAAAAAAAATTGGCTTTCAAAATAAAAAAAAACATCCAAATTCCGAAAGTCAAAAACAATAGCAGATTTTTTTTACATGCAGATTTATAATTTCTAAATATTGTAAAATTTTAATGCAGTCAAAAGAAACCAAGCAAATCAAATTTGACTAAAATAGGGTTGCAGAACTTTAATTTGGTTCTGACAAATAACCATGCTCTTTACAAAAAAATATATGTATGGAGAAAAAAACTACGCAGGGGGAAGAAGGGTGGGCATGGGTTAAATATTTCAAATTTGAAAGTCTCGTAATATCAGCATGATCCCTTATCCGCGATTACGATTTGCGGGACTCTCTTTGAGAACTATTTCTCAATTCTGGAGCATTGGTCAGAACCATGAGTTGGGCTTTATTGTTTGCTAAACTTCATGAGACATTCTGCATAAGAAAAAAAAACTATACCCAGGGGTCCAACCTTCGTTACCTCCCACGCCCTCACATGTCACGGTCTCGAAAGCAAGTTTGTAGTCCCTCAAATCCAATCAGAGATCGAACCCTGAGTTGCAACTGAACGCCACACCCCCGCAAAACCCGTCCAACACTGCCATAAATTGCACAGCACACAGAACAAGTACCAAGTCCATCGTTGTGTTACTTGCACAACTGGCGTACTTACTTTCTTATCTAAAAATACACCGCCGCTTGGTTGAACCAAAAATAACCCGGAATTGGACCGAACTGCGAGCAGCAGCAGCAGCAGCAGCAATTACTCGGTCTGGACTAGAGCAGACTTCGATCTATATTTGTGGATCGATTCCAGCCAAGTTCTGCTGTGAATGCTGAGACAACTGCGTTCGCTCAACCGGCGGAACGTCGCGGAAAGTGGACCAACCATAAAGAAATTGAGCAAAATCACGAGCAACACCACAACCACTACGAACCCGTGTGCTGCAGAGGTATGCGTATTTGCGCCAACGAGAAGTACATTGAACTTGAAGCGAATCGCGAGATCTTGGTGCGCTCAACCGTGACCAACGGCTGGACTCCCAATTCAATCGCGCCGCGGACATCCCTCCTGACTCTCTCAAGTTCAAGGTCACGCGACTGGGAAGTTGCCGTGCTGCGCTTGCACTTTCGATGGGCCGTTGTGGCAATGGTTCTTCGGAATGTTGGGGCAGATGAAGATGCCCTTCACTTTGCAAAAAGATTCCACAGGAAGAAATATCACCCACCTGAAAACATCGACAAACAGCGAGTCGACTGTAGTCTCCAAACACCCAGAGGCCAACGACCCCGTGACTTGAGTTTGGTCATTTCATTCGTGCCAACTACAGTGTTGCGTCGACGTCGTCATCGGCGTGGCCTTAGAAACACAAACTAGACCGCAGCGCTGAACGGCGGCGTCGTACCGCGCGCCACCCACGCCCCACGGCCGAGAGTCTTCCGGTCACGTCTCGTGATTTGTTGTGAAGTCGTTGTGTGTTTGGCGTTTTTTTTTTTTGTCTAGTTGCTTTTCGTTGAACTCTTTTTTAATTGGCACGCGCGAGCGAGCTTTCTTCCTTTCGCAGTTGAGAATAAGTCGTCGTCCTTATCGATATGATGCAAGAAGGGCTATTGTTTGTGTCACTTTTGTCATTTTTATATCGAAAAAATATATGAAGCATTCGTAATATTAATATTCCTTACTCTTAGGCATTGTTTGAATTTTTTTTTTTTTATGAGAGCACAAATGTAATTATTAGGGGAAGGAACAATCGCTCGTATGGCCGTAATTTTTACAATTTTGATTATTTTTAGTATGAGAAATTGTTGCTAGCAGTGCAATTAGCTGATTCTACTACCACATAACCGCCAAAACGACATAAACGCCTCGGGCATAAGATTTAATGAAGTTTTTTTTTTCAAAAATTTTGTTTTCTTATAATATTTGGAATATACAAAATAAGGCTTAGGGTTCGCTTTAAAGCTCATTTTATCAAAATGCTATTTTTCCAATATCAATAGTGTCCCAACCAATGATTTGCAACTATTAGAAAGTATGATTTATTTTTTGGTTATTTTTGTTGAGAGCTTTCAAAAAATCTTGTTCAGGTGGGGCAAGTGCACCATATGGATTTTTAGTATGGAAAATAAATACATAAAAGTACATAAAAACTGATCAAGAATTGTTAAAAAAATGTTCATACAAAATAAAGTGATATGAAAATTTACGAGCAATTCCAGCTCAAATCAGGAATTTTTCTGGTACTTTTGCACCCGACCCTCTCCGATTTCAATGAAACTTTGTAGACATGTTATCCTAGGCCTATATAAGCCATTTTTGTGTATATGGAGCCAATTGCACTCGAAAATGACATTTGAGAAGAGCGTAAATTTTTTAGATATTTTTGTATTTTGCAAATTAAAAATTACTGTATATCGAAGCCGTTGCATCGTATCAAAAAGTGGTCAAAGACAAACTTGTAGGAAATTGGACGGACTTTCTGAAAAATTTACACTGAAACAAAAATACACGCCACTTCTATGAAATTTTTCAATTTTTATGTTTAAAAGTTAAAATTAGTGATGATGTCACGATTTTTTTCGCTCAAAATTTTTGAGGAAATAGCCTAAAATGTTACAAAAAGACTCACGAAAAATGCAGAATTACGCCCCTCCTAAAACAATACAAAAATCATTTACTACAACTGTTTTTTTTTTTTTTTTGAAAAGTGGTCTAAACCTCATTTTTTTAGAATCGATAGTGGGAATCGATTCCCCAAACAATTTTACATAAAAGTCTCTATATTGACCATTGTCCTACGTCCTATCCTTGAGAAGATACAGCGTTTTGAAAAATAAAAATGTTGAAAAAATGGGTTTTTTGTAGTTTTCAGCAATTTCTATATGACAGACTTGATTTTTCTGTCTCGTAAATATTCTTACCGGAAAGCTCGTCCCATTTCCCATAAGTTTGCCTTTTGTATTTTTGTTTCAATGTATTTTTTTCAGAAAGCCCGTCCAATTTCCTACAAGTTTGTCTTTGACCACTTTTTGATACGATGCAACGGCTTCGAGGTACAGTAATTTTTTTTTAAATTGCAAAATACAAAAATATTTAAATACCTTACGCCCTTCTCAAATGTTATTTTCGAATACTATTGGCTCCATATACACAAAAATGGCTTATATAGGCCTAGGATAACATGTCTACAAAGTTTACTATTTATCATCTAAGTCTTTTTTTTTTGTTTTCATAAAAACGATCAAATTTTTAGTAAAATATTATTATTTTATCTAAAAATGAAAAAAACGTTTCAAATTCATTCTAACCAGATGTTTCAAAGCGATAGCAGTTCAATTGTTAGCAATTTAACATGTTTCATGCATTGTTCCTCTTGCCCCACTAGTTGAGTATTCAATTCAATTTTATTTTTCGAGATAGCATGTTACAATTTTGTTTCTTTTGTGCTTGTATAGAGATTTGGATTTTCCTTACAACTATGAATGTTTCAGATACTGACTTGGTAGCATAGAAATTGTTTGTTTCAGATCTTCAAATCTAGGAAAAGGGTGGTAAAAAACCTAGCGAAATCCATAACTGTTATGTTTGCTTAATCTAATATCACAGTTGGGGGAGAAGGGGGAAGGGGATCGGGGTTTGTTGAGTTCCTTAACGTTAGTAGTCGTCGATGGCAGAAATCAGTGGGTTGTCCGACATCTGGCAGCTTGTCCGGAACTTCAGGAACATTCGGTCGATGAATTCGTCGATCGTGTCCAGTTCGGCCAGCTGGTGAAGATCATCGGTTGGATACCACGGATCGAGGTTGTAGATCATCTTGAGAAGCTTGTTCTGCATTCGTTGTAGTTTTTCCGATGGGTAGCAGCGCAGTTCTTCCAAGCTGGAAACCCGTAGGTAAGCACAGCTCGAAAAACACACTTGTAAAGCAGGAGCTTGTTATGCAGCTGAAGACGTGACCGGCGATTCACCAAAGAGTACAGCGAACGGATCAAGGATTTACACTTTTTGAGAGTCTGGTTAGTGTGCTTGTCGAAAAGAAGCATCTTGTCTAGGAGAACTCCTAGATACTTAGCTTCGTTTGACCAGTCCACCTCCAAACCACAAACTTTCACTTTGGAACTCGGAAGATATCTCGGCGACCTGCGTCTCGAGAAGAACACTGCTTGGGTCTTCGTGGGGTTGATTTTGATCCTCCACTGTCGCTGGAACTCCTGCAGATGGTTTTGGGCCGCCTGCAGCTTGGTCTTGATGACTTTCGGGTCCGAGTCAGATACAAAGTATCCTGTGTCGTCGGCGAAGAAAGCGTACGAAACACCATCAACCATTAGAACGTCGGCTGAGAAGACATTGTACAGGGTTGGACTGAGCACAGATCCTTGAGGCACTCCGAATGGGATTCCATGAATTGGTGACAAAGAGCCATTCACGGTGACCTGGAAGCTTCTTTCTCTGAGAAACGATTGAATGAGTTTGACCAGATACATCGGAAATCTAGCGACGATGAGCTTGTGGATAATGGCATCTTGCCATACCGAATCATATGCTTTCTCAACATCTAGCATGACCATTCCAGTGGACTTTTCGTTAAAAATCCTTTTTAATCGCCTGCGTGATCCTCACGAGCTGGTGGTTTGTAGAGTGCCCTTTGCGAAAGCCGAATTGCTCATCCGGGATGATCAGGTTGTTGTCCAGGTGTCGATTAAGACGGGCCAAAATGACTCGTTCTAAAACCTTACTCAATGTGCTCAGTAAACTGATCGGCCGGTAGCTTCCTGGTTGGGTGATGTCCTTGTTTGGTTTGGGTACTCCTACTACTAGTGCTTGCTTCCAGACGTCGGGGAAGTAGTGCAGCTTCAGGCAGGCATTGATGATCTTCGTGAGAACGACGAGTCCTTTCCGTGGCAGCTGTTTGATCACTATGTTCCGCAATCCATCAAAACCGGGAGCTTTTTTGTTCTTCAGACTGCGCACGATGGTCTTGATCTCATTCGGCTTGGTGTACGTTGACCAGTCGTCGTTCGTTCCTCTCGCCGCAGCTGTTAACTCCAGCGACCTATTCACAGCAGCGTTGATTTCAGGATCAGCAGGGAGTGGGTTGAGATGGGCTTTAGCAAAGCTTTCGCCCAAAACCTTAGCCTTTTCTGCCGGAGAGATCGCAAGAGTGTCGCCAACTCTGAACGGCGGGTTGTGTTTCACCGTGTTCCTAACCAGCTTAGAGATTCTCCAGAACTGCTTGTGGCCGTTAGAAAGCTCTTGAATTGTGTTCCCAAAGTTTTTGAATCTCAACTTGCTGCATTCATTCTGGATCCTTAGGTTGAGCGACTGGACGATCATTCCCAAGAGGGAGTCGCGAGTCCGGATGAACTGGCGCCTTCTTGTGTTTCTTAACGTGATCAGCAGCTTGATGTTCTGTGGGAGTTTCACTTTTTGGGGGTCTCGTTCGAACCACGGGACAGCCACATCTTCAGCTTCGAGCAGTGCTGCTGTATACATCTGGATTGCTGCGTCTACTTCAGATGTTGATGAGAGGTTGTTGAACTCATCGGATGTTGGGTCAAGCCTTCTGTCGATTTCCTGTCGGAACCGTGTCCAATCGGCCCGGTCGTAGCAACGAAACCGTTGTGTAGGAGTACTCGGGGCCAACTCGCAGTCTATCTCAAACGTTACTGGAAGGTGGTCAGAGGACAGCTCCTGGTGTACGACTGGGATCGACATTTCGACCTGGTTGTTGGATATGACCAAGTCGATCGTCGAAGGCCGTGCAGATCCTCTGGGGACGTACGTCGGGGCTTCAGGAGCATGTACGTAAAAAGTGGATGTTGGGAGCATGTTTGCGAGGATATTTCCAGTTTGATTTGCCCGTAGGCAGTGCCAGGATCTGTGCCTTGAGTTTAGGTCGCCTACTATGAAGTAGGCCTCGTTCGTCTTGGTGAGTTCCCTAATGTCCCTCTTGAAGTTGACCCTGTCCTCTTTCGTGCGACCTCCGGGGAAGTACGCCGCTATGATGTTCAACGAAACGCCGCCAGCTTGCACTCGAACTCCAACTGCTTCAATCACTTTCGTTTTCAGGTCGCCCATCGGTTTGAAGTTGATTCCGTGCTTGACGAGGATCGCAACCCCACCACCCCTTTCCGCTGCTTCTGTCGGTCGATCAAACCTCTCCACGGAATACCCATCAACAAATAGGGAGATTTTTTGTTCGAGCCACGTTTCGGTTATTACCGCAACATCAATTTTCTCCTCCACGATGAACTCGGCTAGTTCCATCGTTTTATTTCGAACGGATCGTGCGTTCCAGTTTAGCAGTTTGAGCTTACGTGAATTAGCGAACGAAAATGTACTTAACCATCAGTTCATGCAAAGCAAAGAACTGCTCTTCTCTTGTTGTACACTTTTTAAGATCGCTGTACATTTCCCTCGCTAGGGAAAGGAATTCTGACATGGTAAAGAGGTCGTCTTCAGCTGTGATCTGGGGATTGCCGGCGGTTGAACCGGAGGCAGCACCAGTAGCAGCACTAGCGGCAGCACCGAGAGCAGCGCCTGCGGTTGCCCCGGCGAACGACACGTTCGGGTTGACAAGTGTAGAAGTAAACGTGCGCAGCTGCGTGCGTGGCGTAGGCCTTTTCTCGGAGGTTCGAGCAGCTTTCTTCTCCTGGTTCTTAAGAAACGTCTGGCGAGCAGTGCAGTCCTTGAAGTTGGCAGTGTGGTTCTGATTGCAGTTTGCACATTTCACCATTTGACGCACCGCTTCCGGAGCTTTCTCCAGCTCAGCTTTCGTTGGCAGCTGACACTCGTTCGAGCCGTGACTTTCTCCACACTTCACACATCTTACCGGCATGTTGCAGTGACGACTTCCGTGGCCAAACTTTTGGCATCGAAAGCACTGGATGACATCCGTCTTCTTGCGAGTGTAGTATCGCCACCACACCACGACGTTGAAGATAGCCTTGATCTCGCGAAGCTCGGTCAGCTTTACGGAACCCTTCGTGAAGTTCAGCAGGTACAAGGCGCTGTCTCTGTCTTTGGATTTGGAGAGGATCTTCAGCTCTCGGGGGTGCACACCGCACATTCCCAGCTCAGCTTCCAGCTCATCCAGTTCCAATGCTGGCAGTCCCGACAAAACGATTTTCAGCGCCGTCTCATCGGGAGTGGAGTGCGAGAAGAACTCTGCGTTGATGTTTTTCAGCTCTTTGGTGACGAGGTTGTAAAGCTCAGAGCACGAGATCTTGATCTGGACAGCGTTCGTGAGGTTCCGAAGGCGGAACTTATCGGCATCACCGAGGCGGGAAACAAGTCTGTTGATTTCCATGACGGACTTGTTCCGCACTGTAATCGGAGGACATCGAGATTTTTTGACGCTTGTCTTCTTCGGTTTTGGTGACCCAGCCACAACGCTCACGTCACCAATGTTGTCATCAAAGTCGTCCATGGGAAGAATTCCAAACTCGTTCTCGTTGGAAACTGGAACCGCGGGCTGGGTAAACCCCTGGCTGGCAGAGGAATTAGCTTGGTTGCCTGCCTTCCGCAGGTCAGATAGCGAAACTCCGCGGCGAAGGGAAGTGTTTTTGCTGATCCCAGCGAGGGAACCATTCGCACTTTTGTTCAAAGTGAGGTTAGCTTTCAGCTTCTCCTTGTTGTAGTCAAAGCGCTCCAACGTGTATCTTTTTATTCCCGGAGGGCCGTCAACCGGCACCACGGGCTTTTTCTTTCCCATTTACGGAGTGGGAACCGCGCGAGTTAACCGTCCCGCGAATAACTTGATAGCGAAACGATAAGGATTAGAACCCAAGAGCAACTTTGCTACGATGTTGATTGAGCAAGAGCTGTCAACAAACTGCACTAGTTGAGTAGAACGTACGGAAAATCATTTTTTTTACATTACAGGATTTTTTAAAAGCATGTTCTATCAAAGTCTCAGTCAAGACCTGGAATAAGATGATTATGAGACGTTTTACTATCCCATCCGATAGAAGGCCAGGAGGATAAGGCGGGAATCGAACGAGGCTTTGCTATAACCTCAAATATTAGGAATTTCTCACCCAAAAAAATGGTTGCGAAAACTGTTTATGAAAAAGTCAACCAAAACAATTTCTAAATTAATTAAAAAAAAAAACAATCTATTGACAATTTTAGTAATCATCGAAACTTAGCAACACATTTCATTAAAAAACATGAACTTGAGGCATGGAAGCACTCACAATTTCTAAAATATGAGAAAAATAAAACATTCAAAAATTTAAAAGATACTAAGATGTTCCCTGGTTTAAATAGGAAAAAAAAGGAATGGCAGAAAGTTTGAAATAACTATTTTTTTATTCATATTCAATGTTTTTCAAGAAGCGCCCGAGAACTGCTTTATTCTTTAAAAAAAAATAAAAAAATATCAAAATGTTGAGGAGTTCATGCAAAGTATATTTTTATTTAGATTAAATTTTTATGTTGTGTATTTTGATATTCGATTCTAAAATTGCATGCTGATTTATTAATTTGTAAGTATTCAGTTATAACTAAAAATCCAGTTTCATAAAACAAAATCATCCTTTAGAGGTAAAACAAATAAAAAGACTAAATCTTCAAACATATTTCTAATGGCCTAAAGTAAAAAATATGTGGAATAATTTTTCATCATTATTACATTCTTTTTTTTTTTCTTTAATTTTTCTTTTTATTTTAAAGTCAAATTTGACAAGTGCTCTAAACGTCAAATTTGCATGGAAGAAAGTGTTTTAAAATGCATTTTACACTAGTTCAGTTGTTTTGCAATCATTGGTTTTCAATAACCATCGAAAATTTTCAAAAATTCAAGAGGTTTTTAAATCAACCCAAACATGCTAAAAATGATTCTAAACGCAGGGGAATGCATTTTAAATTAATTTCATTGAAATATTGAAGTTTTTTGAAAAAAATATTTTTTTAAGCCAAGCCAAATACAGTAGTTGTTCGGTAACTGGGCGTTGTTCAACTAGGCTACTTTTTAACTGGGCGCTCGGTAACTGGGCCATAGGCCCAGTTAAAAAGCAGACAAACGTCAAAAAATCAAAACAAACCGAAATGAATGATGGGTATATGGATGCAACAATCATATTCAGTAAATAAAAAAAAGTTGGAAAAGCAACTTCAACCGGCTGTATCTTGGCGAAAACTCAACCGATTAACCCCTCGGTGATTTCGGTTTGTTTTGGTTTTTTTACGTTTGTCTGCTAAAAACTCGGCTAAGGCCCAGTTATCGAGCGCCCAGTTAAAAAGCAACCCAGTTAAACAACGCCCAGTTACCAAACAACTACTGTACAACTTTTTTTGCATATTTTTTTAAATCTCTTCAAAATTTCTCCAAAAAATCTTAAGGCAAAAAAATAACACCAAAATATGCTTTATAGAAAGAAAAAAATAGTACAATCAATTGTTAACTTTGAAGAATAAATTGTGCAACGTTTATTCATGCATTTTTAAGGCTTTTTTATATGTACAAATTTAGAATTTGGAGACGAGATTAAAAAATTCACAGAACTATCGTTTTCTAATATTTCGCGCGTGTGAGAGAAGAGACTACGTATAGTATTCTTTCATGATCATAATAGATTTATATTTTTTGCAACATTAGAGAGAAGTACTATATCTGGAGCAACTTTTGAAAATGGCGCAAAAGCATTGGCCAGCCTCAACAGTTTTGCGAAATCCCAGGAAAACTTTTTGTCAAGCTTCTGTGAAGTTTACCAGGGCAGCTGCAAAAGTTTCACTCCATATTTAAATTATTGATAGATAACTTGTTGTTTTACACATCGAATTATGTGACAAAAGTGAATTGGTGAAAATGTTCCTGCTTTCAAAATTGTAAATCCACTTTTTCTCGTGTTGATCCAGATTTGTTCTTTAGAAAACTACAACATATAACCAATTTCTTATTTTCGTTAGGGTTTAGCGAATCGAAACACACCAGAATAGCAAACCAAACAACACAACGCAAACACGCACATGATAAGCAGAAGAGTGATAAGCTTGTGGTGCAGGAGAAACGGTTCAGCAAACAAAGAGGCAACAGATGAAGGCGAAAGTATAAAACATACAACAATTTACAGTAAGGAAAGTAAAAATCAAACAGTAGATTGTGCAAGTCGCAGAATCTGTCTCAAGCTGGAAACAAAAGGGGGAACACTCGGAAAGTGACCAGCGACGGATGCAACAACTGTTTTTTAGCAATACTTTGGTCGACACTTCTTGGGGGAGCTTGCGATTTCGTTAGGATTTTTCCACCACCCGGGGGTCATTTCGAGACATTACCGTGATTTCCTTGTCCTTTCATCCGCTGCAAAAAAGTAAGAGAGAAAGATTTTGATTAAATTTACATGTTTGTGGAGGACGTCTTGATGGCAAATTACCTGATCTGACACGGTTGACATTGGTGGATGCTGCGTCTTGTCCGGCTCCTGGGTGTCAACAAATAACAAAACACAAAATTTACTGTCCCCCTGGGCGACGTCGACTGACTGTCAAACACTGTCCTGAACCCGAAGTAGGCCGCGGATTGTTTTTTTTTTTTCGCTAGACTGCTGCTTCTGCTTCAAGTTGTTGTTGTTTTCGTTTCGATCTTCTTTATCTTGTTGGTTTTTTCTTTGCTTCTTTTTCGCACAAACGCGCACACACACACACACGCACAGAGCAAAAAAACGGAACGACGAAGTAATTTCCTTGTTTGCTTGGATCTGCTGCTTTCTTCGTTTTCTTCCTGATTTTTTTTTCTCTCTCCCTCTGCCGCGATGAGGTGCTTTCCCGGACCGGACCCAAGGGTTGCTTCGGTTCTCGCGGTCCCGCGAAAAGCGTCGGAAAATCCGGAACAAACTTTTCCACAAAGAAAGCGTCCGCTAGCGCAAAAAGAAACCCCGTTTTTCCACACACAATCGCCAAACGATTCTTCTTCTACTTTTTCGCTTTCTTCGATTTGGAACAACTAAAAAAGAGAACCGGAACCCGCTTTCCGGGGGGGATGGGGTCGCAATCGGACGCGGAACTTGCCGGAAGTACACACCGAAACACCGACCAGGCCAAAACTAAACCAGAAAACGCAAAAAACTCGGTCCCAATTTGGCTCAGCACTTTTCAAAACCGAAAACTTTTTTCTTCTTCTCTTCTCACCACTTCCAAGTCCATCAAAATCACTGCCTGCCAGCTCGGAACACGATCGACTCAGCTTTGCTGTTGGTTGGTTGGCTGCTGCTGCTTCGGCTTCAAGAGTGTGCACACGAGCGAAAGAGACGGACTGCGACACACACAATATGGCGGCGGCTTTCTTGCGCGGTTTGCTGCCGGTTGCCGGAGAGGGATGGAACGATGACGGTGGAAAAAAACGCCGTTTGTTTTGGTTAGGTTGGCAGCGAGAGTTTTGACAGATTGGAGTGTCAAAAGTATCGACGATAGTGTAGCCACTGCAGCAGAAGCTAAACACTCTTGTTAGGAGTTGTTCAAATTGGAGTAAATTACAAAAAAAAAAATACTTTAATCT
Source organism: Culex quinquefasciatus (assembly GCF_015732765.1). NCBI lineage: Eukaryota > Metazoa > Arthropoda > Insecta > Diptera > Culicidae > Culex > Culex quinquefasciatus. The sequence continues at coordinate 9,952,326 of NC_051863.1, read as the reverse complement.
TATTTAGCATATTTTTCATTTAAATTTTTTATTAAATAATGAAAAACAATTCAACAATCACTCATTATTAAAGCTTTCACACCTCTGAGTGCCACAGAAGTTGGTTTGTTTGCATCGAAAATCTGCTTTATCTTTCTCGCGACTTCAATATAGCTGGTTTTTAATGCCGTTCAAGAGCCAAACGACATGCGACACCTAGTGTTGAGTAGCAGAACAGAGCGAAGAATGTCGATTGAAATTTCCGCCCTTTGAGGTTATGTATGCGAATTCTGTTTTGTTAAAATCCAGCGTTCAAAACAACTTTTGAGCAAAAATTTGAGCTGATACTTTGTTAACTTTTGATGCTCTATCATTTTAAACAATATTATTTTTTCAAAATTATTTTTTTTCAAATTTTTTTTTATTGCTTTAATTTTTAGAGGGCAAAGAGTTAACAATCGTACTACTTGATTTTTTCTCAAAAGTTGTTCTATGAGCTGTAAATTCAATTTTAAGTTTGCATTCCTATGTAACCGAACAGCGAAAATCTGAATCGTCATTCTTCGATGCTATGCGCCATCTGTCGGAATTTTTGAGCTTTTGATCGCGAAATGCCTATACCGCCCGATGATAGTTAACATATTTTGCAGGGACAGCGACAGTTCGAGCTCGTACTTTGTTTGCATTAGGACACTGTGACGAGGAGTTTTGAGTTAAATTATATGTTTTCACTGAGGCTACGAAAGCCTTATATCATTTTTATATTTGGGTAATTTCACTCAATGGAGCACCGGATTCGAGTGGTAGAAATCATCTCGGAAATCATAGTTCTCCCATAAGGAATACATTGTAGAAAAAAGCAAAAACTGCTCGAATGGAAATGCTCCATTTTCGTTGAATTCTGTGTGAAGATTACTCAATTCTGACAGATGACACGGTTAACCAGTTTTAACGAGAACCAGAAAAACTTTTAGAGTGCACGTGTTGTAAACGCTCCGTTCACATCTGCAATCGTTTATCGAATGGCGCTCTTCCAAACAAGATTCCCTTTCCTCTCCCTTTTCTTTTCTCTCTTTTTGTTTTTCTTTCCAGACCGATTAACTTCGCATCAACGTGTACAATCGTTTCTACCGTGTGAACGTGGCTGTGAAATATTTCACAGCCCTTCAGTAATATCTTTTTTTCCTTGTTTCGGTTTAGGTTGACAGTTCGCAATCGAAGCAACCCTTCGTTTTCTGTTTTGCCTTAGCTTGACAGTTCTCGATCGAAGGAACCCGTTGACCTCAAATTTTGTTTATATTTACAAAGTCCCGTTACTACAGCACGTAAATGTTTAAATTTTTAGACTATTATATGTTGAGATTTTTTTCGTTTTCAGATATTTAGATACACAGCTAGATACAGAGCGAATTTATGAATTGTTAAACTAATGTTTAACTTTTCGACCGTATGACCCCTAACCTACGCAAAGTGTTTTAGAATTTCGTTTAGCCAATATAGCGTTGACAAAATATTGAAAAATCTAGTGAAAAATGCATTTTTTTTAATTAACAGGCAATCAACAATTCAATTTTTATAAAAATGGGGTTGCAAAACTCGAATTTAATGTTAAAAACAAGAAAAAGAAAAAAACGATTCTTTCTGTTCGTAATTTGGTATTCAAAGTCCCACACAAACCTTCGAATAATCGAGAACTTCGGTTAATCGACGCTTCCGATGATTGAGTCTGGATTGTATTTAAAAAAAAAACTTCATTTTTTGTTTTTTAACTGATTAATTAGTATATCATATATAAAAATTAGATTGTTTATTACTTGATTTTTTTTTAAATTTTGTAATTATTCTCAATTTTGAATTTATTGAAAATTTGGAAACTTCTGATTGTTTTTGATTATTGAAATTTTTATCTTTATTTTTCTTTATTTTTTATTTTTTAAATTTCTTTTTATTTTTTATTTTTATTTTTTTAAAGGTTTCCATTATTTTTTTTTATTTTTTTGATTTTCTTTATTCTTTTATATTTTTAATGTTTTTGAATATTTTATTTTTTAATTCTTATTATATTTTTACATTTTAAAAGGCTTTAAACTTTTTTAAATTCTTAAATAAAATCGTGCCTGATTCGATTTTGCCGTGTATAGTTCAATTTGATGCGGTAGCAAACAGGCTAAACACCGGGTAGATTTTTAGATTTTTAGATTTTTAGATTTTTAGATTTTTAGATTTTTAGATTTTTAGATTTTTAGATTTTTAGATTTTTAGATTTTTAGATTTTTAGATTTTTAGATTATTAGATTTTTAGATTTTTAGATTTTTAGATTTTTAGATTTTTAGATTTTTAGATTTTTAGATTTTTAAATTTTTAGATTTTTAGATTTCTAGATTTTCTGATTTTTAGATTTTTAGATTTTTAGATTTTTAGATTTTTAGATTTTTAGATTTTCAGATTTTTAGATTTTCAGATTTTCAGATTTTTAGATTTTTAGATTTTTAGATTTTTAGATTTTTAGATTTTTAGATTTTTAGATGTAAAGGTTTCGAAATAGTTATATTAGATGTAAAGGTTTCGAAATAGTTATATTTTAAGATTTGAAGATTTTCGATTTTTTACTCTTACACCTTTTAAACATTTTTGATGTTCAAACCTTTAGGTATATTTAGGTTTATAGATTTCTAGATTTCCAGATCTACAGATTTCTAGATTTCTTGATGTCTTGGTTTTCAGGTTCCAAAATTTTCAGATTTCTATATTTTTTTATTTTTTAAGTTTTATATTCTTATATTTTAAGATTGTAGTTTCATGATTTCCAGGATTTTTTGCCTTTTATGGCATACCCTTCAAAAGGGTACCGAATCTGTACTGATTTTGACAAACCCTTTCGAAAATAGTGACGCCGAGTGAACTTGAAAAAAGGATGAAAAGTAAAAGGGTAGAAATTGTCCTTTTGAGGGATAATTTTGATTTAGAGTGTAGATAAATCCCGATTTTTTCCGATGTTCAAAAAAAGGTAACATTTACCCAAAAATTGGCAACATTCGAATAGAGCTTTATGACGTTTCGCGTACGCACACTAGCGCACCATTTGATTTTGCTGCCTGACAAAATTTAACCTCATTTTATTTTCGTGTACGTACACGCAATACATACGCACGTAGATTGCTCTATAGAGTTATCTACGTGCGCATGTATTGCGTGTACGTACACGAAAAAGATTGAGGTTAAATTTTGTACAGGCCAGCAAAACAAATGGCGTGCTAGTGTGCGTGAGATCGGGCTTAGATAACTCTATAGAGTTATCTAAGGCCGAGATCGGGCTTAGATAACTCTATAGAGTTATCTAAGGCCGAGCTCACGCACACTAGCACACCATTTGTTTTGCTGGGTGGTACAAAATTTAACCTCAATCTTTTTCGTGTACGTACACGCAATACATACGCACGTAGATAACTCTATCGAGAAATTAAAAGTGAGAGTGTGTGCAACATGGAGTTAAACTTTCTGTGCAGTTCCTGTGAAGGTTTCCTTGGCACTTCGAAAAGTTTAACTCCATGTTGCACGCACACACTTTCACTTTTATTTTCTCGATAGCCGTGTACTCATCTTTGTGTGCGATGCAATTTTGCTGCATGGACTTTCGATACTTTTGACAGCTTGACGTCCAGGTTGACGTTTTCTCTCTTCGCTCTCTGGGATTTCGTCGCGTCAAGTTGGCAATCGGCACGCCGTCGACCGATCTTTTCATCATCCGGTCCTTGACAAGTTCAGACGTAAGTTAGCGCGTGTGGCTAAATTTAATTCTGATTAAATTGCATTTTCTTTGAAACTGAAGTGAATTTTAATTAATTTGTTCCCGTTTGTGTCGTTTCAGTTGCTCCGAATCGTGTAAATCCAGCAAAATGGTTACCGCCAAGAAGCAGGTTGGTTAAATTGGATCTCGTCGAAATTGCACGTGGAGTTCTAACAATTTTGTGTTTTCCTTCCCCCCAACAGAAAAAGGCTTTGGATAGCATCAACGCCCGCCTGGCGCTGGTCATGAAGTCCGGCAAGTACTGCCTCGGATACAAGCAAACCCTGAAGACCCTGCGCCAGGGCAAGGCCAAGCTGATCATCATCGCCAACAATACTCCCCACCTCAGGTAAAGTGTCCGCCGATTACTGAGAAGTAGTCTTTCCGCCCGGAACATGTCCGCTTTTGGAACCACATATGGAGTAGCCCTTCGAGCGCGCCACTGAGAAGTATGTGTTCCGTTCCGGATGCTTTTTCTCTACGGGAATGGCTATGGAGTAATCGCTCTCGTGGTCGTCGTCGTCGTCGGGGATGGTGCGTGTGGTTCCAAGGGTTTGCAACGGACGGATCCGGTAAGTTGGTCGCCGTAATCGCTAACCCTTTTTGGTTCTTTCCCCCACATCTATAAAAAAAAACAACAGGAAGTCCGAGATCGAGTACTACGCGATGCTGGCCAAGACCGGCGTGCACCACTACAACGGCAACAACATCGAGCTGGGCACGGCCTGCGGCAAGTACTTCCGCGTGTGCACCCTGTCCATCACCGATGCTGGAGATTCGGACATCATCCGTACCCTGCCGGAGGCCCAGGCCGCTGGTACCCAGTAAGGGAGTGGGATCTTTCCTTTTCGTTTATTGATATTCAATAAATGTGTGTAAATGTTGCGCAAGAAACAGTTCAAGAACACCTTTGAAATGTGTAAAAAAAGAGCATTAATAAACTGTAAGATCACTTGAAACCATCGAGAGATCTTTCTTTCCCAAAAGATGACTGTTGTTGTGAAATATCCGAAATTCAAAAAAAAAACTTGCAATGTAGCTAACTAGCTGTTTCAAACGAGAATGAAATAAAAACATCACAGAATTTAGAAAATTTACCCCTTTTTTGTTCATTGGAGTAAGATTAAATTTTAATCGATTCGATGTAAAAGTACATTTTCTCAGCAAATTTATTCTAGATGAAACAAGCTACAAATCGTTTTTTAATTCGCAATTTTCAGTGTAAGAACGGGCCTTGACCGATCTTATGCACTAGGTTCCCGACGAACACGCATTGCCCTTACACCTACATCTCACCCTTGCTCTGAGTCAGTACGAGCAGCACGCTAGAACACGCTTTGAGTGTTCGTGCCAGGCATGCACACCTTCTTTTCCGGTTACGCATTTTAACTCGGCCGGGGGTGGTACATTACGTAGGGTTTTATGTAAGTATAAGCGCCTAACCATTTAAAGTGTGCCTAACAACTTTCATTAATGCAAAGACTGTTTTATTTTTAGTTTGAATTCAAAAACTTATTGTTATTTACTGTGTATTGTATTCTTCTGAAATCTTCCCTATTGTTGAGTCGTGTTTATCTGTTGCTATTTCTTTTGTCGCGGTGTTTTGTTATAATTTTTGGTCCTAAGGGACCATCCATAAACCACGTGGACACTTTTTTGGGAATCTGTTACCCCCCCCCCCTCCCCCCCCCCTTCGTGGACAATTGTCCATACAAAAAAATCTTTTTGTATGGATCGTGGACAATCGCCATACCCCCTAAAGTGTCCACGTGGTTTGTGGATGGTCCCTAAGCATGTTATAAAAGTTTACCAAAAGTACAATAGTAATATTTGTGTTAATTCTTTAATCATTCCAAAAATTGAGTAAGGGCTCGAACCTCATTTGTTTTAAAGAAAAGGGTGAAGATTGAAAACAATGGACAGTGAAAGAAATATACTATTGAAGAATCAATAGTAAAAGAAAGATAGTAAGAAATTAACAATAGTTAATAAATAGAGGTAACAAATAAGCTTAGATTGTATTAAGTGCAATTTATAGGGCATATGAAAAATTATTCAAATAGATAAATAAAGATAAACAAAATGGACATCGCTACCAAATTAAGGGAAAACAGACAGTTTGTTACAGCAGCTTCAATTAGTAAATAGAGTGGAAAAGCGTTGAGAATTGAGAGAATTATGAAAGTAAAATCGAAAACAAATGGACGATAATAAAAAGAAGGCGTGTTAGAGAATCAGTGAAACAAAATAAATAGAATAAAGATGTTAGATAAAAACAGAAAGAAGAGAAACCCCGTTGTGCGATGTTTCAGGTACATCCACAGCAGTTGACTCAACATACTGCGAATCAAAACAATACCGTCTACAATCACAAATAACTTCCCTTTCCCACATTGTCGCGCCCCTTTCTTTTAGCCGTCTCGACTTTGACCCGCGGTGGTCAAAGGTTTACGATCCGTTTCCACAGGCCACCAGCTAGGTCATCATGAAAACCAAGCCAACGTGGAGGTAAGAAAATAGGACACTTGCAAGGAACCAGAGCTATACTGTCTCGATCAAGAAATGATCTAACAGGACTGCGGACGTAGTCAGTGACGCTCCTTCCAGGATGTTCCTCGCCTGAGCGTCAACTGAAGAGGTATCATCAGAATCATTCGCACTTGGCCTGCTTTCTCAGCAAATTTATTCTAGATGAAACAAGCTTGAAATTATTTCCGGATGAATATTTTGCGGCTGAGTGGTTCTCTACGTTTTCGCAAATCGACCTTTCTTTGTTTTGCTTTGCTTTGTTTGTATTTGCTTGAAACTAAGTCCATTTCTGGAGTTTTTTTTTGACTCAAGGCGGTTTCAAAAACACCCAAAAAGCAAAAATTGAAAATTTGGTTTATTGGAAAATTTGGCGTTTTTTAATTACAAAAATTTTGGTACCCAGCCATCTATAGGTCATCGCTGAAATTTTAATGTTATCGCAGTTTTAATGAAAAAAGATGATTTTTTGCCGATTTCGTCACTCTCCGGTTTTTGCGCGGAGGTGGCGCGTCTAAAACCACGGATTTTATTTTCAAAAAATTTTATCTCGGAATCCTGTTAATGAACTCCTCCCATTTTTTAGTATGTTATGTAAAAATGTCCGCGGAATCTGATAAAAATATTTCCAGGCAAAGGCTCTTTGGTCCAGACACTGTCAAAACGGCATTTCAAAGTATCATACGCCCATTTCAAATGTTAGGCTAAATTTTTGAAATTTGTTACTAGTTTTCTTTGAAAGGCCAACTTATCACCTTTCATTTGCGAATAAGACAATTGAAATCGGTTAAAATGGCGAGGAGTTATGATTTTTCGAAAAAAAAGTGGTTTTTGCGAAAATCGACGAAAATAGCCATTTTTCGAACCACCCTAACACGGTGTAGATCACCCTAATGGCCAAACAAAAATATACGGGTCTAACTATTTTGGCAAAGGAACCCCCAGAAAATTTTTGAGCCCAATCCGAGCACTTTAGTTTTTTTCCATGCTGTTTTCGTGGGGAATTGCTGCATGAGCAGTTCTCTACGAAATCGTTTTTTTTTCTTAAATTTTGTTTTTTTGTATTTTTTAATCCGCCTGAAACTTTTTTGGTGCCTTCGGTATGCCCAAAGAAGCCAGTTTGCATCATTAGTTTGTCCATACAATTTTCCATACAAATTTGGCAGCTGGCCATACAAAAAGGATATGTGAAAATTCAAAAATCTGTATCTTTTGAAGGAATTTTTTGATCGATTTGGTGTCTTCGGCAGAGTTGTAGGTATGGATATGGACTACACTGAAAAAAATGATACACGGTAAACAAAATTTGGTGATTTTTTATTTAACTTTTTGTCAAAAAAAACCCTATTTTTATTTTTTTATGTTTTGGAGGAAATCAAATGCCAACTTTTCAGAAATTTCCAGGTTGTGCAAAAAATCTTTGAGCGAGTTATGAATTTTTGAATCAATACTGATTTTTTTCAAAAAATCGAAAAATTGGTTGCAAAAATTTTTCAACTTCATTTTTCGATGTAAAATCAAATTTGCAATCAAAAAGTACTTCATTGAAATTTTGATAAAGTGTACCGTTTTCAAGTTAAATCCATTTTTAGGTGACTTTTTTGAAAAAAGTCGCAGTTTTTCATTTTTTTAAATTAGTGCACATGTTTGCCCACCTTTGAAAAAATATTTTTGAAAAGCTGAGAAAATTTTCTATATTTTGCATTTTTAAATTTTGTTGATACGGCCCTTCGTTGCTGAGATATTGCCATGCAAAGGTTTAAAAACAGGAAAATTGATGTTTTCTAAGTCCCACCTAAACAACACACCATTTTTTAATGTCGATATCTCAGCAACTAATGGTCCGATTTTCAATGTTAATATATAAAAATATCTTGAAATTTTCCGATCTTTTCGAAAAAAAATATTTTCAATTTTTTAAACCAAGACTAACATTTTAAAAGGGCGTATTATTGAATTTTTGGCCCTTTTGAAATGTTAGTCTTGGTTTAAAAAATTGAAAACATTTTTTTCGAAAAAATTGGAATATTTGTATATATAAAATTCCACGAATGTTTCATATTTTAACATTGAAAATCGAACCATTAGTTGCTGAGATATCGACATTAGAAAATGGTGTGTTGTTTGGGTGGGACTTAGAAAACTGCAATTTTCCTGTTTTTAAAGTACAAAATATAGAGAATTTTCTCAGCTTTTCAAAAATATTTTTTTCAAAAGTGGGCAAATATGTGCACTAAAAAAAATTAAAAACTTCGACTATTTTCAAAAAAGTCACCTGGAAATAGATTTAACTTGAAAATGGAACACTTTGTTAAAATTTTACTAAAGTACTTTTTGATTGCAAATTTGATTTTACATCGAAAAATGAAGTTGAAAAATTTTTACAACCAATTTTTCGATTTTTTTAAAAAAATAGTATTGATTCAAAAATTTATAACTCGCTCAAAGATTTTTTGCACAACCTGGAAATTTCTGAAAAGTTGGCATTTGATGTCCTCTAAAACATATCAAAAAATGAAAAAAAGTGTTTTTTTTTGCAAATCAAGTTTTAGTGACAAAAAGTTATATTAAAAATCACAATTTTTTTTTACCGTGTATCATTTTTTTCAGAGTAGTCCATATCCATACCTACAACTTTGCCGAAGACACCAAATCGATCAAAAAATTCCTTCAAAAGATACAGATTTTTGAATTTTCACATATCATCACAGCTGCCAAATTTGTATGGAAAATTATATGGACGAACTAATGATGCAAAATGGCTTCTTTGGGCATACCGAAGGCACCAGAAAAGTTTCAGTCGGATTAAAAAATACAAAAAAATCGAATGACCGAAATCTGAGAGAACTGCTCATATAAAGAAAATAAAAAAATAAAAAAGCATTCAATTTGGAAATAAAAAAAAACTAATCATCCGTAATTCCCGAAATATTTATTTGAATTTCTGAATTTATATTTATTTGCGATTGATTTTTTTTTGAATTTTGAAATTTAAACAATTGTGATATGTATTTTGATCAGCAATCTCAATCGAGGATTTTAAAAAAAGAGCAATTCTAGCTAAAATCGGGAATTTTTCTGGTACTTTTGTACCCGACCCTCTCCGATTTTAATGAAACTTTTTAGACATGTTATCCTAGGCCTATATAAGCCATTTTTGTGTATATGGAGCCAATTGTACTCAAAAATGACGTTTGAGAAGGGCGTAAGTTATTTAAATATTTTTTTATTTTGTAATTTTAAAAATAACTGCATCTCGAAGCCGTTGCATCGTATCAAAAAGTGGTCAAAGACGCAGAAAATTTGATGTGTTTTCTGGAAAAAAAATACACTGAAAGAAAAATACACGCCAATTTTATGAGAATTTTAAATTTTTAAGTTTAAAAGTTATTATGTCTCTCTTAACAAAATACAAAAATCATTGACTACAACTGTTTGTTGAAAAGAAGAGAGAACATTAACTTTTTAAAATATTTGCAACGGATTTAATATGAAAATTCAACAAAATCAAACGCGAAAAAAATAAATATTCAGAAATTGCAATACATATTTTGGGGAATTACGGATGTTTAGTATTTTTTTTATTTTCAAATTGAATATTATTTTTTTTTAAATTTTGTCTATGTATTTTGTTTAACAATTGTTTTGCCTTCCTCACGTTACTGAGGAAAGGCTATAAAATCACTCGAAAAATGAACTTCTCAATTAGACCTCGTAGACCCACCTTCAGCAAAGCAAATGTCTGTGTGTGTGGTGGGATGTTGGTCAAAAAATTGTCACTCGATTATCTCGACATTGGCTGAACTGATTTTGTCCGTTTTGGCGTCATTCGATCCGTCTTGGGGTCCCATAAGTCGCTATTAAAAATTATGCAGTTTAGTTGAGAACTTCAAAAGTTATGCTAAAAAACGATTTTAACAAAAGTCCGGATGATTGTAAAAAGGGTGGTTTTTGTAAGAAAACTCGTGATGCTATACATTTTTAGAAAGGTATTTAAAAGACCTTTCTAACGCGTTCAAGACATTGAAGATCTGACAAATCTATCAAAAGTTATAAGCTAAGTTATAAGTTCTAAGTGTTATTTATACGCTTTTTGGAGGCCGGATCTCAGATATGTTGATGAAAACGTTGTCCGGATCTCTCATGCAACCTATCGATGGATAGGTATTCAAAAGAGCTTTCCAACACGTCCAAAACATTGAAGGTTTGACAACCCTATCAAAAGTTATAAACACTTAAGTGTTATTTACGCACTTTTTGCATTTTGGATAGCACCCTTTAAATGTGAGGAAGGCGCCAACCACCTAAGGGTGGATTAAGTAACTTTTTTTTTAATTTTGGAATTTTCAAATAATTGAATTTTTAATTCTGAACGATTGTAATATTTTGATGATCAAGAATCTTGATCAAGAGAGCAGAGGAACAAAAATACCTCAACAATTTGTTTTAGATTTAACATATAAAATATTGTTTTTAAATTAAAATTAAAATTTGTAAATAAAAAGATTGGAATTTAACATTAAATTGGGAAACAAAAAAAAAGAAATATCCGTAATTTTAAAACATGTATTAAAATTTCTGAATTTCTTATTTTTTCAGATTATTTTTTTTAATTTTTGAATATTAGAATTTTTGTTTTATCAATTATTCAAATTTTTGAATTTTCAAATTTAAGCGATCGTAATATTTTGATTGGGAATCTCGAACCATGAGTCGAGAAATTGGTGATCGAGTGCAATGTTCCCCACGACTTATTAATTTTTTTAATGTTTTTCATTATCATTAGCTCAGCTATCGAAAGATTTACCAAAACAAATCCTTAAATATGGAGAATCGCCAAATTGGATTAATATAGATCCAAAGATAGGATTTTTTTTCCTTATTTCCCAAAAAACCTTGAAATCAAGTTTGACCGGACATAACTTAAAATTCAATTGCTATTTATTCAAGATCGATTTTCTATATTTGTAATACAATTAACCGTTGATAAATTAAATTAAAAATCTCTATTCAAGTCTAGATTAGAATTAAAAACTTATCCTAACTTAATTTACCAAAACTACAGCTCAGTTTGAACCTTCACTTCGCCAATGTCGTGATTTTCGTTTTCATCCGCCGAGTTCGCTATCTATTAGAAGGGGAGGGAAAAGAAAATTTTGCTGAAAAGGTGCGGATATGCCAAAAGAAAAAGAGGGGAGCGAGTGGGGCCAGGTTAATTTAATTCAAATTTGTACAACCAACCAACTAACCGCAAGTTGACCTTCGGGGGAACCTTCTCCATTAAAGCGTATTTGATTTTTTTTTCGCTCCTTCGGTGCAATAAGCATGGTGAGAAATGAATAAAAAGTTAGGTTTAAGTTTGTGTTTCTCTGGACGAACGTTGTTTTTATTGAAGTGTGACGAAGTAACGCCACAGTCATGCGTTTGAGAATAAATAAAGCAACCTCCTCACTGCAAGGTTAGAAACATTTGAGCAAACAATAATGAAGTGTAACCCTTAACCTTTTGGAACCCCTGAACCGACATTGAAATCTGGGAATGTTCGCGCCTGTGTGCGATTATTTGACCTTCTGCTTGTCGGTGTCCTTCTTGGCGCCGCCACCTCCGAGGATCTTCCGCCGCTGGGCGAACATGTGCAGGTACATCTGGGGGAAGAGCGGAATGTACAGCGCCATCACGGTCCACAGGAAGTAAAAGTAGGAGAAGGTAAAGTTGGCCGCGTTGGGCATTTCGATGCTCCACTGTTTGGACTCGCGCACGAAGCTCTGGGCCCAGTAGAAGCAGAGCAGCTCGCCGGTCACCCCGATTGGGTAGAGCGCGATGAAGGTCGTGTAGCGGAGGAACACGAGCAGCTTGGGCACGGCGTCGACCAGGTTGAGCGCGTAATAGCCGTACCGGATGATCTCGGTGACGGACCAGGCCAGCAGGGCTAGCGGGAGTCCCGGGGAGGTCTTGCCGGTGGGGGTGGCCATCACGACGCCGCACACCACCATCACGCGGGACAGTACCTGGAAGGTGGTGATGACCGGATTGGACGGAACGATGCGGGTCGCTGCGTGGAGAATCTGCCCGAAAAGAAGATGAAGAGGGTGATGAACCATTACGCACAGTTGTAAAAAAGAGAAAGTTTTTCGACGCTCTCACCTCAAGCACTGCGGCATTTTGGAAGATTTGCACGGTCGTACCCAGGTACTCCCACAGGGTCTTGCCGCTACCCTTGTCGAACGTGTAGTACCCGACCAGCTGGTACAGCATGTACGACCATCTACGGAAAACCCCAATGAATGACCATCAAACAAATCTGGAAGTCATCGCCAAACTCACCCCGCAACCTGGGCTCCGTTGTACAGGATCAGGTACAGCTTGGTCAGCGCGGACGGTTCCTTGGGGGCCATTTCCGGATAGCCTTACGTAATCGCGAGACGACTTTTGACCCTGTCGGGTGGACAAAAAACCCTACGGAAAATATGCAACGTAACTCCAAAGCGGTCGTAGAGAGAAGTAGGCGACGACGAGCAAGTCTGCTTGCGTGCACACAAAACACTTACTACTGAATGTGGTCGGGACAGGGGCAACAACAGCAGCAATCAGTGGAACCAGTCAGAGGTTCATTTGAAATGTAAATAAGAAGGGGAGAAGAGAAGCCCAGGGGGAAAGTTGTGAGTGTGGCAAGTGGAGAAGATGATAAAGGAAAGCTGTCAAAAAGGTGAGGATGAACTCGATAAAGTTCATTTGGAATGAATTTTTTTTTGGTGTATAATTTCAGGCGATTCCAAATGATTTACATCCCAATTACTGACTTCAGATTCAAGTACCTCATAGAAACCAATCGATTTGACGGTTACCAGCAAGTCTTTGAGATGGGCTTGAATGGGCAGCCTTCAAACAACACAACTCTTCCGGCCAAAACAAGGTGCTCGATTCCGATCTGACATTTTCATTCGCAGCTGGGCTCATAACCTCTTGATGATTAAGAAAGACGTCTGATAATTTCTAGGTTTATTTCACTAATCACACAACGGCATTGTTGATACGCTGTGCTTACATGATCGCAGCTTCCGACCAGCCGCTCGATTCTGATGTTACGATCGGACATATTAACGCGTTGCTGGACCCATAACCTCCTGGTGGATGAGCAGAAACATCCGATAACTTCATCAGTGTCTTGCGAACCTTCGTGGTGAACGGACACTAGAGCTGCGGTATTTTTTACTACCTAAGCTCAGAGTTATTTCAAAACAAAATTCACAGTCTTTTTAAAGACTACCTGAGTTATTTTCCAAAATTCTAAACAGTCTTTTCAAGACTAACCCCACCTGAAATTTTGTTGTATTTTACAAACGAAGCCATCTTTTAAAGAGAACTTTGCTTGCAAAATGCGTCAAAACAAAGGTAAACGCAAATCTTCTGAAGATTTGGTCGTTACGTCGGTGAAGCGTTTGAACGCTAAACCGGCTAACGGAAACAGAAAAAGAAAACAGCCTCTTCTGAGGTCTGATTCTGATTCTGAATGTGAGGTCAATCCTCCAATTCCATTGACAAACAGTTTCGGTGTTTTATCCGAAACTGACGACAAGGAACCTTCTCCTCGTACTGAGCCTTCTGCCGTCGAGAAACGAGTAAAGGCTCCGCCAATTGTAGTGACTTCCGTCTCCGATTTGTCCAGCTTTCGAGCGCAACTGAAGAATTGCAAGGAAACTTGCAATTTGAAAGTTTCGTTCCAGCTTGGTCGAAGTGGAGAATGTCGCTTGTTGACGGAATCTTTACAAGATCACCAAACTTTTGTTGGTTATTTGAAAAGCCACAAACACAATTTCTACACGTATGAGACCAAGAATGCTCGGCCATTCAAGGCGGTCTTGAAAGGTCTCTCCAACGACTTGTCGGTGGATGAGATCAAAAACGAACTTAAGGTGTTGCTTGGCTTTGCCCCATCCCAAGTAATACCAATGAAGAAAAATCAAACGGGAATATTTCTCGCTTTGGTTTGACTTCACAATTTTATCTGATTCATTTCAACAGAAATGAAATCAACAATTTGAAACTTTTGGACAAAGTTCAGTTTTTGTTCCATGTACGGGTAAAGTGGGAGCATTTTAAGAAACATGGCGGTAATGGCCAGAATCTGACCCAGTGCCGGCGTTGCCAGGCATTCGGTCACGGTACTGATCATTGCGCCATGGTTCCAAAATGCATGGTTTGCGGGGATTCTTCTCACGACAAGGACAATTGTCCTGTGAAAGAAGTCACCCAATTTAAATGTGCAAATTGTGGTGGAAATCACAAATCAAATTTCTGGGATTGCCCCATCAGAAAAAAGGTTTTGGATTCTCGTGCTAAGCATCAGCCGAAATCCAAACCGAAATTTTCTCAAAGTCAGGTTGTACCTGCATCTTTAAATCAAACGTTCGTGCTGTCTCACTCGAACAATTCTAGAAATACCCCTACCGTGGAAAAGTTAGGTAACAACAATGGCATTTCTTATGCTAACGTCGTTTCGGGTTCGGGTTCATCCACGAATTTTAAATCCTCTACCAATTTTCAAATTGGGCAGGTACCTCAAATTTCATTTGAAAATTTTTCTGCTGGCAACGCTTTGGGATCTTCTGATCTCGGCGATGTTACGTTTGAAAAAATGACTTTTTTGCAAAACTCACTGTTTGGTTTGATTCAAACAATGAGTAATGCTACATCCATGATGGAAGCAATCCAGATTGGATTAAAATTTGGGTCATTCCATCTGAAGCGGAACAGCATTTGAAAATTACCCTCTCCGATCCTGCTCAAATTTGGCAGAGCTGTTGATACTAGGGTATATTGCCCTATTTTGGACCTACTATGCAAAGCGTCAACATATTTCGCATAGTTCTCAGGAACGGTCTAACTAATTTGGCCCGTTTCAAGATTGTTTTGTGCCTTAATTTATGCTTAACAAAGTGTACTATTGAAAATTTAAAATAAATTAACCATTCCATTGTAATAAGCATTTCAAGTAAAACATTTTTTGGATGCTTTTTGGACTTATTGAATGTATTTTGGAGACATCGCTGAACCTATTTTGGACCCACACTCTGATTGGTTGAAATTTGGACAACTCGAATTGCGGCGTGCGGCGGCAACACGCACACTTACAAAAACTCGGTTTGATAAACCAAAGGGCCTATCCACGATTATAATTTGGAAAATATTTATTTCAGAAATTAAACAATTATGAGGAAACAATGGATTTGAATTTGAAAACGTGTTTTAATCATATTGAATGGAAACTCACGCATCTTTAGCAGGTCTCTGTCCTATTTACAATTTGGATATTCTAACGACCTAATTGTTCAAGCATTAGAACATAAAAGACAACCCGTTATTACTCGCAATAAAAACACCTTATCATAAAATTAAATGAATGACACAGATACATAACAAGTTACAATGAAAAAAGGTTCTAAATTTTACGCAGAGCTTTTGTTCAAATATTATTAAACAATCAAGAAATTTAAAAGGGAGATTATAGCTTGCAACTTGGTGTAAAACTTTCTCATCTGTCTTGATAAACTTTACAGTTGCTTGACAAAAGTTTAACTATATGTTGTACTTTAAAAACATTGTAATATGTATTTGAAAAAATCTTTGTTTGACTACCAGGGTGCCTTTGATAGTCATAGTTTGTCTTGTTAAAAGCAGATTTGAGGTTTTCAAACATGATTTTTACTTCGAACTTACCATCACTTAGGTTGCTGATATAATTTTTAAGAAAATCATTTATGTCAATACTTAGTTAATTATGTTTATAAGCTTTTTAATATAATACATATAAATTTTAGGTAATATTGTTAAAAATTCAGAACTTTGCCTGAAATTCGTTGAAACTAGTTTTGTTTATTAAATTATGGATTTGTATAACATGTATAACTGAATTTAAAGAATGAATCAAACGTTTTCACATTTTATATGAAATTTGGTTTTACTGGAAATGCCTTTAAATTATGAAATTTTTTTAAATTATGTTTCAAAGACAAATAATATTTAATAATATTTATATTACTTATTTTACCTTTTCCTAGTACCCTTTTCCTAGTAGAAAAAATTCCGAAGAATCCGAAAATGCATTCCGTTTTACGATTCAAAATCATGTTCATTGAAAAAATCATGACACGTTGAGAAGATGAAAATAATGCAATTTATCAATAATTTCTTTGCTATAGTTAACTAACTTTTAAACTTTTCAAAATTTCATGAAAAGTTCTTCATGGGGTACTTTGAGCCCTTCTCTACCACGGTCAGTATGATTCCATACCATTCCGTACGTATTCAATTTTTAATCTTCATTTTGCGGAAAATTATCAAACCTATCAAAGTCACCCCGGCTATATGTCTCAAATCATAAAATTCATAATGTTAACATCGCATTAACCTCTTATGCTTACTTTTTCGAAGATTTTTATTTTTCTAGCTGGTTAAATTGTGTTTCTAACATGATTGACACGGTAAAATTTAAAAGTGTAATTTATTATAAACCAACGCTGTCAATTGTGAAAAAAATCGTTATAACTGTATTTGAAAATTATATATACAGTATGTAAAAAAAGTATTTACACCCCTTGGGCACTATGCACATTTTGTGATGAAACATGTAAAAAATTTAAAGTTTGACAGGAACCTAGTACTACGTTTTGTTCAGAAACTCATGCCAAACATTTTACTACAAAAAGCTCATGAAAAGATGATTTCTATAAAAAGTTATATAACAAATACTATTACGAAAATAAAAAGGTGCAAAAAAGTTTGTACACCTTTCGAAAAATTAACATAAATAATGTTATTTGTTGACAAATCACCATAAATCCAGTCTCCCAACTCCAAATAGGCATCCTTGACTGATTAAAGAAGAATTTGGATTGAATATAAAGTTTACTAACTACTTAGTATAAAAGTTTATATAACTCTGGAAATTCTATATAAAACTTATCTAAACCTAATTTTGCAAACTTTTAATTCAACTAAATGTCAATATATTACCATAGAATTGCTAAATAAACATTTTGGAGTGGGTATAACACCGTTTTGGGGTATTTGTATCGATAGAATAGATTTTCGTTGAAATTTCGTACCAACCCGGAATTACGTCGTAGGAAAATCCGCCGGCATCCGAAACGGTCCACGATTCACAAGTCAACCTATGTGGAATCGGAAAGGGCATAAAATTTCCGATCTTTTGATACCCATACATCTAGGTTTTCTATAAAACCTACGTTTTAAAATACCTAAGCAAAAACGTTGTTATGGTTTCGTTTGAGCAACCTGCCAAAAATGCATGGAATTTCGTAATTTTTGTTCTCGTGGATCAAACTTACTTTTTGCCCAGGTATTTAAAAACGTGGGTTTTAAAGAAAACCTAGATGTTTGGGTATCAAAAGATCGGAAATTTTATGCCCTTTCCGATTCCACATAGGTTGACTTGTGAATCGTGGACCGGTTCGGATGCAGGCGGATTTTCCTACGACGTAATTCCGGGTTGGTACGAAATTCCAACGAAAATCTATTCTATCGATACAAATACCCCAAAACGGTGTTATACCCACTTCAAAATGTTTATTTAGCAATTCTATGGTAATATATTGACATTTAGTTGAATTAAAAGTTTGCAAAATTAAGTTTAGATAAGTTTTATATAGAATTTCCAGAGTTATATAAACTTTTATACTAAGTAGTTAGTAAACTTTATATTCAATCCAAATTATTTTTTAATCAGTCAAGGATGCCTATTTGGAGTTGGGAGACTGGATTTATGGTGATTTGTCAACAAATAACATTATTTATGTAAATTTTTCGAAAGGTGTACATACTTTTGCACCTTTTTATTTTCGTAATAGTATTTGTTATATAACTTTTATAGAAATCATCTTTTCATGAGCTTTTGTAGCAAAATGTTTGGCATGAGTTTCTGAACAAAACGTAGTACTAGGTTCCTGTCAAACTTTAAATTTTACATGTTTCATCACAAATGTGCATAGTGCCCAAGGTGTAAATACTTTTTTACATACTGTAGATAAATATGCAAAAATCAGATAAAACTTACAAAAATATATTATCCATATGTATATTTCTCTGATTAGTTTGCAATACGTCTTAAAAGCCATCACGATCTCCGACACATTTTTGATTTTTTCTGAACTTAACCAAATTTTGTTTGTTTTCAAGTAAAGAGCATTTAAAAGACGTGCTGATGATAATTCAAAGCATTTTTTATTTATAATTCGTAAATTGATCGAGAACTAATCGAAATGACATGTTGACATGCGATGTTGACAGCTCCTATCACGGTGACAGCTGACGATTTAATGAACTAGACCCTTTAGGTTTTTCAATCGTTTCCCCTTCAATTCCAACAGGGTAGCCAGTTTGCATTTTTTGAAGCAAAAATTAAAAATATATGCGGCTAAATTGATGATAATGATGTTAGGACAAAAATAAATCAACATCAATTTAAATTTTGGGATACTTTGCAATCGGTCCTAACAATCATCTAAATCTCTAGCATCAATTTGCATTTTTATCGTTTAAAAAACATATTTTCATTGTTTCTGTAAATCATTTGCTTTTTAAAGCTTGGATTTCATTCAAATAATTACAGTAAAGAAATTCAATTCAAAATATTAAATAAAAAAATTTCAATCAATTTCAATGAAATATCGAAATAAATTGATAAACAAAACTGGCAACACTTTGTTATGCATGTGTTGGTGATAGCCTTGAACCGACGGCAAACTAGCTCCAAAAACTGATCCAACGCGGCTGATTTGAAAAAATATTTTGAAATGAGTTTTTTTCGATAGTAGAATAGTTATTTCAATGGTTTAGTGACGGAAAACAAGAAAGAATTGAATAAACAACAGTTATATTGCTCGGAAACCGGACGAAATTGCTTGGCGTCAGTGCAAAACAGAAAAAATCATCAAGGTGTCGCGAGCCAAATCTGATAAGCAACGAGGCCGGAATTTTTGGACCTAATCGATGTGGTAGGAAAATGAAAGGAAGTTCGAATGGCGTTGGAAAAAGTGGCTGAAAAAGCGGTAATAATCAAAAATTTTAACATTTTTGGAAGAAGTAAGATACAAAACGATCCTGCCTACACTTTCTGTTGGTTGGATTCAGTGAATTCTTACTTTAAAAGCCTGAACTACCTCCATTAATAAACATAGGTCCAAAATAGGTACTAGGTCCAAAATAGGGTCATATACCCTATCAAAACATGCAAGAATCCCGAATTTCATCCAAATCGGACCACCCCCTCCATTTTTGTACCTCCCCAAAAAATCGACTTTTTGGCGATTTTTGGCCAAACCTCCTAGTTTCAAACGGCGATAGCTCAGGAACCACAAATCTCAGAAGGTCGGTCTTGGACTCAATTTTGAAGGAAATTGGACGTAGAATCCATTTCCGTGATCAAAATGTTGATTAATTTATTTTTTCTACCTGTATTGTGCAATTGAAAACTTTAAACGGCCGTATCTCAAAACACCCCAACTTATTTTTTTATTTGACCTCACCATCGTGTTCCCGGCCAATTTTACATAAGAATCACCTATCGACAGAAATGAATATGTTTCGTTCCAGAGATATCGAATTTTAAAGTTTTGTGTTTTCGAGATTACCTGCATCAGCTTCATTCGCCGCATCTGCTAGAAGCACACAGGCGGGCTGATCAATAACTGCTACCAGGCCATTTATTGAAATAATATTTCATCATAAATAATCTTCATCAAATTGAGCAAAAATTAACTGTATAATACTGTAGGAAACTGAAGTTTAATCGCAAATGTTTATCTGCTCAAAAAAATAAATGAAGTGAATTTCTGTGTCAACCCACTGGACAGAGCAATGACGACACACAGTAAAGGGCAGAATTGGATTCCGACGGAGCGAGAGGAAAATGCAATTCTCGGATTAGTTTTCAAAAAGCCGTAAGAGCCATTGTTAAACAAAGTCCTTTTTGCATCGGTATTCGACCTACTTACGAAAAACCAATATCAAAATGCTCGAGATTGTTCATCTACACGTCCTTCAAGTGCCCCAAACTTAAAATAAATGAAATTTTGTTTCATTTTCTAGAAAAACGAAAATTAGTGTCAGAGGTCACAATGGCTCTTACGGCTTTTAAAAACTCACCGAGAATTAATCTTGTTAGTAACACTGAAAAATAAGTGCACGATACATTATTGAGTAAAAATATGAATTAAAATGAATAAAATTTGTTGATACGTTGTACTCTAGTGAAGGACGATCACAAAGAGTAGGAAAAGGATTTCTGGAATGTATAAAACTGAAAAATGAAAGAAAATCACAAAGTTTGATCTCCAAATTTAGTTGCGATGATTTCGACACCGTCCGAACAACAGTGTTTTTTTTCATCTATCATTCTTGGATTCTTGGAACACAATACGGCTGCTGTCCTCACGTATAAGGATTTTTTTAATTAAATGTACCTTGACCAAAATAATATTTTAATGAAATGGAGCTGGCTCACTATATAAAAATTGATTTAATATGATCAATCTAAACCATAAATCAGAATTATGGTAAAGTGTCAATAATAAACTATAATAATAATAATAATAATAAAGCAGGTTTTGGGGTTTTTGCTGAATGGCACTATTTTGCTCCACTTCATTAATTTTTTTGAGCAGATAAACATTTGCGATTAAACTTCAGTTTCCTACAGTATTATACAGTTAATTTTTGCTCAATTTGATGAAGATTATTTATGATGAAATATTATTTCAATAAATGGCCTGGTAGCAGTTATTGATCAGCCCGCCTGTGTGCTTCTAGCAGATGCGGCGAATGAAGCTGATGCAGGTAATCTCGAAAACACAAAACTTTAAAATTCGATATCTCTGGAACGAAACATATTCATTTCTGTCGATAGGTGATTCTTATGTAAAATTGGCCGGGGAGCACGATGGTGAGGTCAAATAAAAAAAATAAGTTGGGGTGTTTTGAGATACGGCCGTTTAAAGTTTTCAATTGCGCAATACAGGTAGAAAAAATAAATTAATCAACATTTTGATCACGGAAATGGATTCTACGTCCAATTTCCTTCAAAATTGAGTCCAAGACCGACCTTCTGAGATTTGTGGTTCCTGAGCTATCGCCGTTTGAAACTAGGAGGTTTGGCCAAAAATCGCCAAAAAGTCAATTTTTTGGGGAGGTACAAAAATGGAGGGGGTGGTCCGATTTGGATGAAATTCGGGATTCTTGCATGTTTTGATAGTATCAACAGCTCAGCCAAATTTGAGCAGGATCGGAGAGGGTAATTTTCAAATTTGCACTTTTTCGTGCACAGTTGAGATGGAATGACCCATTTGCGAATGATGTTGTTCTTACCCTGAAGTTTAATCATGGATCTAAGTAATTCCATCAATATTATGAATTTTAAAGCTCGCTCTTTAAAAGCGAAAGAAAATGATTTTTTCAACTTTTTACGAGTTCATAACGTGCATGTTGCTGTTATAACCGAAACATTTTTAAAAACTGGCACTTATTTGAAAAGTGATCCAGATTATAAAGTTATAACTAATAACCGAATGAATCGAAATGGCGGTGGAGTTGCAATAGTTATCCACCGTAGTATGACTTATAGCACGTTACGTGACTTTAAGTTAAAAGTTATTGAAAGTTTGGGCATTGAACTTGAAACTTCTTTTGGGAAAATTATGATTGCAGCTGCATATATGCCTTTCCAATGCACTGGGGAAAATAAAAATTATTTCAAAGGGGATTTGAATAAACTTACTCGGCATAGATCTCGATTTTTGATCATCGGTGATTTTAATGCCAAACACCAATCTTGGAATAATTCTAAAGTAAATTCCAATGGTAAAATTCTGTTCAGAGATTGCACTTCTGGTCTTTATTCGGTTTTATACCCGAATGGGCCAACTTGCTTTTCTTCTGTTAGAAATCCATCAACAATTGATTTGGTGTTGACAAATCAAAGTCAGTATTGTGGTCCTTTAGTGACTCATGCTGATTTTGATTCTGATCATCTTCCAGTAACTTTTTCACTTTCTCATGAAGCAGTTACCAGACCCAATAGTTCTGTGTTTAATTACCACAAAGCTAATTGGGACAGGTATCAGCATCATATTGAGAATAATTTAAATCATGATTTTGTTTTAGAAACCAAAGCTGATATTGATTCAGCCTTGGAATCTTTAACTAATGCAATTTTGGATGCTAGGAATATTGCTATTCCTAAAGTCCAAGTCAAATTTGATTCTCCCATTATTGATGACGATCTTCAGCTTCTGATTCGTCTGAAAAATGTTCGCCGAAGACAGTATCAACGTTCTCGTGATCCTGCACTGAAGCGAATTCAAAAGATTTGCAAAAGGTTATTGACCACAGATTCACTCTCCTGCGAAATGAAAAGTTCGCAAGAGATGTCGAACAAATTAAACCTTATTCCAAACCTTTTGGAAACTTTCAAAGGTTCTTAAGAAACCTCAAAACCCATCCCTTCTTTAAAAGATGGTGATAATATTCTATTAACTAATGGGGAAAAAGCTCAAAAACTTGCTCAGCAGTTTGAGAGTGCTCATAATTTCAACTTGAATGTTTTGAGTCCTATTGAAAATCAAATTTCAATAGAATTTCAGAATATTGTTGAACAAGAATTTTCATCAGATGAAGTTTTTAATACGGATCTGAATGAAATAAAATCTATTATCAAAAATTTAAAAATATGAAAGCCCCTGGTGAGGATGGCATTTTTACATTTTAATTAAAAATTACCAGAAGCAACTTTAAGTAGCTTGGTCCAAATTTTCAACAAATGTTTTGATTTGGCATATTTTCCCAGTAGTTGGAAAAATGCCAAAGTAATTCCGATTTTGAAACCGGATAAAAATCCTGCTGAAGCCTCAAGCTATCGGCCCATTAGTTTGCTTTCATCTATTAGTAAATTATTCGAAAGAATAATTCTTAATAGAATGATGACGCACATTAATGAAAATTCAATTTTCGCTGATGAGCAGTTTGGATTTCGCCTTGGGCATTCAACTACTCATCAGTTGTTGAGAGTTTCAAATTTAATTCGAAGCAACAAATCTGAGGGCTATTCTACTGGCGCTGCTCTTCTTGATATAGAAAAAGCATTTGACAGTGTTTGGCATAAAGGATTGATTGCGAAATTGAAAAGGTTTAATTTTCCGATTTATATCGTGAAAATTATTCAAAATTATTTGACGGATCGTACTCTGCAGGTATGTTATCAGAATAGCAAATCTGATCAACTACCTGTACGTGCTGGCGTCCCTCAAGGAAGCATTTTGGGTCCAATTTTATACAATATTTTTACTTCTGACTTGCCTGATTTGCCCCCAGGATGTCAGAAATCACTTTTTGCTGATGACACAAGCATCTCCGCCAAAGGCAGAAGCCTTCGTGTCATCACAAGAAGATTACAAAAGCTTGGATATTTTCAATTCTTATTTGAAAGAATGGAAAATTACTCCAAATGCTGCAAAACTCAACTTATTATTTTCCCTCACAAACCAAGGGCTGATTTTCTTAAACCAAAAGTCATCACATTATAAAGATGAATGAGGTAAATTTAAAGTGGGAGGATCAAGTGAAATATCTTGGACTTGCTTTTGACAAAAACCTTACTTACAAGGATCACATTGAAAGTATCCAGGTTAAATGTAACAAATATATTAAATGTTTGTATCCACTTATTAACAGGAATTCTAGACTTTGTCTCAAGAATAAACTGTTAATTTATAAACAAATTTTCAGACCTGCCATGCTTTATGCTGTGCCGATCTGGACAAGCTGTTGCTTAACCAGGAAGAAAAACTTCAGAGGATTCAGAACAAAATTCTGAAAATGATTCTGAAACTTCCTCCTGGTTCAGCACCAGTGAACTTCATCAATTAGCCGAAGTAGACACTTTGGATGTTATGTCCAATAAGATAATTGATGCATTTCGACAAAAATCATTGCAGTCTTCAGCTGCATTGATCCGCTCTTTATATAGTTTATAAGTTAGTTTTAAGGTATCCCTTTTCCCTTGTGTACATGTAGGACCTCCTACATTTGAAATCACTGAATAGCGAAAGCTACAATATTTCATGAATAAATGAAAGTTGCTAGTATTTAAAATTGAGGTGAAAAGTCATCGTTTGTGATTGGACACTCAATAATATTTTAACTGAATGAATGTACATGGAAAAGAAATTTGAATAAATATAAATTAAAAAAAAAAAAATCCGATAACTTCAAGGTTTATTCAACTTATGACACAACTCAGTGCTGTTGGCACGCAGTGTCTACTTGATCGCTTCCGTTTTCACTTCAACGGAAATTGAGTAGTTTGTGAGGCAGCTTTCTAGCAAGATTTACATCTTTGGTTCTGGGATAATGGTTTTGTGAAAGCGTCCTTCTTTGCAGATGATGGCCTAGCTTGAACAAACAGATGATTTAAACCCTGCAAAAAAAAGTTTGTAAGAATTATATAATTTTTTGTTGACGATTCTAAGAATTTTCGGCACAAATGACACCAACTGATTTCAAACCAAAAGCGTATCATTCAAACATTATTTAATCGCCCGCGCAAATCCCCGCCGCTCAGCGGCAGTCACTTGACCTTGGCGTGACGTTCGGCACCGCCACCAAGTGCCTTCCTGCGCTGGCCAAACATGTGCAGGTACATCTGCGGAAAGAGCGGCAGATAGCCGAGCGCCATGATCCAGGTGAAGTAGTAGAACGAGAAGGTAAAATTGTAGCGATTCGGCATCGCCACGCTCCACATGTCCGTGCTGCCGATGTAGTCCTGGGCCCAGTAAACGCTCAACAGCTCGCCGATAAATCCGCCCGGGTACAGCGGAATGAACATGGTGTACCGGAGCCAGGTCATGAAGCGTGGAACCCGCGCCAGCGCCAGGTGCATCAAGTAGTAGCTGTACCGGATGGTTTCCGCCAGACTCCAGCAGAACACGCACAGCGGAACGCCCGGGGACAGCTTGCCGGTGGGGGTCGCATCGATTGCCGCCACCACCACCATGCTGCGTCCGAAAACTTGCGCCAGCGTGATGAGTGCATTACTTGGGACGAGCCGGAACAGAGCGTGAAAGAACTGCGATAAGATTGTGTTAGTGATTTATCGCGGTTCAAAGTTCAACCGATCGCTCACCTCGAGGAATGAAATCACCTGGAAAAAGTACACCGCCGAACCGACTCGAGCCCACAGGGCTTCTCTGGGTTTGCCTTCGACGAAGAAGTGCAGCACAAACTGGACGAAGATGTAGAACCACCTGCAAAAACAAGCTTGTTTTAGTTGAGTTGCAACCCTTCAATTGCCTCGCGAAATTACCCGAGAAACTGCGCTAAGTTGTAGAGGATCAAGTACAGCTTGACAACCGCACTTTGCTCCTTCTTGCGATCGGGCATGATTGCAACTGCACTCGGCAGCACGAGCAAGCAAAAATGAGTTGCAGTTTAATTTATGAATACCTAATGAGAGCACTTTTCCTCCTTCGAACGAAATCGTTCGCCGGCTTCAAAATAGTGAACGAACTTGCATAACAAAAACAACACAACCAAAACATGCCAGGGCTGCCAACGTTGACGTTTCGAAATGAACCCACAGCGTTCATTCGCCGAACTCGTTCAGCTTACTCACGCAGTCATTCGAAATCCGAAGTCACGTCAAGATGGGAGCGAGCACCAGGACTGGCAAATTTGCCGTCGGCTTTACGGCGGTCGCGTTCCTGTTTATCCTGATTGCGTTCGTGTCCCCGTACTGGCTGCAGACCGATGGCCGCCTGGAGAATCCCAAGTTTCACAATCTGGGTAGGTTTCGAGGCTTGCTGAGCTTTGGTTGGGACTCCAGGGTGGGGTGTGTCACTCGAGTGAATTCGATTAGTCTCGGACGCGACTACTGCGATCTGTCATCGAGCGTAAACAAACTTTAATGCTTCTTATTTTAGGCCTGTGGGAACTTTGCCTGAACGACTTCCAGGACATCCACCGGTTCTACGACACCCGCTTCTCCGGCTGTATGTGGATCTTCGAGGAGGAGTACTACATCTTGCACGATTACATCCTCCCCGGGTTCTTCATAGCGGTTCAGTTCTTCTTTACGCTATGCTTCACCCTTCTCCTGCTCGGAATCCTCATGACGCTCCTCTTCCTGGTTTGCTCCAAGGACAACGATCGCTACATCATGCTGTTGCTGACGAATGGCACGACCATGGTCGTCGGAGCCATCTGCGGCCTGATTGCCGTCCTAACGTTCGGATGTTACGGGGACAGCCGCGACTGGATGCCCAACTGGGAGCACAACGGCATGGGGTGGGCATTCGCGCTCGGCGTTGTCGGCGTGTTTGCGCTCTTCCCGGCCGGGATCCTGTTCATCGTGGAAGCGCGACGGGCCACCTACCGCCGGCTGAACAACATTGCCAACGGCGAGATGGCCGCGTACACCATGGACGAGCGGAAGTACCGTGGAGGGCATACCGATATCTAAGCGGGGGAGAGCGAGTATTTTTTTAGATTTTAGACTAGGAGATGCGCAATTCTCAGCGACGAAGGAACGAATGAATATCAAACTAGATTTATGCGATTAGGTTAAGCTATAGAGACAGAGATAACGCTTCACATTCCGTCCGGATCGTGCGTAAGGGTCACGATCAATGTATTTTGATGCAAATTTTTATCTTTAACGAAATAAAGAGTTTTTAAATAACAAAAAATACGAGTCGGTTCTGCTTAGCACCATGACAGCCGTCCATTACTGGCCGCTACACCGTGCACCAGAGTCAAGGAAAATGATTTGGAAGACGAAAAGAGTGGATGCTTCACTTTTTTAAGGGGACAAGGGAAAATCTCCACGATATCCCTAAATAAGTTTCGCCTGGAGCACAATTAAACATGAATAGTTCAAAAATATGTCTTTTGAACATTTTCCGAAAAATGTATTTCTATATTTCATAATTTTGATACATATTCAAACATAAAATGCAAGCTTAGTTTTTAGAAAAAAAAAATATATATATTCGCTCTACAGCATTGCCTTGGTGTTCTCGATTGCGAGATTCCTACTCGAAACTAGGTGTCCGAAGGCTTGAATGTTGAGACAATTGCAAACCTCTTTTTACACCTAAGCTTCCATCCACCCCGGGATTCGAACTGACGACCTTTGGATTGTTAGTCCAACTGCCTACCAGCGACTCCACCGAGGCAGGACCCAGGGAGACGACTCCTACACCTGGATTGAGCTAACGACCTAACCTTCTAGGTTAGACCGGGGCCAACATTTACTTCCCCGTCCGACGGAAGGCTTGGTCAGACAAATCTCGTCTCGAAAAATGCCGCCGGGACCATCTGGGATCGAACCCAGGCCGACTGGGTGAGAGGCAATCACGCTTACCCCTATACCACGGTTCCCGGCCAGATGATTTTCAATAACTTCTGAAAGTTTAATGAAGATATTTTGTGACTGAACTGAGTAAGATACGATCACAATTTTGCCATGCGCAGAGCGAACTGTCAAACTTTATGAACGTTTTTCTGTAAACACCAAGTTGATTTACAGGTGCTACGGTATCTCGAGATGGGATGGACCAAATAGGCTGAAATTTGGGGTGAAGACTCTCAAGACATATCCTGTGTGCATGACGAAGTCCGATTTTGAAATTTTACTTTCTTAAAAAATACAAAAATCAAAAACTGTCGATTTCTTCTATGAAAAATGTAGAAATATTTTCATTTGATTTGGCCGATTTGGTCAAAGCAGTGTTGAGATATAGTGGAACCCGTTTTTTTAAACTGCTAACTTAAAATAGCTATATCTCGGCAATGGTACATCCAAATGTCTTCATATTAATTTTGTTAATAGATAAAAATGTAAATTTTAATGCCCTGTAAAAAGATTCGAAAAAAAGTTTGAATGTGTGCTCATACCAACCTCTGACATTTTTTACGGTTTACATGTGTGTAACCCCTTAAGTGATATTTATGTACTTTTTTGCAGACGTATCTCATTTATCTGTTTGAAAACTATATCCGGATCCACCATCCGACCCATCGTTGGTTATGTAATCGAAAGACCTTCCAAAATATTTTTCACCTATTTCGTCATTTTCTAGTTTATACACGCTCCGCGTAAAAAAAAATCAGTTATTATTTTCAAAAAATCGCATTTCGGAATCCTGTTTATACAACTTCAAACGAAATACGGTTAAACATATTTTCAAACATAGGCCTTTTGGTCCCGAGTCCGAAAAGCATTTAAAGATTTCATACGACCATTTCAAATCGACGTCGTCGTGCTATCATGTCGCACCCGCCATTTTGACGTTCCGAGAAAAACGCGTTTTAATGTTTGACCTTGAATAAACAAAAACGAAAGCACGCAATGTAAACAATAACAAACACGTTTTGTTTGGCTGACCATTCTGTGCATTGTCCCGAAGTTTGGTTGAAGTTGGTTGCTGGAGTCCCGAGTTATAATTAAAAATGTTTACGGTAGTCTAACTTGTACGTGCGTCAAACGCATCCTGACCTGAAATTCCTTTGCCCTTTGTCGCATTTGCATCAATTTTCAGGGAGTGACAAGATAGCACGACAGGATTGAAACTTCTTTTATATGTAGAGTGACAAAAATTTTCGGAGCTTTTTTGGTTTTCATTGAATATCTCAGGATTGAAATCGAATTTTGGGGATCTGTGAAGGTCAAAAGATGAGGCATTGTGAGCTGCACAAAATGGCGTTCTTAACTCAATTTGGCCCAAAATGCACGTACGACAAGTTAGCACGATGGCGACGAAATGTCAAGCTAGATTTTTGAAACTTTAAAATAGTTTTCCTTAAAAATCTATCTGATCATTTGCGTCCAAAAGGGCAAAATCGGTGGCAATGGCGTGGAGTTATGATCATTTGAAAAATGTTGGTTTTGCGAAAAATTTACCAAAATGCCAATACAGCGTAGGTGACTGGAATGGCAAAAAATACGGGTCCAATTATTTCAGTTTTAAAACTTTAAAAAGAGAAGAAGATATTTCTGGAGTTTTTTTAAAAGGTCCAATAAATCAAATTTTCAGATATTGCTTTTTGGGTGTTTTTTAATACCCCTGACTCAAGGCGGTTTCAAAAACACCCAAAAAGCAAAAACTGAAAAAATGGTTTATTGGACCTTTTCAACAAAAAAACTCCAGATTTATTTGTTGTTTTTCATACGATTATCCGAAGGTATGTATGGGGTTTTGAATAATCGAAGCACGATATTTTTTCTGATTTTATTATTTTCTTGCTTTTAACATAAAATTTGAGTTCTGCAACCCCATTTTAGTCAAATTTGAATAGTTGATTACATATTAAATTACAAAGTGCATTTTTTCAATACTTCATCACCGCCATCTTGGATTTAAAAATAATCTAAATCACTTTTTCGTAGTTTTGAAGTCATCCTTAAGCTAGATAATCAAAAATACGACAGCGAAAAAAAAAATATTTTTTTGATTCGATTATCCGAAGTGAAATTTTTCCAAGGCTGCGGATAATCGAGTGTGGACTGTATTTTATTTATCATTTGTTTATAGAATGGTAAGTGAATTTTAATGTGGAAGCGGCAGTTTAAAGATAATTTATAGAGTTTGTTCCATAGACTAATAAAAGACTACCCAGTGGGCTCTGAACCATGACTTTACCTTTTTATGACCCCTCGGCACGGCCGGTTCACTGTCAAAAAATGACAGATCGAAATGTCATCAACTGGCGGCTCTGACTTTTACATGACATTTCGCGGAGTGTTAATGTTTTTGTTTTGATTTAAACAGAACCAATTCCGGATGAAGCCGTTTGATATCGCCTTTGCAGACGCCATCTGGGCCTCGACGTACTGCGCAAACTTCAAAAACCTTCGCACGGCACAGATCTTTGTCGTGAACTGTCAACTTGGCATTCCGAACCCCAGCAATAACGTCGCGGATACTTTTTATCATGCACTTGAATGTTTATTTTCAATAAATTGGTTACGCACATTTTCAACTAAATCTAGTTTTTTTTGTTCATGACAAACTCCTCGCCCTTCTGGATGTTTTTCATCAGCTTCGGAATGGCCTTCTTCATCAGCTCGTTCACCTTGGACAGACCAAGGCTCTTCTCGAGCCTATTCTTGCCCAGCAGCAGCGGCTATGAGAAGGAAGTGGATTTGGGCCAGGGCGAGACCAGAACGGGCTCCGTCACCGGCCTTGGCTTTGAGGACCTCTTGAATGCATTCCGTAAGGGCGGCAATGTTGTTCTTGGGAAGCTCTGGGATGCACTGGGATGATGGTCTCGCCGGAGTGACCTCCGATGACCGGAATGTTGACCCGTCGAAGTCGACACCCTCACCGATGAACGTGTTGGCCCGGATTCAGCGTGGAAATGCCAAACACGCACCTAGTGTCCCAAACTCCAGCCTTGAATAGAGTGTCGCAGGCAATTGGGACCACCGAGTTGACCGGATTTGAGACGATTCCAATCATCCGGCGGTGAGGTCGTGGGCGATCTGTTGAACAGATTTATTTGCTGCCTGATGCCTTCATTGCCTAACAAAACATAAACAAACAAGATGCGCGCGTAATCAGCACAAAACGGAATCGAAAAAGCCAGCGCTGCCAGGTTGATCTGTCATACAAGGGGCGAGCCGATGCGGTTCAACGTAGTACCCGCGGTTCACAGCTTATGAGTCATACTTTTTGGAAAATTTTGTTCGGAGTGTTTAGTCTTTAATTAGTCTATGGTTTGTTCTATAAGCTATTGTGTTTCATATGTTTGTAGGTTCTTTAAAAAAATCTAGATTTTTTTATCAAAGACTACTGAGTTCATGAAGACCACTGACAAAGTAATCCATTAAAAATATATTAGCAATCCCCAACCGAAAGGTTCATCGCTTGATGAACCCTCGCTCAAGTCTTTCAAGTCGCTGCTGTTGGCAGCTTAATTGACTTACATCCAACCACTCTGTCGCAACACAGAGCGATGCTACACAAAACCTATACGCGGTTGATGGTTAAAAGGCCCCTCGAATGTATTGGGGGAAGAAGCGTTCATTCATGAGGGAACCTCGCAGGGGGTGGAAGCAGATACCACTACATCGGAACAGGTGACACACCTTGCCGCGAAGTACCCACACTCTGACATCACGGACATGTGTTGGGGAACAGCGCCGAGCGGTTACGCGGTCTGCTACCTTCATTGTATTAACGGTAACGGCTACGACGAGCTACAAGGCACGGTCAGTCCGGTTTTGTACTCCACGCGCGCGCCAGTATACGTGTGCGTTGAGGTGGATATCTCAGCGAAACTTGAGTCGCAAAGGGGGTGTCTGGTGCTGCTGCCTTTGCTACTTATTCTTTATGTTCGTGCTGGCATCTGCTTCCCACCGTTGTCGCAGCGGTCGTCGTGTCGTGTAAATGCAAGCAAATTCGGAACTTATATCTGGGCGTGCCAAGACAGCGTAAGTTGCGTGAGTCGTGTTGTCAGTATCGTTGCAGCATCCGAAACGTGAAGAATTCCGACGCGTACAGAGAGAGAGAGAGAGTGTGACGGTTCGTACGACGAAGGTGGAAAATGGCGGTGGCCACAGCGCCAAGACGTTCGTAAACAGAACAGAACTAGTAGGCTGTGAAAAGGTGTTGGCGAAGGAAACGCACAAAAGAATCCAAGTGCCGTTTCCAAGAGGAATATCAAGCAAACACAGTTGTGCAATCCAAAAGGAAACCATCCAAGCAATCGACGGCGACAGAACGTAGAGAATTCAATTAGTGAATCACAATCGCAATCGTAGTAGCCCAACCTAGGCGAGACCCGACCAAGGGGGGGTGAGGTAACCATGGCGCGACGGTGAAAGGGTACCTCATCAACTCCATCAACGCCTGCTGGTGAGGGTGTGTGCGCGCGCGGGCAGGATGAGTAACTTCTGGCTGTGCGTGTATCGTAGTGTGCGTCCATTGAGCTATCCAAAGAAAGTTGTTTACCCTCGGACATTCGGACATTCTAGCGCAGAGAGGTCATAGTTCTCTTAATTGCCTCCAATAAACGCGCTCACTCCATTGTCAGCGCCTACTGCGCTCTACTTTTCTGAATGGTTTGTGAGGGAGGGCAGGAAGATTGCAGCAGCAGCGTCGGTGAGCAGGTCATCGAG
This sequence comes from Culex quinquefasciatus, assembly GCF_015732765.1. Taxonomy (NCBI): domain Eukaryota; kingdom Metazoa; phylum Arthropoda; class Insecta; order Diptera; family Culicidae; genus Culex; species Culex quinquefasciatus. The sequence goes on along the minus strand of NC_051863.1, from coordinate 9,919,845 downwards.
TTGCGGACGACACGAATTAATTGCTTGCGACGGCGTGTCGTCGTCATGTCGATCGTTCTATATGACTTTGAAATGTTTTCCGCGCCAGGTCATCGGCGAAAACGGGACGGACAGACAGTCGGACGAGTTGAGTTGCGGCAGGAGTGCAAGTGTTTTCATAACACACGTTGATTTCAGGGAGCTGATAGCGTGAAGTAGCTAGTCCCAGCTGGACGGGTGTGGACTTTGGGTGCACTCGTGCGGGTTACCTACCTAGTCTTGGGAAGGGAAGGTTGCAGGTCAAATTGTGTATACAGGGCTTCGTTCTATTAAACTGTAGGCACATTTGCAAAGCAAAGTGTAAGTGAAGAACAGTTTCGTTGAATTATTCATGAGTGAAATTTTATGCCTATTGATTGTATATTCTAGGCGTTGGCTAGAAGAAGAATGAACTAAACGGGAGGATAAAGAAAGTAACGCTATGTAGAATGTAAACTTTATTTGCAAATTTTACAATTCCCATCACACCTCACAAAAATCCATTAGGTCAATGCAAATATTAAAAAAAAAGTTTTCACTCTACTCTCAGCAAATTCAAAAGGGGGAGCAGGCAAAAAAATTGACAAGCCAAAATTTCCACTTCATTGAAAAAATTGTTGGAATACACCCGTGCAGTTGATTTGCGATCATTAGTAAAAAAAAAGATGTGACGAAAAAAATAACAAAAACAAAAAATGCGAAATTCTCTGGTTAGTTTGTAACACGTCGTAACAGCTTCCACCACTTTCGACACTTATTTGATTGAAATTTATTTATTGTTTTCAGTAAAGAACATTCAAACTTTGAATGGACTTATGACGGACAGCTGAACAAATCAAAGCATTTTTCAATTTGATAATTCGTAAATTAATCGAGAACCGATCGAAAAACGGCTCGTTTACAACTCACGCTTAGGAAACTAACCCGAGTATTGTAAATAAAAAAAAAATAATAAATTTTAAGATGACTTTTGGATAAACCCGAACATGCTAAAAATGATTCTAATTGCAGAGGAGTGCATTTTAAATTGATTTTAGCTTAGTGTACTCGAATTTAAATTCTTATTTTTTTAGGTAGAATTACAAACAAACTTTGCCTTTTTTTAAATTATCCATTTATTGTTTCAAACAAGTTTCAGGCTGGCCACTCAAGTCGAGAAATCGGGAAACAATATTTGTAATATTTTGTACAATTTTCAAATTAAAATAAAAAAAAAATAAATAAAAACTGAAATAACAAGCCCTGCTTTAAACATTTCACTGCAATAAGTTTCCAAAATATCTAAAAAGATTTTTTTGGCTCGAAATTAAACTTTTTGCGGTACTGTACATTTGAATCTCACATTTTTTTTTAATCGATCGCAACGAAGAAAAATGCATTTCAAATTGTTTTCAGTCGATTAAACTTCAATTTTCATAAAAATTATGAAGTTTTTTGCCTCCTGAATTTTTAATCCTCTTTTGAAGGGGACGAAATAAACATCCCGAGCAGACGGAAATAACTTGGGAAAGTCAGTTTTTGATATTGTGAGAAGATCGAAATATGTTATTGGGATGATCGGATTAGTTGTTAAAATAACAAAAATCAATAAGAAAGATTTGTTCGAAGAATAACTTAAACTGTTATTATGTTGTTATTGCAATAACAAACCAATAACACAGAAGGAATCATGAAGGAATAACAAGATTTGTTATTTTGTGCGGAGAGGTGGAGCAGCAAAATAACAAAAAATGTTATTGAACTGGTATGTCTCCAGAACAAAAAAAAGTTATTGTTTTGGTTTATTTCTAAATTGCAAATAAACCTGCAGTTGCCATAACTCCTCTGTACTAGTCAGGGTTGCAGAGTCGGGTACCTTCAAGCGACTTTGAATCCATACTTTGAAGACAACTCCGACTCTGGATGCAGGATATGACGTCAACGACGACTTCAGCTCTCCAAAAATACCCGACTTCACAGATTCCGACTCCAAGTAAAAGTTGCTGAAAATTTGCTGAATCCGATGCAGTCTCCAAGGTTTCACTCCAGCTCGAACTTCAACGTCCCCGAGCAGACGGAAATAACTTGGGAATAACATTTTTTGTTATTTGAAAATACTAGCCCAATAACATTATATGTTATTTATAACAAGATTCGTTATTCGTCGTTATAAATTTTTTGTTATTGGATTGTTATTGTAATAACAGACTAATAACATTTTTAGTTATTCTTCGAACAAATCATTGTTATTATTTTTTGTTATTTTAACAACTAATCCGATCATCCCAATAACATTTGGAGATATTCTTCCATAACAAAAAATGTTATTCCAAAGTTGTTTTTGATTTCAACCAATATCAGACCAATAATAAATTTTGTTATGATAACATAAACTGTTATGATACCCTTATGCAAAAATGGATTTTTCAAGAAGATTCCATAACAATTTCTGTTATTTTAACAGTATTTGTTATTGAAATGGCATGAATTTTGTTATTACCGTCTGCCCGGGTCAGCTCCGACTTCCTGGCTCTGTGAAAATAATAACAGTTTTAGTTATTCACACTTCAAAATTTCTCAATAAATAAATCAATTCCGTTAGGGAATATAACAAAATTAAAAAAAAAATGAACTCTCAAAAGTTAACTTTGACGGATCAATTTTAGCTTGAAATCCCATTTCATGGTGAAGTAAATGACCCCGATAAAATTGGTCAAAATTATTTCATAGTTCTAGCCAATTTTAGTAAAATCTCTTAGGAGGTATGTCAAATAATAAAAAAAACCAACTTTCGCAATTTCAACTTTTTAGAATAGTTTAAGCTTAAGGACCCCATTTCATGGCCAAAATAATGACCCCGACGAAAGTAGACATAATTATCCCAGAGATCTAAACATATTTAACAAAAGAAAACATAATAACAGATTGTTCTTTTCCATTTGTGCGATTTATGGTAATTTTATTTCTAAGTCAGTATACCGAACGAATAACAAATTTTGTTATTAGGAGAGTTTTTGAAATGTATAACATTTCCTCTTATTAGCGTGTTATTAAACATTTTCAATATATTATCACTTCAATACCGAATTTTGTTATTTTATCAGAAACTGTTATTATTTTTTCTTCTTGAAGTTGAACTTCAGGATAAAACAATAACACTTTTTGTTATTTTAACAGGATTTGTTATTGAAATGTTATTAATTTTGTTATTACCGTCCCCGAACAGACGGTAATAACTAAATTCATGCCATTTCAATAACAAATACTGTTAAAATAACAAAAAGTGTTATGGAATATTCTTGCAAAATCCATTTTTGCATAAGAGTTTAATAACAGTGTATGTTATCATAATGAAATTTGTTATTGGTCTGATATTGATTGAAAGCCAAACCAACTTTGGAATAACATTTTTTGTTATGGAAGAATACCTCAAACCGTTATTGGGATGATCGGATTAGTTGTTAAAATAACAAAAAATAATAACAAAGATTTGTTCGAGGAATAACTACAATTGTTATAAGTCTGTTATTATAATAACAATTCAATAACAAAAAAATCATAACGACGAATAACAAATCTTGTTATAAATAACATAAAATGTTATTGGCCTAGTATGTTCAAATATCAAAAAATGTTATTCCCAAGTTATTTCCGTCTGCTCGGGTCTGCCCGGGATTTCACATAAAATAAGTGGTAAAACATAAAATCTTTGCAAACTTGATTTTTTCATAAAAAAATTAAAGCAGATAAATCAACATTGATTCAAAAATTCAAAATCAACATTTACATAATTTAACTTTAAACATTTTTCGAGCAAATTTCAAGATATTTTACTTATATCTTTAAAAGAATAATAACAGCAATAATGTTTAATCGTTCTTTGAAACATAATAAAATAAAATCAAGAATTATATTATAAACTCAGTTTTCTTTAACTTTTTGTCTATACCTACGTTTGCCAATATTAAAAAAAAATATTGAAATTTTAAATATTGTCGAGCTTTCGGTTATTTTTCGAAGATTCTTTCTCGAAATGATGAGTGCTTTTTTTTGAGAATTTGGGTATCTGTAGTCCAGTTTCTGTTTTTTTAAATTGTAAATAGTTTGATTTTTTTTTTTTAAATTCATTTAGATTTTTTATGTTGATATTGACCTTTATAAGGAGTTTTTTGTTTGAAATCATTCTTCAGATAAGAAATGTATTCTATTTGAATTTCTGGAAAAGTCGGAAATTGTAACATTAAAAAAAGTTAAAAAATGAAACAGTACAGGATTTCCCCTGAACAAACATTCATGAAACATTTAATTCAAAATGTTTATTAATTTTATCTATGTTTATTAATTTTATCTATGTTTTTGCTGAAATCAGAAAAAAATCCGAAATTCTCTGCAACGAATGTAATTAAATTTGCTCAATTTTAAATTATATCATACTTAGGAACAGGAATTACTTGTTCAATATTTTTTCAAAGTTTATGTCAATATCGGATAAAAAAAATCGGGGGCACATTATTTTTACAAGAAAACTTAAACATTTTAATGGAAATAGAACTTTTTTCATCTCGAAACAGATCTTCCAAATAATTAAACCCGTGGCTTGTAATTCCAATTTTTATACATTTTTTACTGTACTTAAGCAGCATTATTTCATTCACATTTTGTCAAGTTTATTTCCCTCGACAACTGCAATTTTTATGACATGTTCTTGCAAAAAAGAATCAAAATTGCCTATCAATAATTTGTCTGATACCAGAGATGTACACTATACCATACAGACATTTTGACATTTTGAATACTTGATTCCCAGAACTTTTTTTATTTTTCATATCAATTTCTGTCTTTTGTTCATGACACAAAAATCAATCATAAAATAATTTGTAAGTTGGGGACCATCCATAAACCACCATTTGGTTTGAAAAAATCTAAATGTGTACCAAACACCGGCAATAAAGTTATGAGAAATAGTAATTTGAAAATGAAGTCGGTCACAAGAAAGAGTAAAACTTATTTCAAAAATTTAAATGATAAAATGTTCTTTGCCTGGTCACCCCAAAATTAACGATATTCTTCCACTAAGCCTATAGTGCTGTGGAGTTCGCGTGTGACCCATTTTCACGGTAAGCTCCGCTATCACGTGTGTCCATTTCGGCCAGGCAGGTCAGTTACGTCCTTCCCACAAAGTCCATTGTCCTGTCCGGGGTAAATGGTTCAGTGCATTCGCTCGCTTTGTATACGGTTATGTAAGGCAGACTTACCGTTTGATGAGTCAACTTGTTCTAATAGAACAGGGCGGTCATCTTTTGTTTTTCAAACAACTGCTGAAAATACATCTTGATTGTTCTATTGTTGGCAGGTTGTAAACTTTTTGCGCTATAGAAAAGATATTTGAAGTGGAGACAAAAAACTTATCTTATCGGCTTCCCAACCGGGAAACACATTGAGGTAAAAAAAGAATGCAGGTGCTAAATGCAATTTGTCGTTCGGAAACATTTCCCACGCTTCTCACTCGTCAACGGTGATGAAAGGGGCTTCATTGGCCTGCTTCCAGCAGGAGTGGCCGCGATCAAAATATCTCTCGGCAACGGCTCCCTTGGACCCCAGCGCACAGTAGGCCGCTTCAAAACCAACATTCACACAAACCGACTCCCGTTGGCCGTCCAACATGGCCGCCACAAAGCCACTGGTGAAGCTATCCCCGGCACCGGAAACGTTCACAATACGATCCAACACGCGACCCCGGTAGAATCGACACTGCGTTACAGAGCCGGATCCCACCGATTTGTAGTGACCAGTGTCCCCGTTGAAAAACGGAATCTGTTCCGAAGTTCGGCGAATCACCACGACGCCGTACGCGCCCAGCGTGACAATCACGTTGTCCACGTGACGGTTGACGAAACCTCCGAGAAGGCGAACTTCGCGCAGCAACTCGGTCAGTTCGATGTCCTCGACCTGGGTAGTGGCAACCGAGCCGTCGTAGCGCAGGTTCCGAGCAATTTCCCGTAGTTCGTACAGGTTCGGGCTGATGAAGCGGATGGCCTTGGCTGCCAAGGTGGAAGCGTTGAAGGGTTTGGCCGCGAATCGCATGTCCGTGGGTTCGAAGAACACTGCAAAGATACGGGGAAGAAAATAAAGCGCAATTGAAACCTTGACCGTTGTCGTAGTTGGTGGTAGGAGACAGATAGCCGTGTGTGTTTGCTGGCAGGAAACTAATTGTACTTAGAGATTGTTAGTTTTGCATGTGTCGTTCGGTGCTGATTGGTATGAATCATCAATGTGCATTTTACATGGCTCTTTATGCATCCGGTACTGCTGAGTTTCGATTTTTTTTCATGCGTTCATGTACCTTGAATATATTTTTTTAATTTGTCATAATTTCTGCTAAAAATGCAAAAAATCTAGATTTAATATACTATTTGCTTCAAAAAGTTTTATGTGTTCAATTTGTGGTCAATAAATTCATAAATTTTGCAAAGCGTAAAAGTGTCCTATTTTCAAAAAGTTAAGAAATTAGTGATTTAAAAGGTGGTCTATAAATCGAAAACAAACGATTCCAATCAAATATTCACAGCAGTTTTTAAATGTTTTGCCCTAAGTTAAGGAAAAAATGAAACGGAATGCAGGACAAAAACAATAAAATTGTCATTGACCAAAGTTACCATTATATTCATAATTGTCCCATTTCATATTTGATCGTTTCTCTTTTTTGGTAAAATTCATATTCAGTAAACTTCAAAAAGTCAAAAAGTCTAGAGCCCAATCAACAAAATTTTAATTTTTCAGAAAAAAATTTTGCCTTTTAAAAAAGATTGGACAAACCTCTAAAAACAAATCCAAGTCTGTTTGTCCCATCGTTAGAGTTAGAGTAGAAATAAACAAATTTTTCAACTGATGATAGCAACTTTTGGCCGATTCTTATTGCTAAAAAAATCTTTGTAAAATGTGACAATACGGTGGAATCGAGTTAGGTAGGGTACGTTATCCAATAGTGGACCCTCTGAAGGGTTTTTGATGAAAAAATCAATAAAATCCCAATTTCAAACGTGTTGTTGTCTACAAATCTTTTATTTGGCATGTTCAGCATGATTTAAAACTATGTTGACTGACATTGAATTGTACTTATTGCCAAAATAAGTGTTTTGAGTTCGACATCTGAAATCAGACATGGCCACTAGCATTTTCACAACGAAACAGCATATCTATTTTATGATTGAATTAACTATCCAATCATTTTTTGACTGGTTATTTAACTTCAGTAAGTCGAAATAATGTTAATTTAAGGAACTTTACTAAAATAAAGCGAAGAACTGCTCATTTTCAAGCAAAAATTAGGGGGTCCAATATTGGACAACAAAAATCCTAACTTTTCCAAAATTGGCCCCCTGTTAATTTAACCTTCAAAAATGAAGAAAACTGTGTATTTAAGCAAAAGTTTCTCTTAAACATACAATGAATGCTTGTTGTACTCAACCTAATTGTATTTTTTTTTCAATTATGAGCATAAATATAGCTGTTTTCATGTTAAAAGTATCAAAAATGCTGAAGCCGTAAGAAATCATAATTAATAACAAACTATAGTTAATTTTACTTAACTGAAGCATTATAATTAATGTTTGAAATGATATTTTATAAGTATAAATCAATAACAAAACTTTTTTTGAAAATAAACATACGTAGTTGTATCAGCAACTGTAAACAAATCTATTGTTTTGCTTAGGTCAACTATTTATGTAATTGATATGAAAAATGTGCATCAAAATTACTTTTTTTAATCATTTTAATGTTTACAGCTGTTTTTGAAACGTTTTCTATGATCTTTTCGGAAATAAATGTGTTTAAATGTCTGTTAGGTTTTTTGTTGTTTTAAGCCAAATTTGTAAACAAAACATATTTGTTTATGATAGAAAATCCATCTTTTAATCATTATATCTATCATAAGACTTCCACCATGCATCAAAACACCAAATATCGGTTAAATTTGGTATAAAAATAATAGTTTTCCTATAGTGGACCCGGGTCCACAAAACTTTTTTTTTTCAAATGGCTATTTTTCTGCTCAAAAACAAATTACTGATGAAACAAATAATCAAAATTGTTCAAAAGACTTCAGATTTCATTGTTTTGTACAACGGGGTTATGAAAAAGTGCTTAAAATATTGAAAAATTTAGAAAATGCGCGTCGGCTCTACTAGGGGTCCACTAATGATTAAAATACCCTATATGAGAAAAATGAAAATCAATGAGATCAAATCAGCAACATATTTTTTTGGTTCTTCCTAGGGTTCAAAACGACCTCCCACAATTTGAGAGCGTTCAAAGCGATTAAATTTAGTAAGAGAGTTTGTATGATAAAATCTAGTTTTTTGTATTTTAATTTTTATTAGTTTTATTTTTAATTTAATTTATATATAGCGGAAATCGAAAAGTACAATCTCAAAAAATGCCTTTACGATGATCAGACAAAACCCTATAGGGTCATGCTAAACGCGATTTGTATATTTAAATCCAGTTTTGCTTTATAAATTCGATTGAAAATAAAGTTTAAGGGTAATTCTCCGCCAACTCACACAGCAGTCACCCCGATCACTCAAAAAATAAAAAAAAGTATAAAAATTGAAATTACAAGCCATGGTTTCAACATTTTAACATGTATACAGCAATTCCCCACCAAAACAGTATGATTCGAAAAAAAAGTTCTCCGATCGGGCACAAAAATTTTCTGGGGGTTCCTTGGGCAAAATAATTCGACCCGTATTTTTTTGTTTGGCCAATAGGGTGACCTACACCTTTCTAGGGTGGTCCGAAAAATGGCCATTTTCGTCATTTTTCGCAAAAACAACTTTTCATCCGATTTAAGCTGTGTTAGACACAAAAGGAAGGTGATTAGTTTGGCTATTTGGGAAAAATAGTAAGAAGTTTCAAAAATCTAGCTTAACATTTGAAAGCTTAAAATGCTGTTTTGAAGGTTTCGCGACCAAAGAGCCTATGTCTGAAAATATTTCTACCTGATTCCTTGAAAAAATTTACATAACATATAAAAAATGGTGAAGTTATGTTTTCAATTTTGTGAGATACGATTTAAAAAATTGGGTTTTTTCAACGCGCCACGCGCAAAAATAAGAAAATGACGAAACCGGCAAAAATCGTCTATTTTCACTAAAACTGCGATAACTTGAAAATTTCAGCGATGACCTATACTACCCATGTTCGCATAAATGTCCCATATACAAAAACAGTAAGCTGTGGAAAACGCACTTGAAGTTTGTCCCACACATAAGGCTGCGTGTTTCCGTGAAAAAACTGGAATTCCTCCTGATTTCTAGAACAAAGTACTGGATGTTATAGGCTTTTCTGAAAGAGCACACGATTTTGAACCAAACTTCATCATTAACTCAAAAACTATGAAAATGCATATGGGACATTTATGCGATCATGAGCAGTATACATATTATGGTACCAAAAGTTGCGTATTTCAATTCAGTTGGCTTGGAAGGGGGGACTAGAAATAAAATTAGCAATGACCTTTAAAAAATATGGGTAAATATTTGTTGAGAGTTTTTATTATTAATTAATTATCTTCAACTTTGCAGAAGACACCAAATCGATCAGAAAATTCCGATGCTTAATAATGGTCGAAAGCAAATATAAAACTCGATTATCGTCGCCATCGTGCTAACTTGTCGTACGTGCATTCTGGGCCAAATTGAGTTAATAACGCCATTTTGTGCAGCTCACAATGCCTCACCTTTTGACCTTCACAGATCCCCAAAATTCGATTTCAATCCTGAGATATTCAACAAAAACCGAAAAAACTCCGTGCATTTTTGTCACTTTACATATGAAAGTAGTTTCAATCTTGTCGTGCTATCTTGTCACTCCATGAAAATTGATGTAAGTGCGACAAAAGGCCAAAGGGATTTCAAGTCAGAACGCGTTTGACGCACGTACAAGTTAGACTACCGTAAACATGTGTAATTTAACTTGGGACCAACTTCAACTAAACTTCGGGACAATGCACGTATTGATCTGCCAAACAAAACGTTTTTGTTATTGTTTCTATTGCGTGCTTTCGTTTTGGTTTAATCAAGGTTAAAACGCGTTTTTTTTCGGAACGTCAAAATGGCGGGTGCGACACGGTAGCACGACGACGTCGATATGTTAGTTGTACCCTTTTTGAAGGGTTGATACGTTGATTTTCATAACTCATAGGTTATGAGAATTTTAAGTTCTTCAACTGTGTTTATGTTTTTTTTTTCAAAATTTTCAAAATTTCCAAAATGATATGTGTTTTTTTAAATTAAAAACATCGTCCTTCAAAACATAATTTTCGTCAGAATTGTGAAAACAGCAAAAATGCATTTTAAATACAAAAATATTCAACAATCGCCTTGATCAAGATATCCCAAACGACATTTTGAACAAAACACAACGATTGTTGAAAACTATTTGCGGTGTGGGAAAAACTAATTTGCATTTGACCAAACCACACGACACCACACATGTGAACAGACAGAGAAGCAACTAGAAGTAAACACATTGTGCAGTTACACATTAGAAGCTACGAGGCATATGAATAGTTGAGTTGAGGAATGACCTTTCAGCGGATAGACTCGTCACCACAACAATGCAGCGGTTTGGGGTTCGCGGTTTTCGCCTTCAACTTAATTACCGGCAGCACGGGACACACTCGAGAACAATAGTGTCGTACACAATTCGTGTGCGATATAACCTCTCGGGACGGTAAACGGTAAATGGTTGTAAAGGTTCATAAAATAGCAGCAAAAAAGTCACCGATTGAACTTTTGAAAAAGATGTTTTCCATCATGTTCAGCTCATGTAATCGATGCGATGCAAGGTTTGTAGAGCAACCTGGGTCATGACCTAACCTGCTCAACGCGTTGTTGCTGTAGCAGTGGGTCGTTACGCGTGAGTTAACACGTGGTGAACACCGTATCGAACATAATGCAAGTTCGCGCCAAACGGTTCGATATCATCCTTTCTATAAAGAACCCATCACATCGATTACCCTCTGTCAGTATCAATTTGCCAACGTATCCTGCAGCAAGTCTCGTTTCCTCTACAGTTACGACTACCTAACAGAACCATGCTGAAGTACCAGAAAAGGTATCGTTAGCTTCGCGTGCCGCCGTTGAATTAGCGTTAAAATGTGCAATTAGAAAAGTTTTCAAGTGTGGTATGATGAAGCAACAAGTTCTGGAGTGCAATTCGAACAAAAAAAAAATCTCTCAAAAAGTATGCTAAACATGTGTCGTCACGCTTGGATGGTTCCCCTATAAAAAGTGTTCCTTTAGGAAGTGATAAACTTGTTGCGATGAAGTTCCCCCTTTTCGCGAAAAACTGACAATAAAACTGGAAAAAAGCACAAACAAAACAAGAAGAAACTTTCGCAAACTGTGCCACCTCCACCGCGAACCAACAGTGCCCGCCAAATTTGTGAGAACACCTCCACCTCAACATAACCTCAATCTTTTCCCCCTTCCCCCTCGCAGTGAAATTCCCATGATGAAGCGTCGCTCGTTGGCCGGAAATTGCGGCGTCGGGGTGTTTGTGATCGCGCTGGTGACGGTGCTGGTGGCGTTCGCGACGCCCAGCTGGCTCGTCAGCGACTACCGCATTACGGGCGCCAAGCTGGACCGGTTGGGCCTGTGGACGCACTGCTTCCGGTCGCTGCCGGACGTGAACGACGACTACCAGCGGCGGTTCTTCGTGGGGTGCCGCTGGGTGTACGACCCGTTCACCACCGGGTACGACGAGATCCGGGGCTTCCTGATTCCGCGTGAGTATTTTGTGGCAAAAAGAAACGATTGGAGGATTTTTTGCTGATTTTAAGGGAACAGTAAATATCTATTTTATACATTATAAAAAATGTATTGAAAATATTAGCTACGGTTTAAACATTTTGATAAACATAGTATGTTAAAATGCATTCCACACCAGTTTAGTTGTTTTGCAATGATTGATTTTTAAAATATCTTAGTATTGGAGTTTTTTTGCAACTTATCAAAAATTCGAAATATTTTCAAACGATCCCAAACATGCTAAATTTGATTATAAACGCATAAAAAATAATTTCAAGTTGTTAGATTGGACTTCTAACTCCATTAAAATTTTGAAGTTTTCGATTTTTTTTTAAATTGAAAAGTAGTTATTTAAGGTGAAACGGGAAGGCAGCGCCATATTGACATCACGACTCGAGTTTTAGGAAGCAATTTTGTGGAAAATACCATAACTTAAACAAATTGTTTGTTGCATTAATTGAATACAATGATAAGCAATCTTTTGAGTTCAGAAATTGATGAAAGCTTAACAATTTTTTTCCATGAACTGGCGTCCCGTTTCACCTTAAACAGCGTAAAAAAAAACAAAAAAAGAACTTAAAAATACCGTTTACTTACATTTTTTCAAATTTCGAACCAAACGAATCAAAACTGTGTAAAGATGGATTTTCATTTGATTTTAGTTTTTGAAGTGAATTTTTCACAAAATACCGCGTTTAAAAAAAATAATTGCAAAATGGTTATCAAACCGCACAAATTTTTGTAGATATTTTCATTAAACTAGAGTATGATTTAAGGATAAAATGCATAAAATTTCACAAATAGCTACTGTAATTTTTTTAAACATCTTAAGGCTGGTACAAATATTATTTAAAGTCCCCCCCCCCCCCTTCAAAGTTGGCCCGAAAAATCAGAGGGCAAAAAAAAATTTTTTTCAAAAAACTTCTGCATTTCAATCGAAATTCAAGTTTTTTAATTGTTTTCGAAAAATCTTCCACTTTTTGAAAACTAATGATTGCAAAATAGCAAAACTAGTGTAAAATGCATTTTAAAACCCTTTTTTCATTCAAGTGTTGAGATTATGGCATGTCATTTCATATTTTATATTTTTTATTGTATGCCCCCCTCGACCCCGGCCAGAGCCAAGGGATAAAACCCTTAAAACATATTTGCAAAAAAAAAAAAAACATTGGCTTAGTTTATTTATAATGCAAATTTTGAAAATTTTATTGTGTGAATTTTCTGCAACGATTGAGTTTCAAATTATGAAAAATGTTAAGTTTTTACAAAAAAAACATATTATGTGTATTTCATTTTTTTCAGGATTTCAGTAAATTTGAGTTTGTACTGAATAAAGCTAAAATTTTTGCAAAATATGATTTTTTTTTGAATACTCAAATTTTCATAATTTGAACTAAATGTTCAAGTACTAAGTTCAAAGTACATAAAAGTTAGAAAAATCGGAAAATTTTAAATTTTTGAAAATTTTAGTATTCAAAAAACGTAGTTTGTGAAAAATTGAGAATTGCATGGTAAAATTTTCAAACAAGTGCTTTTTTTCACAAAATTCAGCGTTGTTTCATACCCATATCAAACGACACTGAATTTTGAAAATTTTTAAATTTGATTTCTGGAACAATATTTGAAAAGGCGCATAAGCATTTTGGCAGCTGCAATATTCTGCAAATTCCCCGAAGTGTTGAGAGGTTCCTGGAGAGTTCAGCTAATGTTTAGTTAGCACTTCGAGTTTTGTGAAAAAGTTTCCTGAAGCTTGAGAATTAGCAAAATAGTTCAAACGTTAAAGAGCTTGCTTCAGATTTCATACGATAAAATACTTAAATTTTCTCAAAATAACTTTTTTAGGCATTCGAATTTTCAATATGGTTATCAAACGACTTAATTATTTGTATATATTTTGATTATGTTTTATTTTTTAAAGTTAAATACTCAAATACGAAATTTTGTAAAAATACAAATAATAACATAAAAGAATTGAATACATTTTGTGTTAGTTCCACTTTGTTTGAACTGTTTATGTTGATTGTTTAAATAAAAAAAAACTTGCATAGTTTATTTTGCTATGCAAATTACGAAAATTTTATTAATTTAAAAAAGTGAAGTGTGAAAATTTGACTTTTTGCAGTAAGGAATCAAATGCAGTGAAATATTTTGCCACATTTTTCATCATTTGATACCTTTATTTCATTTGAGAGGTAGCAATCAATCTCTCAGAGTCAGAAGATATTTTTTGACATGTCGAACTAAGGAAATACACTCAGTCGCCAGCCAGCGACAAGTTAAGACGTGTTTTGCTCGTGTTGTCATCTCGCGTGCTTGGAAGTTTTTGACAGATGGAGGTGGAGGAATTCTCCGACGAGGAAGATTTTCGTCCCGTCCGCGGGAATCGGAAGCGGAAGAAGTCCAGCGAGGTCACTGGAATCGGCATCGAAGGAGAAAAAGTTGAGAAGACCCTGCTCAACAACAACAAGTTCAGCCCGCTAGCGGATAACAAAAACAACAACAATGCCAGCCCAGCAGGAGGAGGGGACGCCCCGGCGGTTCCACCACCCGGCCAGTCGGCAGGTAAACAAAAGCAACCACCTTTGGTGGTGAAGAACACCACGGATTTTTACAAGCTCGTGGCGATAGTGGAAAGTTGTAAATTAGGTTTTAAACCGATTTACAAACTAACCCGATTTGGAACCAAGGTGACCTGCTTCTCTGTCAAAGATTTTGACAAGTTGCAAGAGCTACTCAAGAAGAAGAAAGTGGAATTCTACACCCACGATCGGTGGAGCGAACGAAATCATCGGGTGGTTCTTCGTGGTTTTCCTGATGAACTGAAACCGGACGAGGTCATGTACCTTCTGAAGAGGGATCTCAAGCTGGACGCGCTGGAGGTGCATGCCATCAAGCGGAAGGAAAAGTCCACCGTGGACGAAATTCCGTACATTGTGGTATTCCCCAAGGGATACACCAATCTGAAGAAGCTCTCTGCAATGAAGGTTGTGGCAAGCACTATCATCCGGTGGGAGGCCTACCGGAACAAGCGGCCGAACGTGACCCAGTGCAGGAACTGCTTGCAGCTGGGTCATGGAACCAGGAACTGTCACCTGAACGGCAGGTGCAACAACTGTGGGGTCCCCACAAGACGGACGAGTGCAAAGTCCAAGAAGCCGAGCCGAAGCGGTGTGCCAACTGCTCTGGAGCCCACGAAGCCACGGACCGCAGCTGCCCTAAGCGTGCGGACTTCATCCGGAGGCGTCAGCAGGCGTCGAAACCGAAACCGCCGGCAAGGAAGGCGGAGAAGCAGAGTCCATCAGTTCCGGCGTTTACGCCGGCGGAGTTCCGGACGGAAAATCCAAGGATCGCCCTCGTCCCGCAGGAAGCAGCCAAGGTGGCCCCCGAGACGGTGGAGCCACGAAGAAGGAAGCCGGGGAGGTACTCTACAGTTCGGCTCAGCTGTGGGGGATTTTCTCCGAGTACATCGGCAGGTTCAAGACCTGCAAGACCCGCTTGGACCAAGTAACCCTCGTCAGTTACATGATCTCCAAGTATGGAATTTAAGGAGTTTTTTTTTTGTTATTATATATTGTTTTACTGATCCTCGGTCCCAATCTGGTCACAGCACCTAAAAGGACCTAATAAAAATAAGTTAAGAAAAAAAAAACTAAGGAAATAACATATAACATTTTTCTACCATGGACCATGTTCCGGATTCACCGGTTCCAGGTGGCCAAAGTGTCCGGATGGTCTCGGACAGTCTTTTGGGGGAAAGTAAGCAACTTCCCAGATCCAGTAGATATTTTTTGACATGTCGGACTATGGGAATCACAGATAACATTTTTCTACCATTAACCATGTTCCGGATTCACCGGTTCCAGGTGGCCAAAGTGTCCGGATGGCCTCGGACAGTCTTTTGAGGGGTAGCAATCAACTTCCCAGAGCCAGTAGATATTTTTTGACATGTCGCATGGCATATTTCCGTGACTTCTAGATTTTGTCCCCCACGGTTGTACTACGGAACCGGTTCCGGAGGTCCCGGGGCTTCCTGAAGTGGTCATTATATGTCGTAAACACATTGGGGCATTTGTTTTTGATAATACTTCAGTTTTTTTACACTAAAACTGCATACTGTAGAAGAAAAATTTTGAGTAACCATAAAGTGACCCCACTGGCCAAAACAAAGGTACCCCAAGGGAATCTGCGATTAATCCGGAACAATCCGAAATTCGGGCCCAACTCAAAAATCATTCGAAACTAGACTAAAAACTGGACCTGCCCTGAAAGTTTCATCAAAATTGGATGAAACGAACCGGAGATATGATTTATTACATTTTAAAATTTTGTTTCTAAGGAAGCATGGCCTTTCGGGTGTTAAATCAAGTGAAATTTTATTCAAAAATTCTCGTCGTTCGATACCCACATTGTAAATTATGAAAATAGAATTGTTTCAAAAAGCTAAAAAACTGGTAAAACTTTTTACTAAATTTTGTGTAACTTGACTCAAAAATAAAAAAACACTATAAATTTTCATAAATTCATCATGAAATCAGGGTTTTAAGAAAAAATAATAATAAAAATAATGAAATAATTCGCATTTTTTTGCATAATAATATTTCTAAAATTTGAAAAAAAAAAAAACTTTGTGAGGTGGGAAGGAGCCATTTTGTGTCATTGGCTCATCCATACAAGACTCCATTGAATTTTGGCAGCTGTCCATACAAAAATGGTACGCTAATATACTAAACTCTATAACTTTTGAAGGAATTTTCTGATCGATTTGGTGCCTTCGGCAAAATTGTAGGTATTGATGAGGACTATTCCAAAAAATTGGTACACGGAAAAAATGAGCCGATTAATAAATTAACTTAGAGAAAAAAAATACCCGGATTCAGTTTTTTTTAAATTTTTTTTTATTCTTTTGGTAAAAAATAAATAACTGCAACTTTCGAACCATAGTGAAGTATGGACAAAAAATGTTGCCGACAAGTTATGATTTTCAAAAAAATGACCAAATTTATTTTTAAGATATAGAAAATTTTAGTCAAACAACATTTGTTTCTTCTGGTTTTAATGTAAAATTCAATTTGCGATCGAAAAGAGCTTCACAGATTTTTTTATGAAGATCACCGTTTGCCAGATATATTCACTTAAAGTTTAATTTTGACTAAAAAAATGTTTTTGTTTTTTTTAATAGTGTACTCTATTTCATTCCAACCTTTTCTCAAACAGTTTTAGCTTCCAAACATTGTGAATGAAACCCATTCAAATTTTTGTAACATCTCGCTATATATGCACACAGTTTTGCGTGTCGGAACTCGGTGTGCTTAGCCTAATCTGTTGTGTACATTTCACGTCACGTCACCATTACAGCGTACGACTCTCTCAACCTACCACAACAGGAAGAGCTTTCAGCTGACACTAACATGCATTCATGTTTTTTTCTGAAATAAAAAAAAACGCTCACATTTTTGACAACCTAATTCCGTGTCGGTCACGGAATAATGGCGGTTCCCGTGACCAATTTTACGAGCCAACGCCTTTCGAGTGATGGCTACTTTTCTAATGTATGGTTTTGTTTGTGTGTTTCGTTACAGCTTTTATGGTCGCGACCCAGTTCTTCTTCACGCTGTGTGCCATCGCGGTCATTCTGGCGATGATCATGGTGCTGTTCTTCTTCCTGTGCGCCGGCCCAGACCAGAAGTTCTTCGTCAAGCTGATTAGGGTAAGATGTTTTAAATTTCAAGTTTAATTAAAGTAATTTAATTTTTTTTGCAGGCCATCGGCTACCTGAACATGGGCGCCTGCATCAGCGGAGCCATCGGCGTAATCGTGTTTGCCGTGTTTGGCAACAAGGACAAGTGGATGCCGGAACATGCCAACAACTGGTTCGGTTGGTCGTTCATACTGGCCTGCATCGGAGTGGTGGCCTGCGGGGTGGCGTCGTCGTTGTTCTTCACGGAAACGCACGTGCAGGCCCGCAAGCGGAGACAGCTCAAAGAGTCGCAGACTCGCTTCCAGATTGACAGCGAAACCAAGGCTTAAGGGCGAGCCCAGCTCATCGAAGATATACGCACACTTTTTTAATATAGCGGAAATCGAAAAGTACAATCTCAAAAAATGCCTTTTATGATGATCAGACAAATCTTTACATGAAAATTTTATCGAAACAGCAACTCTAAATTGTTTCTTGAGCTAGAACAATCGTACTAAACTAATCGTAACACGAATCCGTCCGTTTTACTCTAGAATCTCTAAGTTGACTTATTTTTTACGACATTTTAAACGGTACATTTCACCCCTTTTGAATGTAAATAGAATGTAAGCTTTTCCCCCAGCAAACAAAAAACTCGAAAACATTCCACGAAAACTTTAACCCCTTCTCTTTTTTAAAACTCTAGAATGCCAAATTAGACCAGTTATAGAGGTGTTAATTAAAAGTCACTCAAAAAGAAGAAAAAAGTTCGTTTACTTAACGCACCCACAAAACGTGCTGCTACAACCAATCGTTTGAGTGTTTTTGCATTCCATTTTGTTTTAAATTACAATTTATTATTTTTTTTGTTTCTTTTATTTTACCCCAAAATCGAACTCCTTCTCGAAGGAGTCGAAATGCTGCTGCCTTGAATAAGATAATAAGTGGCCTTGTCACCTCGCGGGATAGCTGGACAAATGGGAGCGAGTGTCGTAAGTTTCCCGATTGGGGGCGAGGGCACACGAAAGGTAACATTTTAGTCTAGCAATATAGTTAAGGTGAAAACTGTATCGTTAGTTTACACTCGAAGTAATAAAGATTTATTGATAGGAAGTTGTGTTTAATGGTTTTTTTTGAGTAAAAATATCACAGCCCCTTAAAAATTTATATAAGGAGTATTTTTTATGTTAATCTAAGCATGACACTTCCTGGTGAGCTATTTATCACTCGATTTCGGATGAAAACTGTTTTCATAAACTCTAATTTAACGCCAAAGTGCTGATATGTTCCCCTGTTTTCAATATTTTAATGATTTTTTTTAAATGCATTTTGTACCAGTCCAGTTGTTCTGCAATCATTGGGTTTTCAAAATGTCTAAGTATTGATGATTTTTCTCGTTGTAAAAAAACTTTTTGCGGTACTGTACATTGGAAATTTACAAAAATCAAAAAAAATTAAATAAGCTAAATATGATTATAAATGCAGGAAGATGCATTTCACATTGTTGATTAGACTTCTGTTTTGATGAAAATTTTAAAGTTTTTTGAAAAAAGTATTTTTTTGCCTCCTAAAAATTTGCATTGGCCTATATAAATAAAAATGAGTCGCTAAAAATTATCTAAGTAAACAAGTTCAAAGCTCAAAAAACTATCATTTTCAAATATAAATACGCGCAAACAATATTGAATTTCTAACATATATTAGGTCATTCCAGCATATGATATTCTATCACACAAATAACTCACATCATAGAAAAATACTTTGTTTTGAAGACTTTATTTTAATAGAAAATTCAGTATTTTTTTGACTCTAGTTTTTAATGACAATTATGAACTCAATGTTAAAAGCTTTACTTTTTAAAAGGTCAATAAAAAGAAAATTTTCCTGATTTCATAGTTTAGAACAAGTTTTTTCTTAATTTTTTTAAATTAATTTTTAAAATATGTTTAATGAAAAAAATCAACAAATTTTACAAAAGTTTAATTTTAAACATCGAAAATCGAACGAATAGTTTTCGAGATATCGTCAGTTTAAAATTATATGCTAATTAGTTGACGCATGGAAAAAAATAATTTTATTCGATTCGTATTCTTTGAGAAACTAATTGCCCGATGTTCCAAGTTCCAAAGAGAGCATTGTAGGATTTTTTCTCAGCTTTTCAAAAAGACGCAAAAAAAAAACAAAATTTATACATTAACCCTCTACGCTCAATTTTTTTTCTCGTGTTAAGGAGGTCATTTCAAGCAACTTTTGGTAGTATTTGGCCTATTCTACCACCTCCTTTCATTACATTTTGCCTATCTGTTTTTCATGTTTTACAGTCACTTTTTCAATTTTTCGTTTTTTCACATTTTTTGCTTTTAAAAATTGCGTAGAGGCATAGTTTGAGACACAACAAAAATTAATGCATACTTTTTTTGACTTAAAATATAGGAAATGTTAGTAAAAAACAAAACCAAAGTTGAACCCTAAATAAATCACATTTTCATAAACATTGGCGAAATCACATAAAACAAGTAAAACTTCCAACCCTAAAATTTTCTAAAATTTTAAGAGTTTTTCTTTCCTATGCTTTTTAAAGATCAAAAATTGGTAGTAAACTGGATTTTTTGCGATATTTTAAATCGAAGCCCGTTTAGAAGCGGGTTTGGGTTAAAGAGGGTTAAAGTAGCTATTATTTGAAAACAGAACATCTTATCAAAAGAATTAAATACCAATTAAATCACGACTACGAATTCAATTTGGTTTTTAGTATTTTTTTGCCAAGATTTTCGATATTTTTTTTTCAAAAAACAGGATTTTTTTTTATCTGAGCGTAGCCTTGGAGCACAGAGTGAAAATTTACGTTCTCAGATATTTTTGAATGTACCGGGTAACAGTAAAATTGTCTAAGAATATTGAATTAAAATTGTGGCTATGCTGTCGCGAACTATGGCTCGAAAGATGTCTTTTTTAGTCCCCTAAAATAAATAAAAAATTATAAAATAAAGGTGCAGGTGGTTATGTTATACATGACCAACATGACAAAGTATTTTGCACAAAGCTATTATCACTTACAGTCCAGACTCGATTATCCAAAGTTTCGTAGGTTTACATGGGACTCCGAATTATCGAATAAAAAATAAAACTTTTTTTTTGCTTTTGACACTAAATTCGGATTCTGCGAGCCCATTATAGTCAAAATTGAATGGTTGATTGTCTTAAAAATTACCGAATGCACATTCTCAATGTTTCGTCACCGCCATTTTGTCCGGCATGTTGGATTTATAAATTTTTAATCAAGAGAAGATAAAAGAGTTCAGGTCATATTTTAGCTCGTCATTTTTTTTGTGAAATCGTAGGAAACTATTCAGAAGCGAAGCTTCGGATTCAATAATTCTGAACTGATATGAGTATGATGAAATATTACAAAAACAACAAAATACAGTTTGCAAAAAAATTTCGATGACATATGAAATATCAGACTCTTTTTGGGAAACGACTCTTAATACATGTAAAAAGTAAAGCAAAACGAGCATTCTTTTAAAAATCTAAGTTCAACAGGTCACCTCAAACGGTCAAATTGAATCGAAAGACCTCAATAATACCTGTCTAAAGCGACTATACCTGCACCGCATTCCACCTTTAAAAACAACATTCTTCTGCAACAACATGCACCCACACCACCTCACACGTGACTCACCCGCCGTTAATTGAAAAGGTGTGTCTACCCTTCCCTTCCCTCTGCGGTAACCCTTCCCAACCAACCCACCTTTCGTTGCTCACTTTGCTTTGCGTTCCAAACTCAAGAATGAACACAAACATCACCGCTGACAGGCGCCTACTTCGCTTTAACTTTCCAACGTTGGCAGCGCGCTCCGTTTCATTCAAAACTTCATTCACACTACTACTGAGCTGGTTCATTCATGCAACAAGAAGACGGCTCAGTCACAGTTTGAAGGAGTGTCGTCGAGTCGTCGGGGCGGAGTGAGTGTGTCTGATTGGCGTGCGTCTGGAGGAATTTTGGAGCACCGAATTGTGGGACTTGATCGAGCGTTTGCCGTGCCTTAACACCATGTCCTCGACCATCGAGAAGAACGAGTACCCGAAGGCATCGAGTAAGTGCGGCTGAAAATGGGTTTGTTCCGAGGGGGGGAACTTGAACCTCCTCCACCCATCAACTTGGCGACATAAGTTGGTGGTGTTGTTGTTGTTGGCTGCGGATGAACCTGCTAGGTGGTACACACCTAGTGGGACAGTGAAGACTGGATGAGTTTGAACGTTGAGTCGTAAATGCTTATGATCAATTTCAGATGCCTTGGTACTCGGCGCAATCCTGTCCTATGTGGCGTCGATCTTCCTGATGATGAGCTTCTGCTCGCCGTACTGGATCGAGTCGTACTCGGAATCGTTCAGTAGCTTCAAGAACATGGGACTTTGGGAGTACTGCTTCAAGGACTTTACATATCCGTACTATCAGTACCCGAGACTGTTCAACGGATGTCACCACATATTCAGCGAGGTTTGCCTTGTCAGCTCGTAACTTCAACCAAACAATTTAAAACCCACTTTTTTAGGAGTACTACGTGATCCGCGAGTACCTGCTGCCGGCCTGGTTGATGGTCGTGCAGGGCTTCGTGACGATGGCCTTCCTGCTGACGTTCGGCTCGTTGATCATCATGGCCTGCGAGCTGGTGCGATGGCCGCTGAAGCTGGTGCTGCGGTACGAGTGGATGCTGACCACGGTTTCGTTTGTGGGCGTTGCGTCGTCATGTGAGTATGAGGGCTATGAGGGCAACAGATTCCGATAGGAACGCTAATGGTTCTGGTTAATTAGTTCCTATAAGAATTCTGGGATCGATTTTAGCGAATACATTTGTGAAAATTCAAAGTCCCATCCAAAAGAATTTCGAATTATGCTCTAAATCAAAGAGGAATGTGAGCGAGGGATTCAAACTTATTCAATTTTAACAAATCATCAATGCGGTAAAATTTACGTAGTAGGCCTGACCACTTTATTGTACGAGATGCGGAGTGACGGTATAAATTCCTTCCAAATTCCAAGACTAGTGGTCATGTATCTTGTCTTGGCTCTGAAAAGCTGTTTGACACGTTGCGTTTACCACGGGATTCATATTGACGTCCTCTGGATTGTTATTCCAGTGCGCGGTTCAATTGATCCACACTAGGGATGTCGTTTCACTAAAATTACAATTACAATTACAATTACTTGGGCCGAGCTAGGGAAAATTTGAATAAATTGCATTTTGAAGACTTAGCTTTATTTACAACTGCACGAAATATTGCTAAATTTTGTCAGTGTCAAAATCGAACTGATGCCATTTGACATTTTTGGGGTCATTTTAAAGGCAAAACCTCAGAACTGCTCAAATCTTCAATGTTATATACAGGGATTGAAAAGGATCGATTACTGACAGAAATTTCGTATATTTGACTGAGCTCGGGAGCCAGCAATCATGCTCGTTCCGTCATGACCGACACGATGCTCGCATGCTCTTTCTCTTTCTTGCTTATGCGGGTACGTGTGGTGACAGCAATCATTTGAATGCAGTCATGGGTTAAGTGATCGAAATTTCGGTATAATTCAAACGAACGAGCTCCGCGCAAATGAATGAGATGATGAGAGTCAAATGACTGTATGAGTGACTCTTTGCGTTACGCTAACTCGTTCGGATGTGTGTGAGTGATAGCAGGATAGCAAGCTCAGACGGACGTAGCGAAAACGAAAGGCGAGCTCGGTCAACTTTTGCAAAAAATAACGATTGTCCATTGGCATTGATGTGTGCATAAATAACACTTAAGTGCTTATAACTATTGATAGGGTTGTCAGATCTTCAATCTTTTGAAATCGTTGGAAAGGTTTTTTGATTACCTTTCTAACAATGTATGACATGACATTCTCACAAAAACCACCCTTTTTACAATCTTCCGGACTTTTGTTAAAATCGTTTTTTTAGCATAACTTTTGATGTACTTAACTAAACTTTACAATTTTCAATAGCGACTTATGGGACCCCAAGACGGATCGAATGAGACCAAAATGGTCCAAATCGGTTCAGCCAGTGCCGAGATAATCCAGTGCAAATTTTTTTGATCAACGTCCCACCACACACACAGACATTTGCTCAGAATTTGATTCGATATGTATACATGAAGGTCAAATAAAGAATTTCGTTTTTCGAGTGATTTTATAGCCTTTCCTCAGTAAGGTGAGGAAGGCAAAAAAACGATCGGAGTTCAACAAAAATCTTTCGAAAAGCAAATTATTCCAGGTTAAAAACCTACTTTTTAAGCGTTTATCAGCTCGAATTAGAATCGTTTTTGAAATATATTTAGGATTTGGCTATTTGAGTACTTGGGATTTGGGCTCAATTTTTCCATAGGAATAATAATTCTTGAAAAAAGTACTTTTTGTTATAATGTATTTAAAACATATTTCCTTAGCCCTTTAATTTTTTTTTAAAATTTAGTGAAGGGATAATGATTATTATGGCCATACGAAAATTATAGGCTAGTTTAGAAATTTTTGATGAAATATTTACAGTTATCAGAAAAATCCGAATGTTCACATTTGGCGAATCCTAACTTTACAAATAATGCCAGAGTTTTTTTTTTCAAAATATAATTTAATATCAAGGTTGATGCGAAACACAAAATGACTTATTGATATCTAAAAATAAAATTACATCGATACAGTGAAATTAAACATACTTAAAATTAAAAAAAGCTAGAATATGAAGATTGCTTTGCCCGAAAGAAGATATGTTAATTTAAATTATCTTGATAAGGCTTTCCACCAGAGCTGAAAATGTCAGGAGTCCTGAACCAAAAATCGGCGACGCATACACGATTTTTTCAGATCCATTCACTGAACAGCAAAACCGTGACATAAACAAACCCGACTCAGTCGTGAGTGCCCTAGCTCACTGAGCAGCTGCAATGCAAGGCAGTAGTCTACCAACGCTCATTCGACGTTGCACGCACACACATAAAGAAACAAGTTTTTACACAAAAAGTTGGTATTTATGCGTGGAAGTGTAATTTTGAATATAAGTTATGGTTGTTTTAAGTGTTTTGCACAGTCTAGAACCATTCAATTGTTTAAAAACAGTCAAAATAGTGTTTAGAGAGGATTTTACGAGTCAGTCATACGACACGAATTGAGTGAGTGTAGCTCATTTTTTCACGTCTCTCATTCTCCAGCAGACGACCAGCACGAGTCAGGCGGCAGTGGTTGAACGGACACAGTAGGCTTACAGTCACATGCTAGCAGTGAACTAACATTTTGGTTTGCTTCATGTGTACGCTGGGTTGGAAACATTTTGCAGGCCTGCTTTCCACTCTTAGAAATAATACATAAATCTAATATTTAAAAAAAACTTAAGTTTATCAATTTGTATTGCTTCTCTTAATTCTAATTATTGGATTTTTTGACAAATTTAAATTTAAACTTTCTGGATAAGAACATTAGCACATAGGTGGAACTTAATTTCAAAAAGAGAGAATCGTACGGTCCTGCCACTAGCGGTGGAGAGCTACAACAATTAGACAAGATTTTCTGCCAGATGGGATCGAGGGGTTTCAAAACTGTGTAAAACATTAAGATTTCAAAATCTATACCCCTCGTATATTGCTGCCCGGTGAAACTCTGGTATAAACCTGTCAAAACACAATTAAAGTAATCCATGGATGCAACTGGGACAGTCAATCAAAACGATTGACAAAATAAATAAAAAATGGTTGGATATGGAATAATCCTTAAATTTCTTTAGATATAATGCCGTTCAAATCATTTAAGTTTATTAAACCTACTTATAAGTTTTCCATATTGGTTTCACGCAAGTATAAATCTAACAAAATTTGTGTAGTTGCTGCTAATGTTTTTGGTGATTGGTCATTGGACATGTACTATAGACAGTCGTGTTTCTTCAAGCAGCTTGACGGGATCAGCAACTTTTCCTATGTGACTTAAAGGAAGCTTCTACAATAAGATTTCAGTAATATTACTTTGCTGAAATGGTTTAGTTAAAAATACCTCTCAGCTGCGATTAAATAATAAAATTTTTCGCATCCGTAAGCAGAGCTTGATTGTTTACGTTTGGTTTCTGTCTATCTGGTGTAGTGAAATTTCATTGGTCAAAGGATGCCATGACAATGTCGTGGACAAAATCCTTATTATACCACTAGACAAATCTTTCCGGGCCCACTTTTTGAGAGAGAATTTGTACGGAGTTCCACGTATGTGACATTAGTAAAGCATAGGTTTATTTGAACTTGAACATCGAACATTGTTATAAACAATTTCGACTTTTTAAAATGTTTTTTTGATCAGTTCATATAATTTTGCTTCAATAATTATAACTATAAAATTTTCCGGGAGTCTCGACCAAATTTCGCGGGAATAAAGAGGTCCTTAAAATTGTCGATTTCCCAGAGAAACTTCAAAAAACTAATAAAAACGTAATAACAAAAAAATAATCAAATTAAAAGAGATAACAGATGCTTTAAAAGTATGTTTTGATTTTTTTGACAAATTTGCCATTCTTATAAAATGGTTTAATCTATTTTTTTTAGAAAACAGAGTAAAAAAAACCATGGCGCACGTGGAAGGAAACAAAAGTTTATTGGTATTTAAATTTGAAAAGTTAAACAACTATATCATACACAGAAAAAATAATGTAAATTTGGAAGCTGTATTTTTTGAAGGTTGAATATTACCTCTTTTATGATGTAATTTTACCTCAATTTAGACTGAAAAAGTGACATTACACCAGAAAAGTGGTAAAATTACACATTTCCAGAGGTAAAATTAAAACTTTTTTTCTGACATAAAATATGTACCCCTTCCCAGATGTAATATTACCATGATTTTTTTTTCTGTGTAACATAAAAAGGCAACATTGCGCTAAGGTTTCCAAATCGGGTTTCCCAAGCTGTGAATTTCAAGAACCTGGCCACTCAAATACTCAATTCGTCAGTGTGCCCTCCGAGTAGTGTAGCTGTAAAAAGGAGTTGAAAAGTTTTTTTGCGAGACTCAGTTTTCAGTGTAACAAATTGAATCAATACAAAACAAAATGTTTATTTGTTAGAAGGTGAATTTCAGGATTTTCTGAAGTTATTTTTTTAAAGTTTACATAAATTAATCATAAAGATTAGACTAGGTTTCGTGATTATAAAAAAACCTTTAATCAAAAGTTAAACATAGATTAATCAACACGTATTTTCTGTTTCTTTCCAGCATTCTTCATGTTCTTGGCGGTTGCCATCTTCGGTGGAAATGCGTACCGTCGCGATTGGCTGATGTACCCCAAGTTCAACGTGCTTTCGTGGTCGTACGCCCTGGCCGTGGTATCGTTCATGATCCTGGGACTGGCCGCACTGCTGCTGTACCGGGAAGCCAAGAAATCCTACGAACTTCGCCGGGAAGCCAAAAATTTGGTAATGCAGATGCAGATGCACGAACCTGGCTATCACCCATCGCACCACACCAGCCGAAGCCTGCACAGTGGCGGATACATATAAACTGTTTTTGTCCTTTGGAACAGTCTAATCTAAAACTCCTTATGTAACAATGCTAATCGCTGACCATTTCAGCAAAGGAAATAATTATCAAATTACGCATACAACGGTAGATGTGCTTCGAGAAACACACACAAACACAAAAACAAATGAACACACATTCTCACAATCATTAACTGTAAAAGACACGCAATTTGCACGCAGGGAATAAACGAAACAAGCAAAAATCGCCCAAGTCTCCTCGGCAGCAGCAGCAGCAGGTTGATATTCCAATCAGAACTTCTTCCATCACCTTTATCACTTTTATGCAAGGAAGGACCAATCCAACCACAGTGCTGCTAGCGCCCGCGAGGGGACGTAAAACACTGCACTAAATGTGGCCTTAGACAAACAAAAAGAAAAAAAACATCTTTGGACGCGAGGTTAATTAATACTTCGTCCTGTTTTTAATGTTCGCCAAGCGTAAAACCAGAGGGAAACTTCGAACTTTTCCAATTTTACTACACGATACATTTACAACATATACCTACTAAAACATGAAATCAATTTCCACAGGAAAAAACACACAAAACAAATCCAATTAGTAGTTTTGTAGTCATTTTCGGTAGATTTTACGACGTGCCCATCCGGGTTGCGTCACATATCCGTAAAAAATCGTACTTTATTAGCAATCTTTGGCGTTCGATTTGCAATTTTTTTTTAATTTGAGTCATCTCGCGCGACATTCCGTCCTTTTTTATAAACTGTTTTCGAAATAAAAAAAATAACTAATAAGATAGTTAAGTTATTAATTTTAAGCTTTGTTCAAAACTTACACAAAAAGACAAACGAAAGTATTGCGATAAGTTGCGTTTTGCACTTTAGATTGTTCTCGATTAAGTATTTACTTCCAAGAATCTCGAATTAGTTTGCCGTCCAATTTATTATTAACGATCGAAAATACGAAACACACAAACAATAGCATCGGACATAATTAGTTGTAGACAACAATAACTAGGGAAGCATTTTGAAGCGATTTATACAAACATATACACACACACTAGAGCAGGAAATAATCCAGGATAGAATCTGAGCATGTAGTTTGTACACCATTTTTATAACGAGTCGTATACACTTATACCCCCTCAAATGGAAATAAATGTTGTAGAAAGTAAAGCAGAATGATTGAATGTCCTTCGAATGTTGCCCACCTCGACGTTTGTTTCCGCGTTTGAATATTCCGATCAAGATATGTGTCAAACTCCAAAAAAGTATCGAAAAGTATCACTTTTTGATACAAGTGCTGAAATGTAGAACTTTTCAGCATTATAATGGGTGCTGAAATTGTAGTTTATGCAACAAGTTGCAAAAAGAGATTTTTTTTTAGAACGAGTCGAACATGATAAATACGACGAGTAATGAAAAAAATAAGTTTTGCAACGAGTTCCATACAACATTATTTGCAATTCCGAAAAAAACCCTTTGAAAAGATTTATCAGTCAAATGTCCAGGTATTTACTAAATGCATCGCTGAAATAAAAAAATGTTGAAAAGTATTAATTTTCCAAGCAAGTGCTGAAAAGTTCAACTTTTCCGCATCCATTTCAGTGCTGAAACTTTTCAGCATTTGTTTTGAAAGGGGTTACTATTTTAGCCATTTTAGGCAATATTTTTTAAACGTGTTGTTGACTTTTTAAAACAAAGCATTCATCATCATTCAATTTTGTAATTTTTTTTTGTCAGGAAATCTCTTTTTTGACATTGTTGATCGAAGCTGCAATCCAATTTATGTTGTTGAAATTGAAACTTTCTTGATATTTTCAATTATGCCACAATTTTTAGTACACGTCGTTGATTTAGGTTAAGAAAATAAGAAAAAAAAAGTTGTAAAATGAGGCCATTTTAAGTATATCTTTTGTGAAATTTGCTGATCTTAAAAAAAATGTCGATTATCCAAAGGCCTCAGAAAAATTTCACTTCGGATCATGTTGTTTTCGATATCTTATTTTTGATTGTCGAGCTGAAGTATAAACTCAAAACTACGCTAAAGTAATTAAAAAAAAAAATCCAAGATGGCGGCCAAAATGCCGGTGATGGAATATTGATTTTTTTTTTGTAATTTAAAAGGCAATCAACTATTTAAATTTAACCAAAGTTGGGCAGAACTCCAAAGAAGGCTTGGCTCACAGAAGACCAAAGTTGGGTCGCAGAACTCGTGTTAAAAATAAGAAATTAAAAAAAAACGTGAACAAAATTTTTTGCACACGATTCGATTATCTAAAGTCCCATACAACCCATCGGATAATCGAACTTCGGATAATCGAAACTTCGACTAATCGAGGCTTCCGATAATCGAGTCTGGACTGAAATGCTAGTTCCTAATTTTACATTTTAGTCCAAATTATTAATTGAATAATTTTCAAATTTTATTGAAAATATCAGAAAATGTTGCTTAAGTTTAAATTTTAGACATTGAAAATCGGACTAATAGTTTTCGAGATATCGTCACTTGGAAATTACAGGCTAATAAGGTAATACTTAGAGAAATCTTAGATTTATTGATCCGAATTCTTTGTTAGGCTGCATCTCAGGAACCAATTTCCTGATTCCAGAGAGATAATTATAGATTTTTTTCAAAGCTTCTTAAAAAAAACGAGGTGGTTTTCTATTTTTTTTTTTAAATTCAAAAACGTAAAAAAAATTTATACTATAAAGTAGCTTTATTTTGAAAACGATACATTTTCATAATAAAAAGTTTTGTACTTTTCTTACTTTGTTCCTAACCTTGCTTTGCACTAATCACAACATTTCAAAAATTGTAGAAATGCGCATTTTTGGAAAAAATAAAAGTCGGAAAAAAACATCGGATTTTTTCCACTAGCCTATTTTTTATGAAAGTCCTAATCGTAACCTACAACTTTGCCGAATAGATTCAAATCGATTAGAAAATTCCTTCTCAAGTTTCAGAATTTCATTCATTTGTACACTCATTTTATTGACCTGCTCCTAAAATAATTTTCAGAGTATGTTTTTTTCCTAAAGTTATTCCGATTTGCGGTCATAAAATTCAAAATTTGTAAATGATTAAAAAGCAATATTTGATCTAAAATAAACGTTGTACAACTTACACTAAGTACCGAACTGAAGAGGAACAGCAATTTTGGAGCACAGCTTGAAATTTGGAAAAGGTTGCACTATTTTTGTTTTGTTCTGTGTCTGTTCTATCCGAGACTAATCAAAAATATCAAAATATGATACAATAACAATGCTTAAACAGCTGTCCCAATTCGTCCCATGTGTCCCATTTCGCCCCAGATGATGGCATTTACCAAGTTTTTTGTTCAGTAAAAATGGATTTTCAGCAATAATTTATTTCCGGTCCGATCAGATGGAAAAATTTTGAAGGGGTGAAGAGACAATTTGATACAAAATTTGCATTGGACTAGATCAAATTTTTACATATTTAAAAAAAACAGTTTTTTTTATTGAAATTGTATTCAAGCTTCAATACTTACCTCTTCAAAATTAAAAAAAATAGTCTTTAAAACAATTTTAAGCTACCATTTGGCATTTAGCTGATGCGAATCGGGGCTACAATCTGAGAAACAGTGATATCAAAAGCATTCAGAAGATAAAATCCGAATCTGTTTATAATTCTGGTTAAGGGTTAGTTAAAAAATAATGAAAATAAGTAAAGGATAAATTTCCTCAAGATTATACATAATTAAATTTTTTCATCAATTTTTATATTCAATTGAAAGCTAAAAATTCTTTGTGTAAATATGGGTATTCGGCGCCGTCGCTCCGTGCCATACTTTCATACACTTAGGAGCCCAGGGCGGCGAAGTCCTTGTAGATAAAAGGAAGACACTAGTGGTTGGTACTAGCACAGGTGGCCGACAGCTATAAAGTCAACTTCGTTTTTTTTCGAATGGTAACTGACCCGGAATCTAGTATAATCTCGTTATTACAAATCTACTAAAATCAAATTATTCCACACTCACCCGGTTTCTCATGCTGGACGCAAAGCTCAAATATGGCCTCCATAGTGGCGAGGCTCACGTTGGCATCCAGCACCACCAGCGGAGCGTCCCGAATCAGGTCCCGGTGTGAATTGATCTGGAACAATTATGAAAAATGCTTAATTTCCCATGAAATTTGACCATCATCCGGCTGAGCGCTTCTGTTTGTATTTGGAGCAATAATAAAAAAAGTGGCGGATTAAGCACTGACCGATACAAATTGTACCCGCAGCCAGCGAGAGAGAGAGTGCAATTGCAGAGTTCAGTGTCAAGCGTTATAATTTTAAACGAATTGCCACAAATTATCACGCAACTGCACGCGGTCGGTCACAAACGGGGTGGGTTTTGCGGGGTTTCGGGTGGGCAGGATCATCTCATCAATCAACCCCCAAAACCG
Source organism: Culex quinquefasciatus (assembly GCF_015732765.1). Taxonomy (NCBI): domain Eukaryota; kingdom Metazoa; phylum Arthropoda; class Insecta; order Diptera; family Culicidae; genus Culex; species Culex quinquefasciatus. The sequence goes on along the minus strand of NC_051863.1, from coordinate 9,888,438 downwards.
CACGCTGATTTATTGATTGATGATTATTCGAATGTAGCAATTTTCCGCAAATCGGTCGAAAACTCACCCAGTCAACCGAGATGGCCCCGTGGACGGACATGTCCCCGACGCACAGCTTGCAGTCCCCGCGGTTGTCCAGCAGGATCGAGCAGTTGGCCGTCGGATAGTCAGCGGTGGTTAGCACCGGGGTCCGGCAGTGGTCGGGTAGCAAGCGTTTGATGAGGTCACCGTTCTGAAATTTGCGGAGCTAAATTGTAAAATGACTGACTTTTAAGTTAGTGCAACTAACCTGATCCGTGCCAACGGCCGAAACAAGACGGACATCGCCGTAGATTTTCCAGATGCCCTCGGCGATGTTTCGTCCTACGCCACCGCCAGCAATGTTCACGTTGGCGTGATAAGTTGCGCCGTCCAGCTGAAATAAGAAAAAGAAAAAAAAAGAAAAATGGAAGAGATAAAAACAAGCAGTATGAAGTATGAAATGTTTTAATCATATTTTCATTTTATCAGAATAAATCAATATTTTTTTTAAATTAAATTTTAAGTGCTGAAAACAATTTGAAATACTTTCCCTTATAAACTCACTTTGAACCAGTTTGAGTTGATTTGAAAAGATTTTAAGTTTTAGTGAATTTTCAATGTACAGTACTGCGAAAAAAAACCGCAAGAAAAAATAAATTTATTTTGATCATAGATTTTTTTAAACTAATAATTGCAAACCAATTGTACTGCTATATTATCTATTTTACGTTCCTTTTTTCATTGCAATGTTTAAAAACTGGCCTTTTATTTAAATTTTTCGCAAAAATCGTGTTACTTCAGGGCAAAAAAAGATACATGGAAAAACATATAGTTGGACAATTTTCGTATTTCGTTAGGGTGGTACCATACACTTTTTCCTTGAAAATTTGCCATTTTCAAATGAAGATACCTCGAGTTTAAAGAAAAATACCCCAAGAATTTTTTCAGCGTTTATAGTACTAGATTTCCTTTTTCGAATGCAACCAGACGCCTTAAAATTCGGCCTTCGCTATTTCAAGATATTTAAGTTTTGAATTTGCTTTTTTTTACCTTAACATGGCTTTAATTTTTTACCCTTAGGTCCAAATTGACTAGTTGAAAAATAAAATTGTTGTAAAAAAATTGTGAGTTAAATTTGAAATATTGCAATCAATGATAATTTCCCAACATTATCAAATTTGGATGTCAAACCATTTAATACTCTTTTTTTCATTAAATATTCAATCATTGATATTTTTCAAAGGATTTATTATAAACAGTTTTAAACAATGTTAGCCAAGACCGTTGTGTAGGGGTAAGTGTGATTGCCTCTCATCCAGTCGGCCTGGGTTTGATCCCAGAAGGTCCCGGTGGCAAATTTTGAGACGAGATTTGTCTGATCACGCCTTCCGTCGGATGGGGAAGTTAATGTTGGTCCCGGTCTAACCTAGAGGTTAGGTCGATAGCTCAGTCCAGGAGTAGGAGTCGTTTCCCTGGGTCCTGTCTCGGTGGAGTCGCTGGTAGGCAGTTGGACTTACGATCCAAAGGTCGTCAGTTCGAATCCCGGGGTGGATGGAAGCTAAGGTGTAAAAAGAGGTTTGCAATTGCCTCAACAATCAAACCTTCAGACACCTAGTAGAAATCTCGCAATCGAGAACGCCAAGGCAATGCTGTAGAGCGAATAATTTGATTTTTTTAAACAATGTTACAACATTAAAAACTTCCTTTGAATTAATTAATGAGTTTCCCTGAACTGTTTCTGCACTTTTAAATTTTTTTTTCAAAATTTTGGATTCTATCCCAACTTTTGAAAATGTCAAAAATAAGTTTTGTTAGAGCTTTCAACACGTTATTCTTGATTGTAATCTTTCAAAATGATTGTCATTGAAATGATCAGAAAAATTAACAAATTCTCATTTGTTTACTTTAAAAATCGGACCCTCAGTCAGAGAGAAGGGAAATACTCTTTGCCTTAGTTCTCGAGATGTCGATGATCAAAAGCGAGGTATAACTGAGCAATACTGAGAAAATACAATTTTACCTTTTTTTATCTTTGTGTGACCATACTTTAGCAACCAAAGTTCAAAAAAGAAAAATGTAGGGAATTTTCTCAGCTCTTCAAATGTATTTTTTTAAATGGGTAGTTACGAGCGCTTAAAAAAAAACTGCGACTTTTAGAACTACCTCTCAAATGGCATTAACTTGAAACCAGGGAACATCATCAAAATTTTACGAATGTACTTTTTGATTTCAAATTTGATTTTACATTAAGAAAGGACTTCAAAATTTATAATTCCCAAATTCCAAACTTATCTAAATAATTCCTTGACAGTTTTTGTTATCCCATGGTGTCATATCGGTAAAGTATACGGATTTTGGCTCAGCAAGAGTTGGTAGCCTTAGATATGCTCAAAAAAGCCATTTAGCATCATTAGTTTGTCCATATAATTTTCCACATAAATTTGGCATATATTTCCGCATTTTTTAAAATCAAGACTAACATTTCAAAAGAGCGTAATGTTGAATGTTTGACCGTTTTGAAATGTTAGTCTTGATTTAAACAAATTGAAAATATTGTTATCGAAAAGATCGGTGAATTTAAAAAAAATCACCATTAGGTGCTGACATTAGAAAATTGTGGGTTGTTTGGGTGAGACTTAGAAAACATCAATTTTCCTGTTTTTTTATATCTTTACATGGCAATATCTCAGCAACTAAAGGTCACATCAACAAAGTTCAAAAAAGCAAAATATAGAGAATTTTCTCAGCTCATCAAAACTATTTTTTTTCAAAGGTGGGCAAACATGGGAACTAATAAAAAAAAATTGCGACTATTTTCAAAATAGTTACTTCAAAATGGCTGTAACTTAAAAAGGGTGCACTTTATCAAAATTTCACCAAAGTGCTCTTTGATTGCAAATTCGATTTTACATCGAAAATTAAAGGTGAAATTTTTTGCGACCGATATTTTAAAGAAATCAGTACTGATTAAAAAGTTTATAAGATTTTTTGCACATTCTGGAAATTTCTGAAAAGTTGGCATCCCTAAAACACATCAGAATTTTTTTTTTAGTTTTCATAAATCATTTTTGTATGGACAGCTGCCAAATTTGTATGGAAAATTATATGGACAAAATAATGATGCAAAATGGCTCCTTCGGGAATAACATAGGCACCAAAAAAGTTTCAGCCGGATTAAAAACTATAAAAAAAATGCAGGAAATAAAAAAGAATTGATGCGTCGTTTTTAACAACGGATTTCACGTCTGTTTTCGATCTGTGGCCTTAAAACAAAATTTGCAAAATTGTTGAAAATGGGTAATTCTCTACCAACTCACACGAAATCGGGAAAAGTTGCCCCGACCCCTCTTCGATTTGCGTGAAACTTTGTCCTAAGGGGTAACTTTTGTCCCTGATCACGAAACCGAGGTCCGTTTTTTGATATCTCGTGACGGAGGGGCGGTACTTTTTTCGTAAAATCGCGGTAACTTGTGATGTTTATAAGCAAACCCCTTATGTCTATAAATAAAATTTTTTGTAATTGTCTGCTCTACAACTTTGTAGAACATTGTTACATTCTAAAAAATAACCCTGCAAAGTTAGAAAAAAACACGAAATTTTAAAATGAAAAATTTTGTTCTAAATGAAAAAATGACCCTTCTGGGACAATGTAGATTCGAAAAGTACATTAAATTTCCCATAAAATGACATGTTCCAAAAATTTTTACAGTCGAGTAACGGAAAATGGGAGAATTTTTAAAACTTTTTTAGTGTTTTTTTTTCGATGAAAAATACGTTTATTCGGAATTCTGAGTACACCATCAAATCGGGCGTCTAATTTTACATAAAAGTTCCTTTGACACCAAATTTCTATCTCATCACCGTTTCAGGCTGCAAATTATTGAAAAACACCTCTTTTTTCACATGTTCAAAAATGGAAGGGGTCGTACCGCCCCTCCGTCACGAGATAACAAAAAACGGACCTCGGATTCGTGATCAGGGACAAAAGTTACCCCTTAGGATAAAGTTTCACGCAAATCGAAGAGGGGTCGGGGCAACTGCTGTGTGAGTTGGCGGAGAATTACCCTAATATATTTTTTTATTATGAATGTAAACAATGCTAATTGTGTTGATTTAAATTCATTGCATATTTTTTCCTTTTTATTGATATTTTAGCCAAAATTATTATTTTTCTTTATTTTTTGTGAAAATTTGTAAAGGGAGTTGGAGACAAAAACTAAAAAATTGCATTGGCCTTATAACGATAACCAAAAAAAAGAAGTCATTATTTCAGGAGTGCTTTTTAAAGTTTGGAATAGATTTAAAATTAACATAGGATATTGTTGTAGGACCGAATTGGCAAAATTTGCTTTGCGTTTGTCTCATGAAACAGTTTGCTGATGTTGCATATGGGACATTCATGCGAACATAGGCCGAGCACGTGTCTTGAAAGACAGATGCTTTTTTTTTAAGTTGTAGTAATAATCGCATTAGCATTTTATGCAAAACTTATGCAATTGTAATAGCTCATCCATATGAAGGAAGTCACTTTCCCCATGAATGGAACGAACAAGACGTTGATTGATTGCAGCAAATCCACCATTATGGGCCTCATTTCCGCGGCAGTGCTGCCAGTTTACACACAACGCGAGCTTCCACGCCATAAATCAGTTCATTAATGTGCTAATGAGTTTGAAATAAAGTGGAAAATTACAAAGTCTCGTCTCGTTTCAGTCGTTGGCCTCCAGGGGGGGGAGAGATCTCTGTTCCATCTATATTGCTCCGATGGCCAATTTTCGCACCAAGACGACGGATTGTCTAGCACTGGCAGCAAAGTGGCATCTGAACTGGGAGTAAACTAGCGCGTGTAGAGCGATTAAAATTTTATGAGCATGGAATGGCGACGATTGATATACGGTAGTGACTTCGGCTAGCGAGCATGTTAGTCTATTGCGTTGCATTGGTCTTTTAAAAGAACGATCTGAAAGATACACTTATGGGGAATTCAGCTTTCATTATCGATAAATTCTAAGAAACCAATCAGAAATGCAACTCTTTAACTTTAATATAAGTTCAGTGACTTCTAAGCTAGAAGTTCGTAAGGTAAAACCTGTCGCAACCGGATAAGTGACTTTTTACTCTTCTTTCGACGAGCAAAAAAACATCCCCGAGCGAATGTAAATGTTTCCAAACGTCAGCAAACATAAATCTTTGCACACCACAAGCACAAAAAGAACCAAGTGGATCCGGGGGCTAAAGAAAACACGCCACTTCCGGAGTGGCCCCAACCTGATGAAAACCCAAGACTTGAAGATCGTTGAACTCTCTCAAAATAGTCCACAACGTTATAGGGAGCAAAAAGTTTCAGTTTTTATTGAAATAAAGTTGCGATTTCTACTAAGCGCACACGCTAATTTATGCTCCACCGGACATCTCCGGCCATTCCCTAGCGTCGCGAATGGGGCTTGCCGCCGTTGATGCCGCAGTGCTTGCAGTTGGGGTTGCTACAGGCTCTGGTGGTCGTCACACCCGGAAACGCTGCTGCTTGTCCCCCTTGCGGCATCTGGTGCAGCAGCTGTGGCTGTTGGGACAGCTGACCAGCGGGAACCGTACAGGCGGCGTCTACGGGGAATCGGTAAACGGAAATGTTTGGGTTTTAAATTACTCCTCCAGGGAAGGGGTTGCGTGGAATATTCAATCAAGTCAACGCACCAATAAAGTACTGCCCGGCGCCGTACGACGGAGTAGCGGTCCCCTGTTGGCCGGAAGAAAGCTGTTGCGGGAAGTGGTATTGCGGCGGTTGGGATTGTTGCGAAGGCACCGAAGGCATGCCACCGTGGGGTTGTTGCATTCCCGGCGGGAACATCATCGGCGGACCGGCGCTCGGATATTGCTGGAAGTGGTTGGCCTGCTGTTGTTGCTGTTGAGGGAAGTACTGCTGGCCTGGGGCGGCCATGTATTCGCCACCCATCATCGGGTAGGAACCGTCTTGCGGTTGGTGGGATCCTGTAAAATTTAGAGCACCAATAGTGAGGATTGCAGGCAGGTGAGGTTGAAGGGTTATTTACCTGGTTGGTTCGGTTTCATCGTTGGTTCTATGTTCCGACTGGTCTAACTGCAAGTCCGTTTCCCGAGGCGACCGCTGAACAATGACAATTTTCGAAGTGTGAAAAGTATAATGAACTGATAGTGTTTTTACGGATTACTTTGATGACATTTTTTTGCAATTCCTTTGTTTTTTTTTGTCATTCTTGAATGACGAAACGCAAAAAACAGTACTGAAATGAACTTTTTGCAATTCCGTCGTGAAACTATTTATTTTTCCTGTCATTCTTGAACGACGAAATAGCCTACTTTTCTGTACCAAAAATAACAGAATCGAATAGCAACACTTTTCAAAATAAATGCTGAAAAGTTCTACTTTTCAGCACTCAAATGTGTGCTGAAAAGTTGAACGTTTCAGCACTTGTTTTGAAAAGTAACACTTTTCAAAAAAAAATTGATTAAAACGGTTTATTGACAAAATACATGAAAATTTGACATAAAATTTCACTCAGTGTGTGTTTTTTGGAATTGCAAAAAATGTTGTATGGAACTCGTTGCAAAACTTGATTTTTTCAGCACTCTTCGTATTTATCCAACTCGGTGAACCTGGTGAACCTCGTTGGATAAATGTACGACTCGTGCTGAAAAAATCCTCTTTTTGCAACTTGTTGCACAAACTACTATTATCCACAAGGTTTACCGAAACAATATTGTTTTGTTTTGAACGGTGAATCCACTTAACACATAAATGTGTGACATCAAATTCGATTCATAAAGTGTTTTTTGGAATTGCAAAAAATGTTGTAAGCAACTCGTTGCAAATAGGGCGTCCAAATATTTTTGGAATCCAGGGAATTCCCGAGATCCCGGGAAGTTTTTAAACAGTAATAAAATCTAAGTTTTCATTATGTTTGTTATGTTTTCAAGCATAAAATCATAGAATTAGCTCAATCATATAAATTGCTGATAATCTACACTTCAATCTATACAAGGACGACAATTAAAAAAAAAGCCTATATAAAATGAAAATAATTTTTTTTGTTCTTTGTTGTGCTTTGGATTTTGAATGAACTACAATGTGATTCAAATTAAATAAACTTATACGCATATATTTCTTTTTTATTTGACATGACCAGAAAAGCTTGATTTTTTTTTTTGAAAATATCTTTAAAAAACAAGAGGCGACAACATATTAAATGACACCTTCCAATGTTAAATTTAAGATTTTTTTTGAATTTCATGTTTTACATAATAAAAAAGTGGCAAAAAGAAATTTTTTTCAGCACGAGTCGTACTTTTATCGGATAAATCTCGATTACTTTTTCAAAAGGTCCTATGTACATAGGAAACTCTTGGCGCATTTGTTGTTTTGAAAAAGTTATCTAGAAATACGACAAGTGCTGGAAAAATCAAGTTTTACAAAAAGTTGCTTACAACATCTTTTGCAATCCCGAATAAACGCCTTTCAAGTGAAGTTTTTGCAAACATTCATGTGTTAAATAAATTCACCGTTAAAATTTAAAAATAATTTGAAAATTTTACTTATTGATACAAGTGCTAAAATGTTTAACTTTCACAAAAAACATTTGCAAAAAACATATTTTACAAATTATTTTTAAGTTACTACCCCCAACTAGGAAAAAAACAGTCTAAATAGGTAAGGAGATTTTAGAACAATAAATTAAAAAATCGGTGTACTGTGAAATTGATTTGTTCTGTTCCTGTTTTAACCAAAGTAATTCAAAACATCATGCAAAAAAAAAATACTAAATAGCTGTCTTAATTCGTTTCATTTGTCCTGATTTGCCCCACATACCAGTGCTTGATGAAACAGTTTGCCCTAATAAACTAAATTAATGCTGATATATGCCGAATACAAATTATAAATGCTTTAAAATTATTATCGATTCTGAGGTATTCAACTGTTCATATAATTCCACAACCAAATCAGAATTTCCAGACCAAAATTTGTTTTTTTTTTCGGGAATTCCCGGAACAAATTTAAAAAAAAATCCCGGAATTTCAGGAATTCCCGGTTCTGGAAAAATCCCGGGATTTTTGTCCCGGGATGGACGCACTAGTTGCAAAACTAGTTTTTTTCAGCACTTGTCGTAAAAATTTGAACTTTTCAGCACTTGTTTTGAAAGGTGATAGTTTTTACTATTTTTTGCAAAAAAATGTATGGAACTCGTTGCAAAACTAGTTTTTCTTAGCACTCGTCGCATTTATCCTCGTTGGATAAATGTACGAATCGGGATGGGGACAAATTTTGTGCGTTATTTTCAAAGTTTTAGGAAAATTGATTCCTGAAGGTTAAAACCATTTTGAATCTATTTTGTTTAAAAAAAAAAATATTTTGCAATGCAATTTTTTTCTGCGAAGTGAAAAAATACACCAACGATGCCATGTCAAAACTGTTAAAGGTTCTATTTTAAATGCAAGTTTTATTCCAGAGTTCTCGTATTTTCCAACTGCTGATCTGTCCAACTGATAACTACCCCCAAACCGAGTATGATTCGCCTAAATCAACCCCATTTCGGTTGAACAGTTCAACAGAACTTGCATTCAACAAAACAGCACAAAAGCATGAATCAACTCTCCGTTTCTCCTCGTCGGACACCACACGTCCACAGTCACAATTCAACTAAACAGTCGAAACTGAACCCCGTTTTCCTCCCGCAACAAATGGGGCGAAGAAAAATTCCCGCCCAACTGTATTTTGCGAGGCAGTGATTTTACATATCTCGGTAGTCGTTGTACAGTAGCAGGAACGCCATTGTTTTCTCTGCTGAACAAGTCATTTCCGACTGTGCGACTGCTGTTTAGCGTGAGGGGTAGGGCGGTGTGGTGACCCTTGACTGGGCACTTTTCCTGGCGGCGGTCTGTGGAAGCCAAAGCTCTAGGAGCGGACTACGAGTACGAATCCACACGGACCCTTCCCTCTCTTGCCACACGATGACGGTGTACGATATTTGTACATGAAATTCACTCCAGTCAACGATGGACAGTGGGGGAAGTTTGTGTTGAAAAGTGAATTTTTGATGAAAACCTAAAATAAAAAAAAGGTATAATATTTTTCAAATCTCTGATCTAGATAAGAAATAAGAAATTCAAACAAGGAATAAGTAGTTTTTCAAAGTTTAACTTGACCGGGAACGACACAGTTCCATAGTCACACTTTAGTTTGCTCTCCAGCGCAAACCGCGCCCGAAGGATTGAAACATTTTCAAACAGTCCAGCCATCCTGGACGAAAGGGCTCGGAAAGGGCAATGGCAAACCGGAAGGGGGCATTTTGTTCCTTTTGGGAGCACTTGGCTGGTAAACACACACACACCGGCACACAGAGTACCATGTCCAAACTGGCTGAAGAATGGTTACGTCAAATAGAGCACGCGAAAGTGGCCACTAGAAAACTTCGTTGGATTTAAATCCTCGGCACTAATGTCCGTCTCTACTCTATACACACCCTCATGGGATAGGCGATATTCATAAATTACGGAACGTTTGTTTTGACATTCATAAATACAAATGTTTTAATTTTTATTTATAAGAACACTAATTGAAAAAAAAAATGCAAAATGTTGTCATACCGAAATAATAACATTGTCTACATTTAGTTTTCATTTCAAAAAAAGTTCTGTTCAGTTGATAAATTTATTGATCCCATACGTAATACGAGGACGTCTCCTAGAACACAGATTGTGGTGAAGGGAAGTTACTGGAATGACCATTTGTTGTGGTGGAGGACATGTTTTAAATTTCTAAACCAAAATTTGCATTTCAAATCGACTAGTTAAGACTTTAGTTCAAATCGACCATAAATGGGTCTGTAAACGTGTCGAGGTTATGTTGGATTCAATTTATATAAGGCCTACCTACATCCGATTAGTAATTATTCAAAATGTTACTTATAGCAACTAACCATAGAAATAAACATCGTAAATGGTTTACTGCTGTGCTTTTGTAACATTTTTCTTGTAGAATAATTGACACAAAAAACTCTCTGCAACCCAACTCCGAGCAGACGGCAATAACTTGGGAAGGTCAGTTTTTGATATTGTGAGAAGATCGAAATATGTTATTGGGATGATCGGATTAGTTGTTAAAATAACAAAAATCAATAACAAAGATTTGTTCGAAGAATAACTTAAACTGTTATTATGTTGTTATTGCAATAACAAACCAATAACACAGAAGGAATCATGAAGGAATAACAAGATTTGTTATTTTGTGCGGAGAGGTGGAGCAGCATAATAACAAAAAATGTTATTGAACTGGTATGTCTCCAAAACAAAAAAAGTTATTGTTTTGGATTATTTGTAATTTGCAAATAAACCTGCAGTTGCCATAACTCCTCTGTACTAGTCAGGGCTGCAGAGTCGGGTACTTCCAAGTGACTTTGAATCCATACTTTGAAGACAACTCCGACTCTGGATGCAGGATATGACGTCAACGACGGCTTCAGCTCTGTAAAAATACCCGACTTCACGGATTCCGACTCCAAGTAAAAGTTGCAGAAAATTTGCTGAATCCGATGCAGTCTCCGAGGTCTCACTCCAGCTCGAACTTCAACGTCAGCTCCGACTTCCTGGCTCTGTGAAAATAATAACAGTTTTTGTTATTCACACTTCAAAAATTCTCAATAAATAAATCAATTCCGTTAGGGAATATATCAAAACTAAAAAAAAAATTAACTCTCAAAAGTTAATTTTATCGGATTAATTTTAGCTTGAAACCCCATTTCATGGTGAAATAAATGACCCCGATAAAATTGGTCAAAATTATTTCATAGTTCTAGCCAATTTTAGTAAAATCCCTTAGGGGGAATATCAAATAATTAAAAAAAATCAACTCTCAAAATTTCAACTTTTTAGAATAATTTTAGCTTAAGGACCCTATTTCATGGCCAAAATAATGACCCCGACGAAATTGGTCAAAATTTTCCATAGTTCTAACCAATTTTAGCAAAGTCCCTTAGGGGGTATATCGATCAATTAAAAAAATCAACTTTCAAAATTTCAACTTTTTAGACTAATTTTAGCTTAAGGACCCAATTTCATGGCCAAAATAATGACCCCGACGAAATTGGTCAAAATTATTTCATAGTTCTAGCCAATTTTAGTAAAATCCCTTAGGGGGTATATCAAATAATTAAAAAAATCAACTTTCAAAATTTCCACTTTTTAGAATAATTTAAGCTTAAGGACCCCATTTCATGGCCAAAATAATGACCCCGACGAAATTGGTCAAAATTTTCCATAGTTCTAACCAATTTTAGCAAAGTCCCTTAGGGGGTATATCGATCAATTAAAAAAATCAACTTTCAAAATTTCAACTTTTTAGACTAATTTTAGCTTAAGGACCCAATTTCATGGCCAAAATAATGACCCCGACGAAATTGGTCAAAATTATCCCAAAGATCTAAACATATTTAACAAAAGAAAAAATAATAACAGATTGTGTTATGGACACTTAGAAAATTTTCCATTTGTGCGATTTATGGTAATTTTATTTCTTAGTCAGTATACCGAACGAATAACAAATTTTGTTATTAGGAGAGTTTTTGAAATGTATAACATTTCCTCTTATTAGCGTGTTATTAAACATTTTCAATTTAATATCACTTCAATACCAAATTTTGTTATTTTATCAGAAACTGTTATTATTTTTTCTTCTTGAAGTTGAACTTCAGGATAAAATAATAATACTTTTTGTTATTTTAACAGGATTTGTTATTGAAATATTATTAATTTAGTTATTACCGTCTGCCCGGGAGGCTATTTTCACAAAAATTTTGAACGAAGAAAAAATCGTGGGTTCACCTACAAATTTGACTTTTAAACTTAAAATTTAAAAAATCTCATAAAAGTGGTGTGTTTTTTTATTTCAGTGTATTTTTTCGGAAAGCCCGTCAAACTTCCAAAAAGTTTGTCTATGACCACTTTTTGATACGATGCAACGGCTTCGAGATACAGCGATATTTAAATTACGAAATGGAAAAAAAAATTAAAACACTCACGCCCTTCTCAAATGTCATTATCGAGTGAAACTGGCTCTATATACACAAAAATGGTTTACCTAAGCGTAGGATAACATGTCTACAAAGTTTCATTGAAATCGGAGAGGGTCTGGTACATTCGATTCCCTATTTGACATAGAATTGCTCTATAGAGAAATATTGCTGCTTGCTTAATTTTATAAAAGTTATCACATCACCATTACAAGAAAATCAATCTCATTGTAAGATTTGTCACATTACAAATCTTATTTATTACACCAAATAAATATCAGATACCCAATTTGTTATCAAAATTGTTCCAATTTAATCGCTTTTGCCATTCGACCACTTCCAATCCCAACCCATTTGTCGTCCTGATGGGTTACAACCAATCATTCCTCCCATTTATGGCAAATGGCCCGGTAGTTTGCTGGACACAATCCCCGAACCAAACCCGGCGCGAGACATTAATTTTGTAAATAGAACAATATCCACCGGCTATCTGAACATGCGATTCGATGGTCATAAAATTGATTTTCCCGGAGTCTTCGTCTTTTTCTTTTCTTGTGTGTGTTTTTTTGTAGTTGGCATCCATCAGAGTATACTACAAGAATGTCTGGCTTGGCTGCGTTCCAAAGGACATGGCCTCGCAGCAGCAACAGAGCAAAGTGAGCAAAACAAAAAAAAATCGAACATCCCCACGTGAACCCATTTGCTCCTCTTTTCGATGCCCGCAGGATCCTAAAAGGGACGAGAGCGGCGGAGGCAACGAGTGATGATGATGGCCTATCATACTGCCACTCTCTGTGCTGCAGATCGATTCTCGGTTTCGACCGCAGTGGCATGCTGGCTGGTTGGCACGCTGACTTTATTGCTCAATTCTGGGGTCTCGGAGCATTACGAGCCCTTTCAGCAAATTGCACTCAACGATTCGACACCTGTGGTTCAAGCGGGACGAAATATCATCATCGATTGGTGTTTGTTTCGGAGGAAAAAATACGAAACTGTCAGCAAATTTTATGAATGTTTGTTTGGAGAATGGTAATGGATTTACTAATCAAGAAAAAAAAATCACCCCCTGATAAGTTTAGTAAAAACTTAAACCGGTCATAATCACAGCAAAAACATTTTTGCTGAAGCCACAAAACAGCGGCAATCCCTTTGCACATACTTCCAGAAACCCTCGCCAGATCGTAACATCAAGCGCAACAGAAAATCGTTTGGCCCTCGCCTAAATATGGCAAAGCGAGCAAAACCACCAGGCAAAAATGCAATTAAATACGACAAATTACTTCCGGCCAGTGGCCAACTCGGAAGCGGTTGGACAGGGTCCAGCAAAAATCTGCTCCATGGCCATCACCATTTATGCTCTTTTTCTGTTGTGCGGGCAAAACTTTATTATGTTTTTCTTTTCGGGAAATCTGGCCCAATGTCAGCAGAACGACACTAACTTGCACTGGTTATGAAATACTGCTGAAAATTAGAGTAGTAGGTTGCAAGAAGAAATAATAATAATTTCATAAAAAAAGACCAAGCTGCCCATAATTAATTGCTGTAAATCTTTTTCGTGCTGATAAAATCCCTTTTGAGCTTCGCAGCATCCAAAGACAAAAGAAGAAAAAAAATGCTGCTTCAGTTAATAAATGGCATGTATAATTGCATCGAAACGGTCCAAACAGGAGGAAAGTTGCCCGCTGTCAGCTACAGCAGAATCCATTCAAGTGAGAAATTGAAGAAAGCACTCTCGAGCTGCGACATCATACGGCATTAGTCGGGGGGAGAGTGTACTCTATTAACACATTAGATGAATGCGAAGGACACGACGGACGGAATGCTACCCCTTGCTGCTTTGTGTGTGTGCAGAAAGTGCTTAAAAGTGTGAAAAAATGAGCTTTTATTCCCCTTTCAAGGAAACAGAGGAAAACGTAGTTAATCACGTGCACTTAAACGCATTCACTGTTGGATTATGAGGATGAAAGGCTGGGATGAAGTTTGCACTTGACCTAGTGGCAATTGGAAGGAAGACTATTGGGGACACAGTATTCAATGGCGATATAGTTCAAAGGGACGATCTAATCTTTAAGGTTAGCAATGAAAAAGCGTGGCAAGAAATCTTAGATGATTTAGGGTCAATTTATTAAATAAAATGCTTCATTGATCTATAAACGTTGGCCATGACAATTCAGTTCATTTTAAAAAGCAGCAGTTTTGTAGAAAAATACACTTAAAGCTTAATAAAGAATAAATTCAAAATTTTCTGAATTTTTAATTGGTTGTTGCTTGTTTAATTGAACTTTGAATTTCAAGAAAAAAAATTATATAATTTCATTGTTGACATAAAAATCATAAAAAGGTTGCTCATAACTAATTTTATCCTGATCGCAGGAAGATACCAAATTTTCAAAGTTGGAGTTTTCAAACTGAAATTGGACGAAAAGTTGCCGTAAATTTCCGTTAAAAAGTAACAAATATTATCTTAAAAAAATCTTCTTTGAAACGTCCAAACATAAGTATTTAAAACGTTGATATATTTTTATATAATTTATTACAATTTTACACAATTAAACAAAACAAAATTCAAAATGGCGTTAACCGGGATGTTTGCAAAATAAGGTGCAGGTGGTTATGTTACACATGACCAATATGACAAAGATCTTTGCACAAAGCTCATGAATAGGGTAAGTGAATTTTCACGATGTCGCCGACAGCGTAAAATTCGTGAAATTTGAAGATTTTCGTGAAATCACGTGAAATTTATCAATTTTCTCAATTCAATTCATTGAAATAACAACATGATAAATATTTCATTCACTAAGACTTTTTACGAAAATTTTATTAGATTTAAATGATTTTAAATTTTTACAATAATTATTGAGAAGTGAATGCTGCGAGTACTTAAATGATGTTAAGAAAAATCAGAAATTTGGATGATGTCTGTGTACACTTACTGAGGTTGCGACTCAGTACTTGTACACAAGCCAAAGACTTGATCACACACGTTCACTTTCTCATATGGCCCTTTCGCTGACTTAGTTTTCGTCCTTTTCAATCTCTCGTGACTCGTGCATTGCGAGAATCAGATCAAGCCACAACAATCGTCCAAGGAGTCATTCTAATGCAAAATTAGCTGAACATTCCGAAAAAAATACTTTCAAAAACACACGATTGAGTTTTTGGGGTTAAAAATACGAAAAACTGGTCAAAAATAGTCAAAATCATAACTTTTTCAAAAAACTTTTTTGTAAAATTCTGATGACTCGTGAAGAATACATGCAAACCCTTTATGTCTATATATCCAAATTTTTGTTTTTGTCTGTTCTACAACTTTGTAGAACATTGTTACACTCTAAAATGTAACCCTGCAAAGTTAGAAAAAACTCGTCATTTTAGAATGAAAAATTTTGTTCTAAATGAAAAAATGACCCTTCTGAGCTATTTCAGATTCGAAAAGTAGATTAAATTTCCCATAAAATGACATGTCTCACGATTTTTTAACTTTTTTGATGAAAAATACGTTTTTTTGGAATTTTGAGTACGCCATCAAATCGGGCGTCTAATTTTACACAAAAGTCCTTTTGACACCAAATTTCTATCTCTTCACGGTTGCGAGCTACAATTCACTGAAAAACGTGTCTTAGTAAAAAACCAGAAAAATGAAAGGGGTCGTACCGCCCCACCGTGAAAAGATATCGAAAAATTACCCCTTAGAGCAAATTTTCACGAAAATCGAAGAGGGGTCGGGGCAATTTTTTCCGATTGCGTGTGAGTGCTTTTCGAACATATGTTTTCCTTTATGAAGTAGGAACGAAATCGAGTGATAAGTAGCTCAATAGTAAGCAAGCAAGCAAGTTTTTTTTTTCAAAAAATATATAAATTGTTGAAATTCCTCTGTCATTAAAAAAAAAAAAAAAAATTCTCCAAAAATCACGTCACTATAGCGCAAAAGATGCCAATCGAAAATCAAATATTTTTATTTAAATAAAAAAAACGTGATTTTTTCCGTGTATTTTTTTTTAATGTCCCAATTATAACCTATAACTTTACTGAAGACAAAAAAATCCATCAGAAATCATTTTTTAAAGATTTTGCGAATATGTACATGCCCATTTTGTATGACTAGGGCTAGTGATTTTTCACGGCAAAAATCGAAATTACACGGCGTGTTAGTTTTTGAAACAAAGGATTTCACGGCAATTTTACGGCACTCTAAAATCTGCTTAAAAAAACCAAAAAAAAAAGATCTGTTTTCGTATAATAATGAACAGCAAAGTGTCTAAAAAAGTAAGCAGTTGTTCAAGTTACAAATATAAATGTTTTTATTTACGAAAAAAATATTTTAGTTTAATTTTTTGAAATTATGCAGAATTTTCCTACGCTGAATTATCATTCAGCTTTTTAAAATTTACTGAAATTTTGGAAATTGATTTTGCTCAAAAATCTCTTAAACGAAGCAAATCTCAAAAGTAGAATCAGCAAAATAAATATTATACAAATTTTGTTTATTTTCATAAATTTCAGCAAAAGAGAATTTTAGCATTCAAACAAAAGTTATGCTAATTTTATTTGTTTTATCAATAAATCCCAAAAAATTATGTTACCATACAAAATGCTACATCATGTATTGTATTTGAAACCAATTGACGAAAAAACATCATTTGAAATCAAAATTAAAAAAAATCCTTTTCTCATTTATCTCACGTGGCATGCAAATTGCTCAGCCATATTTTGATTAATTTCATAAGGATCAAAAAATAATACAACTCATTTTTTTCTTTTACTGTCGTTTTGAATAATTTTCTTTTACATTCTTTTTGAATTTTATTTATTCAAGAAATGTAGCTGGTATTTTGCAATAAATTATCTGTACATCGAAGAATATTGTAATGAACAAAATTGTTCTCATTTTGCCTTGCATTTTTTTTTAATCTTTGGGAACTTGTAAAGTTTACGATTAAAAGAAATCATTTTTTCTAATAATAATTTAAAATTTCACGGCATTTCACGCTATGTACTGAATTTTACGGCCAGGGGCAAATTTCACGGATTACGAGGCTTCCGCGAAATTGCAAAAAACCACTTACCCTGTGTTCTTTTGACAAGGCTTCACCGAATAAAAAAATAAAAATTATTACCCTCGAAAAAAAAGAATTAGGTACTAGAATTACATAATTTCATTACATATTTCTCTTCGCAAAATTTCCGATTAACGCCGCAGACAAAGCCCTGAGGACAAAATTTTATGTTTATCTAACAGCAATTCTTATTCAAAAGCATAATGCAAACAAATAAATTGACAGACAACATTTTGTCGATGTATCAACAATGGTCCCCTTGGAACGAGCTGTCAAGTAGGATTTTTTTTTTGTCAAAAAGGACCGCGAGGTTATTTTGTTTAAATTGATTTGAAAGTACATTTTAAATCCTTTGCGGTTGAACAAAGGGTCATGTACTCAGAAAAAAAAGTTTTATCGTTGTGAACAACAATATAAAAGATTGAAGCATAATTTCAGGATTCAATTGCTGCAAATTATGTTTCGCAAGTTTTTATTGAATTATTTTTCTAAGTGCTGGCAATTACACAACGCTTACTAACAGTCATTGCAATTACATAACAATGAAAAAAAAAATCGCAATTCGTTCAAAGAAATTCCGTAAACTTTACCGAACATTAAAACGCATTCTTCGCTGTGCCAGTGCAAAATAAACATTCCATCACCGTTGTTCCAGACGAGGGTGGTGGCGGAGGCGGCGGACGGGTGTATAAATAATGTGACGGCTTGATGGATAATGTCCTCTAAATGAACTATACGCACTCGTAAGTATAACATCGCCGGCAAAGTATGCAATTACGTGGATCATTTTACGATCCCAAGCAGCAGCACCTTTTTTATGACTCTTGGTTTTTGCAGCAACATTGCTGACGGAACGGAAGTTTTCTCATTTTTTGTTTTGCCCCGGCCTCCTCCCTAAAGTGTCCCCGTTGGACTCGGCGATGGCATCCCTGTGTGACATAACAAGGACAGAAAGTCAGCAACGGGTTGAAGAGTACAAGAAAAAAGCGTATTGTTGGTAGAACACTTTCGTCAAACTTTCCCTTCTTGAGAGTGAGAATTTTTGCACGTTGTTTCACATTTAGAAGAAAAGTTGCAACATTTTGATGTGATTTTTTCTCTAAATGTCAAGAAACTTAAATTCAATTATGAACAAAGTTTTACAAATGCATCTAATCAAACTGGTACGAATCAATCGTCTTTTAAGTTGCTCTGATATAACTAAGTGATGAATGAGCTTTTACACGGGATAACTGTGCAAGCTCTCACAGCATGGAAAGTTCTTGGGTATGTCAAACACCCTGCCAAGGAAAACTCCTCCACTGCTGCTGCTGCAGCTGCTGTGTGGGAAAAAAAACTGATGGTTGGCAAAGTTCGAGAGGACCAACGCCAAGAGAGAAAATCAATTTTTCATCCTCGTGCCAGCTTCCAGTGCATCCGGAAAGATCGAAGGTTCTTTCTATGGGACTACACACTCACACACACACACACACATCAGAGGCTCATGTATGGAAGTATGTCGAGGGGAGAAGAAGTTCACTTGAAAAGTGCCACGCAAGGGGACCTGAACTACTTTTCCCAAAGGGAAGACCGATGATGCTTGAACGGGTTCACAGCCTCGCGCGGTTCTGTGAGTGATGTCCTGAAGTGCCCAAGACAGGCGCGGCCTCACTACCTACTCGTAGGTTGGAGCACTTTTGCGTGTTACAGCCGGGCCTTTTTTCAATGTTGCTTCATTCTTCGACGATGTGATCAATATTAATGGCGAATCCAGTGCGGGAAACTGTGAGTGTGAGTTTGATGTCAGAATGACATCATTCATTTATTTAGTTTGTTGAATCTGTTGGAGGAATGGGCTCACGTAAATGAGATAAGACAGCTTATTGTCGGTGGTTGGTGGAAATATAAGGTTGAGGAAACTTTGCTCTAAGCGGTATTTTTAGTCCTTGATTAAGAAACCGAGGTCCCCTGTAATCTTTGGACATTTGAAAAAAAGAGACGCGTTTTTCAATAATTTGTAGCCTGGTATAATGAAGATTTAGAAATTTGGTGTAAATGGAACTTTTATGTAAAACTGTGCGACCAATTTGATGGCACACTCAAATTTCTGAAAAAAAAACGTATTGTCTCTAGGGGGGTGCGGGATATGGGTGCGGTTTATTATTCTAAGATTTTTTTTTGCCCAATTTGAATTTGAATTAAGGTTGATTTAAAATCTGCTGTCCCTGTAAATATTGTAATCTAGATTACCCTCAGTTAATAATAACCAACCAATTCTATGCAAATCAATCTACTTTAACGACCCCCGGGTCTTTTGTGGTCTCTGTTGCAAGTTTCTGTTCATTTCTAGGCGTCCGAAGGTTATGTGTGGTGAGTCACCCAAAATCTCTTTTACGCAAATGGACCAACGTTTTACTTCCCCATCCGGTAGAAGGCCAGGAGGATAAAGCGGGAATCGAACCCGCACCCCATAGCAACTTAGGGATCGGCAGCTGATGCCGCTAACCACCGCGCCACGAGGCCCTCCAACCAACCGACAAATTCTATGATTTTAATAAAGAAAAAAAAAACAAAACAAAATTATTATGACCATTCCAAAAATATCCTAGGATCTAAGGAATTTCTGAGATTTTAAAATATTTTTCCTTTTTCCCGGGAGGTTAAAAACCCAAATTAATTGGGAGTTGAAAAAATTATTTCGAAAATTTCAAATTCAATACTAGCATATAAAATTTTCCCAATGTTTATTAAATTTATTGAAATTTATTTTCGAAAAATTAGGAAGTTTAAAAATTCTTTCAATATTTTCGAATAGCGGCCCAAATTTGAAGATAACATGAGCATTGATTGGTTTTAATTGAAACAAATAAATTACGTAATTCCATTTTATAAAACTGAAAAAAATCAGACGATTATCATCATTTAAATACAGTCATGCCCCGGTTTTGCACGCCTCGGTTTTGCACTGCCTCGGTTTTGATTCGTACAGCTGCCTCGGTTAAGCACGGCTCAGTGCTTAACTGAAGCACAGAGCTTATGGGATTTTGGCTATATGGTAGACATTGGCTTTAAACGTATGAAAAATCATGCAAAACATCAAAAAATTATACTGTTTTGGAATCGGAATGATGTCAGCTATCCATTAAAATTATAATTTCATGAAAATATTCACAAAAATACGTATTTTTCCTGTATTTTGAAAATGCAATGTTTCTCGAAAAACTACTCCAAATTTCAGTTTATACAAAATGGGTATCAAACGATCAGGATTTTTCATACATTTCGAATGTAATAACCAGGGCTGCGGAGTCGGGTCATATTTCAAACGACTCCGACTCCGACTCCGACTCCGGCTTTCTCAGATTAGCTGACTCCGACTCCGACTCCGGCTCCGGCTTTGAACAAATGGTTGGCTCCAACTCCGACTCCGGCCTACCAACTCTAGCCGACTCCGACTCCGACTCCGACTTCAGCTTTCAACAAATGGTTGGCTCCGACTCCGACTCCGACTCCACATGTTTTTAAATGTTTCAAAAGTTAGTTATCTATTATTAGTTAATTATTTTTGAAACATTGATAAATAGGATTATTTAAAAACTCTCTAAGCGCCATGTTTTTCTCAAGAAAAATAAGTTAAGTAAAAGTAAAGTAAAGTAAATAAACGGAAAAAAGTTTCTAGTTCACAAGTTTTATACGTTATGGAAATAGAAATCAAAAAATATCTTCAGTTTTAGAGGCATTTTGAGAAGAACAGTTTTGTAAGTAAATTTGAATTTACTTGCTTAACCTCAAATTTGAAAATATTTTTTTCAAAGCTAATAAATTTAAATATTAAATTGTTATTTTTGAATGAATAACTAAAAGAAATCTGTCCTTAATGATCTATTGAACATTAAAATTCAATTTGCTCACTTTCAGGCTGACATTTGTAAGAAGCACAGTTGCAGGCACCTTGTTTTTCAAATGACAATTTTAAACGAAACTTTTTATTTGTTTTGGTACATGGACATCACGCCATGGCTAAAGGAGATTATTTTTTCAAATCATTGTATCTAAAGAATTTCTTCGTGGAAAGGACGCTTAAGATGTCCTTTTCAAATATCTGTGACATGGAAAATATTTTATCCTGGAAATTTTTAATTTATTTAAATTTTGAAATTTTATGTACTTTAAAAAGGAGGTGCACGATACTTCGTGAATCTTCACCAAAAACGAAGCTTTATGGATGATTTTGCGCCTATATGAAAAAACTTAAAATATAATAAAGAACAAATATCCACAAGTCAAATATTTTCTTGGTCACAAATATTTTATTTTTTTAAGGTACATTGATTTGCAATGATTATCACCTTCCGTCATATCGGCGTAAGACATACAGTATGAGAAAATTCGTACCAGTTGATAATATTTTGATTCTGTGTTTTTTATTTATAATATTTGAAAAATAAATTAAAATCCTATATTTTGTTCTATACATTTTTTTATTAGTTCATTTTTGTACTGAATTCTTGAAATTTGTTCAACGATAATTTGCAACGATATCAAAATAGTTTACCTAAAATCAACATCAACATCAACAATCAATGATTATTTCAAATTTGTTGCAACTTCTTTTGACATTTTTTGTTAGTTTAAATTATTTTAAATGCAACACTTTGATTTTCTTGTACTCAGTTATAAACAAAATGCGCATGTTGAGTTCCACGTAAGAGATTGTTATTATCGTTGATTATTTGTTACAAAAGTTAAACTGTCAGTGACTCTTTTTCGATCTGCAAAAACAGTTATTACTATTTATAATCTTTTTATGTATCTCGTAATTTTTTCCTAAGAAATGATTTGACTTAAAACCTGTAAGACATTCGCTATCGGGGTAAAAGATTACTTTGTGAGTACTTTTTTTCAGAAATAACTGGATGAAATTTGGTCAAATTCGAATTGAAAGGGAACATAAATATAGTCTGACTACATAACCAATATTTTTTTTATTTTTTTTTGAATTATGATACTACATACTTGGGTAAGAGGTTATCATTTAGTGATTATAGTGTAATAACACAATTAGAGCTTTTTAACCACAATCAAAAGCTTCAAATACATAATGGCGTTAAAAAAATGAATTAAAAATATAAGTTGTTTTGAAAATTAAGCTGTCATATAGGAAATACTGAACAATAAAAAAACATATTTTTTGTTGAATTTAAGATAACTCCGGCTCCGACTCCGACTCCGGGTTATCAGAAATCTTCGACTCCGACTCCGACTCCGACTCCAGCTCATAAAATTTAGCCGACTCCGGCTCCGACTCCGACTCCAGCTGTTCGAGTTTTGACGACTCCGACTCCAACTCCGACTCCAGGTCCCCAAAAAGACCCGACTCCACCGACTCCGGCTTCGACTCCGACTCCGACTCCACAGCCCTGGTAATAACAACATTTTTTGATAATGCTTGAAATTTTCACAAAACTACGAATTTTCGAAAAAATACTCAAAGTTTCTGTTTTTACAATATGGGTTTCAAAAGATCGGGATTTTTTAATACATTTTGAATGTAATAACAACATATTTTGAAAACACTGAAAATTTTCTCAAAAATACGTATTTTCGAAAAAAAAACTCAAAATTTCAGTTTTTTACAATATGGGTATCAAATGATCAGGATTTTTTCATACATTTCGAATGTAATAACAACATTTTTCGAAAATACACAAAATTTTGACAAAACTACGAATTTTCGAAAAAATACTAAAAATTTCTGTTTTTACAATATGGGTATCAAACGATCGGGATTTTTTGATACATTTCGAATGTAATAAAAACTTTTTTTGAAAATACTCATTTTTTCACAAAACTACGTATTTTCGAAAAAAATACTCAAAATTTCTGTTTTTAACAATGTGGGTATCAAACGATCGAGAATTTTTCATGCATTTTCCCAAAACTACGTATTTTCTAAAAAAAATACCCAAATTTCAGTTTTTACAATATGATTATCAGACGATCAGGAATGTTTCATACATTTCGAATGTAATAACTTTTTTTTTGAAAATACTAAAAATATCCACAAAACTACTTACAAATGTATGAAAAAATCCCGATCGTTTGATACCCATATTGTAAAAACGGAAATTTTGATTATTTTTTCGAAAATACGTAGTTTGGTGAAAATTTTGAGTATTTTCAAAAAAAAAGTTATTATATTCGAAATGTATGAAAAAATCCTGATCGTCTGATACCCATATTGTAAAAACTGAAATTTTGGGTATTTTTTTCGAAAATACGTAGTTTTGGGAAAATGTTGAGTATTTAAAAAAATGTTGTTATTACAATCAAAATGTATGAAAAAATCTGATCATTTGATACCCATATAGCAATAACAATATATATTTGGTTCCTTTAGAGAAAAAAAAAATGCATTTTCAAAATACAGGAAAAATACCTATTTTTGTGAAAATTTTCATGAAATTATAATTTTAATGGATAGCTGATTTTTCATACGATTATAGCCAATGTCTCCCATATAGCCAAAATCCCATAAGCTCTGTGCCTCGGTTATGCACGCCTCGGTTTTGCATCCCCCATATGCGGTGCTAAACCGAGGCATGTCTGTATTAGCGAATAAAACATGACATTCTTCCAACAGTTTTTTTTAATGAAAAATTGAAATAGCCACGAAAGCAACATTTCCACGAAAAAAGTGTTTTAAAATCATGAAACACCAGAGCACATGATTTTCAATCGCATATTAAAAGAAAATCTAGTTTTGTGGGAAAATATATATTGGCGAACAGTAACTGTACATTGAATTTTGACAAAAAATTAAAATATTTTTCTACTTGTTCATCATGCCAAAATTATTAGCATCACAGGAAAATGCGTTTGAAATTGTTTTAAGTCCAATGCACGTCTAGTTTTATTGAAATTTTGCAGTTTTTTGAAAAAAAAATGTTGTTTCCAGATTTTTCGAGCCGATTTTGAAAGGGGGCCTTATAAATCGTTGCAAATTAATATTTTCATCAAATATTCCTCCAATGGAGCACCAGCAGTCGAGCAGTTTTTGACAGTTCGCTCCATAAGAAATACATTGTAGAAAAAAGCAAAAACTGCTCGAATGGAAATGCTCCATTACAATAAAATTTTATTTTATAAGTATTAAATGTTATTTTTAAGGTTTTCTACTATAATCTAGTTTAAACGATTTATTACTCATTTTCAGAAATGTTTGATGAAAATTTTGTCGAAATTACAATTTTCAATCACATTCAAACTTTCAAAAGATAGATTTTTCAGGTCACACAAATATTCTGAAATTTGTATGACCCAATCTCACCCTCAGACACAATGACACTTCTGATGACGCTACCAAAAATAAAAAGGTTCACAAAACCTAAAACTAAAAATATAAAATTCTCGATAAAACCACATTTTGAATAATCTTTCCCAATGGGCCCGCGGCCCACAAAAATTTACTCGCGGGCCACGTTTGGCCCGCAGGCCTTATCGACATATCGACTCAGAATCGAAAACTGAACAAATGTCTGTGTGTATATGTGTGTGTATGTATGTATGTGACCAACAAACTACCCAAGTAACATTTTTTGTTGCGGATCCTTAAATGCAACTATTTCGTAACACCAAAAATGTGCTATCTCAACATAGTTAGAACACTCGTGGTGCCCTAAAAAGCGCACAAAAATATTGTGTTGGCAACATTTAGGCGCTTGTTTCAACTTTGTTACGACAAAGTTCCAGAAACAATTTGTTTGTCGAAATATGTCGGTAAAGCAGTTTGTTGTGTTGCCATGATGTTGCCATTATGTTGTCGTTTAATTTGTGCGAAACAAACAAAAACATTTTCAACAAAAAAACTAAAGTGCCCCTGTCGGGATTCTGGACTGGTATCTTCAGATCTTCACACCTTGCCACTAACACTGAGCCATGGATGAATTGATGAAAGGGCATAAGGCTGGGCTGAACTGTATCTAAGGATTTTTGATTTCAATATTACTCTTAGCACACAAATCGTGCTAAGCCACATGTTACAACAATGGAACCAATAAGTTTTCATTATGTTTCGATTACAAAACAAATTGGATTGTTGTAAAGTTGTTATCGATTCGAAAGGTTTGCAACATTGCAAAGTATTGTTGCTAAAATGTCATTTTTATTTTTCTACAGCAAAACAAAACAAAAACTGGACTTAGTCAAATTGTAAATTGTTGCCAAATGCTACTTGGGTAGCTCATGTTTCTCGGCACTGGCTGAACCGATTTGACCAGAACCTGTTGCATTCGACTTGGTTTAGGGTCCCATAGATCGAGATTTATACAGATTGAAGTTTCGATAAGTAGTTCAGAAGATATGTATAAAAATGTGTTTTCACATATATCCGGATCTCACTTAAATGTATGTAAACTATGTCCGGGCTCATCATCCGACCCATCGTTGGTAAGGTTATCAAAAGACTAACGAGTCCAAAACATTGATGATCTGACAACCCTGTCTCGAGGTATGGCCACTTAAGTGATATTTATGTACTTTTTTATTCCGGATCTAAAAAATAGATGAAATTTTTGTACAATTCAATCATATCAGCCATCGTTGGTAATAAGTGAGGAAGGCTCCAACCACATAGGTGGATTAAGTTAGTTTTTATGAACAATTGTTCACGAAGGTGTGGGGGCGGGGGGAGGGGTTCGAGATTTCCAAAAAAAGTGTCCACGTGGTTTATGGATGGTCCCATAGTAATTCCCATGTAAACTTGAACCCGCTTGAGACAAGCCAGTTTTCCACCAAATGAGCCGAAATTATGCGTGAGATTCCCTATGAGTATTCCCTACAAGGGGAACCACATCAGAACTTGATCGGAAGACTTTCAAAATCCGTACCCACCCTAATGGACAATGACAGCTGCCAAAACTATATGGAGACTTGTATTGATGAATCAATGACCAAAACGGATTATTTGGGCATAGGGAAGGCCCCCACAAAGTTTGAGCCATATTTAAAAATAAAAACATAACAATGCAGTTTATCGGCCGATTTCTCAGAGAAGAACTTATTACTTGAATCAATGGACTACATGTTAAGCATCATGCGTCTCCATGAATTCATAAGAAATGTTTGTAGTTTTATGGAGGCGCATGATTGTTTAAGTTTGATATGAACCAATCCATGCAAAATTTATTTTTTAGCCGAGTTTAGCCAAACTTTCAGTAAGAGAAACGCATCGCAAATTACCTCCGAATTTTAATTCAATTTGCTGCGCGGCAAAAGCAGGACTAATAATTTCTTCCAATGCATCGCGGCGTTGGTGTTGAACACGATCTGCGCGGCATCGCACTCACGAACGGTTTCACACCCACTTGTTGAATCAACAGCCACCACCGGTTTTTCCTTCGGCGTTGGTTGGCTTTTCCCCAAAGCTTTCTAATGCAGCCATCCATGTGGAAACTTTCCTCTCTCTCTCTCTCTCTCTCTCCATTTCCTTCTGTGTTAACCCCCCTCCCCCTTGCCAAAAGGAAAGTGGAAAAATCCCAGCTTCTTGCGTTCGTTCTTGTCGTGAGGGGTGAAAATTGCCGCAAATTAAAATTTACACTTGGCTGTGGAAATATTGGCCATCGTTCAACATTTACCCTGGAGTGGAAATTCGCAATTTTGCAAAGATCGATTCCACTGTGGGAGGATTAAGTTTCCAATTAAAAGTGCAAACATTTTCGCCCAATTTATGCAGCGCCGATTGCCGAAAGGAAAAGCCCTCGTCAGGGTAAAGGGGCAATCGAACGAAAAACAAACGAAATTTTTCACGACGTCATCGTTTTTTTTCCTTTGATCGAGTGTGGTGGAATGCTTGTCGTTCGGCTCACTCACTCACTCACAGGAAAAAAAAACAAAACATGCTAACATATTGGTCAGGGAGGGGTGAAAAACAAGAATGTGAGAGAAACGAAAGGCAAACAAGAAGGATAACAAGTACCGAGTTTTACTGGTAATGGTTGTTGTTTTATTCCGCAACAATGGCCGCGTGCGCGAGAGTCGGAGAGTAACAGCTGTTTTTCCACCGAACCTCTCCCGCTTTCTCATTTTCTCTCCCTCTTAACTCTCAATCTCGCGAGAGTTGTTTTCCGCGAGAGAGACGGCAAAAGAGAGAAAAAATCTCGCTCCTCTCACGCTCATCAGCGTGAAAAATTTGTAAATAGAGAGAGACTGTGGAAATCGATGGGAAAACGCCAAGATGCAAGAGGAAAAAAGAGGACAAAAAGAAGACGGAGACTCTCTCACCGCAGGAAAAACGATGACAGCGACGCGTTAGAAGAAGTGGAACATGGTTTCATTAGCGATGGGTTTGTTTTTCTTTTTTGGGTTGTTGTGAGGAGGCTGATGTTGCAGCCGAAAGATTGATGGTCTGTTTTTTCGCCCGAGAACGAGAGAGCGATGAGCTTGTTAATAATTTGAGTAGATTTGGTGAATGGTTTGTTGCTGGTGGTGCCACCCGGATGGAATGAGACGACGCCGGCTCTGGGATTTGGAACAATATTTATCTCCGAGACGACGACTGCCGCTGGAGGGGATTTGTGATTTACTAAGATATTTATTATTGATGACATTTTAGAGTAGGAGATAGAGGACGGGAAGCATTTAGAAGATTTCTTGTTGGGTACGTTATTTTTTCCCTGGATAAAATTGAACATTGAAAAAAATCAAATTCATATTTTTTTTTAACTATCTCGTCTTGCTAAGAAAAGACTGACTAAAAAACAAATTTTTAAACCTATTTTGGAATTTAAAACGCAAAGGAAGATTCTTTTTTTCAAATAAAACTTTTATAAAGTGATGGTCCACGCTCCATACAAAAAAAAGTTTTGTATGGAAAATGTTCACGAGGGTGTCGAGGTAGGGGAGTAGAGGGAGGGGGGGGGGGGGTCTGATATTTTAAAAAGTGTTCACATGGTTTATGGAAGGTCCATTATTTTGGGAATTTTGGTCAATCTGATCATTTTGGTCATTTTGGTCATTTTGAGCATTTTGGTCATTTTGGTCATTTTGGTCATTTTGGTCATTTTGGTCATTTTGGTCATTTTGGTTAATTTGGTCATTTTGGTCTTTTTGGTCATTTTGGTCATTTTGGTCATTTTGGTCATTTTGGTCATTTTGGCCATTTTGGTCATTTTGGTCATTTCGGTCATTTAGATCATTTTGGTCATTTCGATCATTTTGGTCATTTTGGTCATTTTGGTAATTTCGGTCATTTCTGTCATTTTGGTCTTTTTGGTCATTTTGGTCATTTTGGTCATTTTGGTCATTTTGGTCATTTTGGTCATTCTGATCATTTCGGTCATTTTGGTCATTTTGGTCATTTTGGTCATTTTGGTCATTTTGTTCATTTTGGTCTTTTTTATCATTTTGGACATTTTGGTCATTTTGATCATTTCAATCATTTTGGTCATTTTGGTAATTTTGTTCATTTTGGTCTTTTTGGTCATTTTGGTCATTTTGGTCATTTTGTTCATTTTGGTCATTTTGGTAATTTTGGTTATTTTGGTTATTTTGGTTATTTTGGTCATTTTGGTCATTTTGGTTATTTTGAACATTTTGATCATTTTGAACATTTTGGTCATTTTGGTCATTTTGGTCATTTTGGTCATTTAGGTCATTTTGGTCATTTTGGTCATTTTGGTTATTTTGGTCATTTTGGTTATTTTGGTCATTTTGGTCATTTTGGTCATTTTGGTCATTTTGGTCATTTTGGCCATTTTGGTCATTTTGGTCATTTCGGTCATTTAGATCATTTTGGTCATTTCGATCATTTTGGTCATTTTGGTAATTTCGGTCATTTCTGTCATTTTGGTCTTTTTGGTCATTTTGGTCATTTTGGTCATTTTGGTCATTTTGGTCATTTTGGTCATTTTGGTCATTTTGATCATTTCAATCTTTTTGGTCATTTTGGTAATTTTGTTCATTTTGGTCTTTTTGGTCATTTTGGTCATTTTGTTCATTTTGGTCATTTTGGTAATTTTGGTTATTTTGGTTATTTTGGTTATTTTGGTTATTTTGGTCATTTTGGTCATTTTGGTTATTTTGAACATTTTGATCATTTTGGTCATTTTGGTTATTTTGAACATTTTGATCATTTTGAACATTTTGGTCATTTTGGTCATTTTGGTCATTTAGGTCATTTTGGTCATTTTGGTTTTTTTGGTTATTTTGGTCATTTTGGTTATTTTGTTTATTTTGGTTATTTTGATCATTTTGAACATTTTGGTCATTTTGGTCCTTTTGGTCATTTTGAACATTTTGAACATTTTGGGCATTTTGGTCATTTTGGTCATTTTGGTCATTTTGGTCATTTTGGTCATTTTGGTCATTTTGGTTATTTTGGTCATTTTGGTCATTTTGGTCATTTTGGTCATTTTGGTTATTTTGGTCATTTTGAACATTTTGGTTCGTTTGATCATTTTGGTAATTTTGTTAATTTTGAACATTTTGGTTGTTTTGATCATTTTGGTCATTTTGTCATTTTTGTCATTTTGGTCATTTTGATCATTTTGGTCATTTTGTTAATTTTGAACATTTTGGTTGTTTTGATCATTTTGAACATTTTGGTTGTTTTGATCATTTTGATCATTTTGGTCATTTTGGTCATTTTGGTCATTTTGGTCATTTTTGTCATTTTGGTCATTTTGGTCATTTTGGTCATTTTGGTAATTTTGGTAATTTTGGTCATTTTGAACATTTTGGTCATTTTGGTCATTTTGGTCATTTTGATCATTTTGTTCATTTTGGTCTTTTTGGTCATTTTGGTCATTTTGTTAATTTTGAACATTTTGGTCATTTTGGTCATTTTGGTTATTTTGGTTATTTTGGTTATTTTGGTCATTTTGGTCATTTTGGTTATTTTGAACATTTTGATCATTTTGAACATTTTGGTCATTTTGGTCATTTTGGTCATTTTGGTCATTTAGGTCATTTAGGTCATTTTGGTCATTTTGTTTTTTTTTGGTTATTTTGGTCATTTTGGTTATTTTGGTTATTTTGGTTATTTTGATCATTTTGATCATTTTGAACATTTTTGTCATTTTGGTCATTTTGGTCATTTTGGTCATTTTGGTCATTTTGGTCATTTTGGTAATTTTGGTAATTTTGGTAATTTTGAACATTTTGGTCATTTTGGTCATTTTGATCATTTTGGTAATTTTGGTCATTTTGGTCATTTTGGTCATTTTTGTCATTTTTGTCATTTTTGTCATTTTTGTCATTTTTGTCATTTTTGTCATTTTGGTCATTTTGGTCATTTTGATAATTTTGGTCATTTTGTTAATTTTGAACATTTTGGTTGTTTTGATCATTTTGATCATTTTGATCATTTTGGTCATTTTGGTCATTTTGGTTATTTTGGTCATTTTGGTTATTTTGGTCATTTTGGTCATTTTGGTCATTTTGGTCATTTTGGCCATTTTGGTCATTTTGGTCATTTCGGTCATTTAGATCATTTTGGTCATTTCGATCATTTTGGTCATTTTGGTCATTTTGGTAATTTCGGTCATTTCTGTCATTTTGGTCTTTTTGGTCATTTTGGTCATTTTGGTCATTTTGGTCATTTTGGTCATTTTGGTCATTTTGGTCATTTTGGTCATTCTGATCATTTCGGTCATTTTGGTCATTTTGGTCATTTTGGTCATTTTGTTCATTTTGGTCATTTTTATCATTTTGGACATTTTGGTCATTTTGATCATTTCAATCATTTTGGTAATTTTGGTAATTTTGTTCATTTTGGTCTTTTTGGTCATTTTGGTCATTTTGGTCATTTTGTTCATTTTGGTCATTTTGGCCATTTTGGTCATTTTGGTCATTTCGTTCATTTAGATCATTTTGGTCATTTCGATCATTTTGGTCATTTTGGTCATTTTGGTAATTTCGGTCATTTCTGTCATTTTGGTCTTTTTGGTCATTTTGGTCATTTTGGTCATTTTGGTCATTTGGGTCTTTCTGATCATTTCGGTCATTTTGGTCATTTTGGTCATTTTGGTCATTTTGTTCATTTTGGTCTTTTTTATCATTTTGGACATTTTGGTCATTTTGATCATTTCAATCATTTTGGTCATTTTGGTCATTTTGTTTATTTTGGTCTTTTTGGTCATTTTGGTCATTTTGGTCATTTTGTTCATTTTGGTCATTTTTGTAATTTTGGTTATTTTGGTTATTTTGGTTATTTTGGTTATTTTGGTCATTTTGGTCATTTTGGTTATTTTGAACATTTTGATCATTTTGAACATTTTGGTCATTTTGGTCATTTTGATCATTTAGGTCATTTTGGTCATTTTGGTCATTTTGGTCATTTTGGTCATTTTGGTCATTTTGGTCATTTTGGTCATTTTGGTCATTTTGGTCATTTTGGTCATTTTGGTCATTTTGTTATTTTGGTCATTTTGGTCATTTTGGTCATTTTGGTCATTTTGGTTATTTTGGTCATTTTGAACATTTTGGTTCGTTTGATCATTTTGGTAATTTTGGTTATTTTGAACATTTTGATCATTTTGAACATTTTGGTCATTTTGGTCATTTTGGTCATTTAGGTCATTTAGGTCATTTTGGTCATTTTGTTTTTTTTTGGTTATTTTGGTCATTTTGGTTATTTTGGTTATTTTGGTTATTTTGATCATTTTGATCATTTTGAACATTTTTGTCATTTTGGTCATTTTGGTCATTTTGGTAATTTTGGTAATTTTGGTAATTTTGAACATTTTGGTCATTTTGATCATTTTGAACATTTTGAACATTTTGAACATTTTGGGCATTTTGGTCATTTTGGTCATTTTGGTCATTTTTGTCATTTTTGTCATTTTTGTCATTTTTGTCATTTTGGTCATTTTGGTCATTTTGATAATTTTGGTCATTTTGTTAATTTTGAACATTTTGGTTGTTTTGATCATTTTGATCATTTTTGTCATTTTGGTCATTTTGGTCATTTTGGTCATTTTGGTAATTTTGGTAATTTTGGTAATTTTGAACATTTTGGTCATTTTGATCATTTTGAACATTTTGAACATTTTGAACATTTTGAACATTTTGGTCATTTTTGTCATTTTGGTCATTTTGGTCATTTTGGTCATTTTGGTCATTTTGGTCATTTTGGTCATTTTGGTCATTTTTGTCATTTTTGTCATTTTTGTCATTTTTGTCATTTTTGTCATTTTTGTCATTTTGGTCATTTTGGTCATTTTGGTCATTTTGGTCATTTTGAACATGTTGGTCATTTTGGTAATTTTGATCATTTTGGCCATTTTGGTCATTTTGGTCATTTTAGTAGTTTTGGTAATTTTGGTAATTTGGGTCATTTTGGTAATTTTGGTCATTTTGGTTATTTTGGTAATTTGATTATTTTGGTCATTTTGGTCATTTTGGTTTTTTTGAACATATTGATCATTTTGAACATTTTGGTCATTTTGGTCATTTTGGTCATTTAGGTCATTTTGGTCATTCTGTTTTTTTTTTTGGTTATTTTGGTCTTTTTGGATAT
Organism: Culex quinquefasciatus; assembly: GCF_015732765.1. Lineage (NCBI taxonomy): Eukaryota > Metazoa > Arthropoda > Insecta > Diptera > Culicidae > Culex > Culex quinquefasciatus. The sequence goes on along the minus strand of NC_051863.1, from coordinate 9,855,826 downwards.
TTTGGTTATTTTGGTTATTTTGATCATTTTGATCATTTTGAACATTTTTGTCATTTTGGTCATTTTGGTCATTTTGGTAATTTTGGTAATTTTGGTAATTTTGAACATTTTGGTCATTTTGGTCATTTTGAGCATTTTGTTAATTTTGGTCATTTTGGTCATTTTTGTCATTTTTGTCATTTTTGTCATTTTTGTCATTTTTGTCATTTTGGTCATTTTGGTCATTTTGGTCATTTTGGTCATTTTGGTCATTGAGCAAATTTGATCTTGATCATTTGGATTCGATATTTTATAGAAGATAAATTAAGAAGGTCAGAAAAGATTCAATTTTCACAGTCATTTTGAGAAGTTAATAGCAACTAACCAAGTTATATTCATAAAACTCAATTACATTTGTTTGTCAAGTTCATTTCACCTCCCAACACTTATCCTTAAGACCGAAAGTATACGACAGTCAACCACCCGAAACCCGGGTGGTCCATTAGTGGTTCCTGAGTATCACAAACCAGCAGCCGGAAATGGTCACTTTGCACTCAATTATTCATAACGTTCATTGGATTTGTCTCGGCTCCTCCTCCTTCGCCACCTTCTTCCGAATCGCAGTATAAATAATTCCGCACCACTTGCCTGGACTGTTGTTGGTTGGACGAGCCCGTTTTTTTTTTGCTGCTGCTCCTCCTCGCTGAAAGAAGATCGTTACGGCGGATTCGGAACAAAAAAAAAACACACTTCAGAGTACAACAACAAGTTCACAACAAACGTATTTTCTTCCCGAAATCCCATTAATACTCGAGCAGTTTCGGAAATGCTGCAGCTTCTTAGTGCGGAGGACGTATACACAGATTAAAGCACCTTAAGCCACACCCACATGACAACGCAGCAACAGAGCTTGAAAGAGATTTAGAATCAAATTTCGTTGGGAACGTTCACCGTAAGAAGATCGCCCACATTTTGGATGGGGATGTTACAAACACTTTTTTTAATCGAATTTCACGAGCAACACAATATCGTCCTAAAAATAACATTTTGTATTGTACGGTGCTAAAATCCAGTTTGGAAAAGATATATCCTTACTTTGAAATTATTCTGACTAAAGCTGAAAGCGATATAGGAATAGGATACGTTGCACAGCTGAAATTTCCCTGCAAGAGCTGCTTTGAACTGCACAATTTTACACAGAGAAAAAGATAAATGTGTTTAAGCTAGACTTACCCCATACGGATCAAAAATAACAAAAATTACTTTTTTCTGTGAATGTCTTTCATAAAGGTTACACTCCAAGTTTCCTTCACAAACCAAACTGCAGAAAACCCGTTTGCTGTGGTGTTCATACCTACAAACATGCAGGTAAAATATATGTAAATTCAGTTCCAAATTTACGACCTACTTACAATCCGATTCAACCGAAGAAGGGCAGAGAAAGGAGTTCAGCGGGAACAGCGGACAGGAAAATTGCATTGTGCTTTGCCTTTCGCAAAATCCAACGGATCAGGTGTTACATCCGGTTCGGGAAATGGTCCCCCTTTGGTCCTCCTTGACGGGAAAAGGTTGAGGGGAAGAAGTTTTGTGTGTGTGTGTGCAAACATATGCGCGTCCAATTTCGTGAAGGGCGTCCGGAGTGCCACTCACACAGACACAAGCGCGCAACCGAAAAGGGAAATCCGTTTTTATGGTGCAATGAAATTGCATTACGAAACCCAACTGACGGGTGTGTGTGTGTAGGACGTTTTTGCGATGGGCAGCAAACATGAGCCGTGACAAGCGAAAGTAAAGTGAAGGGCAGCTGAATTATTAAAGTTACTTTGGGAGACGTGATTAGAGCCAACTAAAAATAGAATGACACTAGTTTTTAAACGATGCTTGGAAATAATCCCAACGAGGCCATTGCAAATATTTTCCAAAGTTTATGTGACCCCCTTCCAAATTTGGTTCGAAAAATCAGAAGGCGAAAAACATATTTTTCCAAAAACTTCTAAATGGAAATGAAAATAGAAGTTGAATCAAGTGAAAACAATCTAAAATAAATTCAATCAATCAATTAATTAATGAAAATATAGAAAATACTGGTTTTACGTAGGAAAGTAGAAATTCAAAATTTAAGACGATGAAAGCAAAAAGGTTCAGCACCGAAAATCAAATTTTAGTATATAAAAATATTATTTAAGTGCAAAAAAAAAAAAACAAATATAAATAAGTATTTTCTTCCAATTTCTCAAAATTCAAAGCGATGGCTAATACTTTTTTCAATGAAATTAATTGGGAAATCCATTTCCAGATGTTAAACAAATATTTTAGTATACGCAAATATTTAGTTTGGCCGAAATATTATGTTATTTTCTGGGAAATTTAAGTTTTTCTCGATTTTTTCAAATGCAAGCAAATTGTTCAGAAATCAAATCAATTTATGGCAACAAAATCACACACATTGAAAAAAAATCAGGTGTTTTCAACAGATTTCCCCTATAGCTCAAAGCAATTATTTTATATTGCTGTGAAAAAATATGCTTGTTTCGTATAACATTTAATTTTTTTATTTAATCAAGGTTTTCTCATATATCTTTCATGTATCAAATATTCAAAGTGATGTCCTACGAGTTTTAAATTAAAAATGTAGCTAAAAGCAAATAAAACAACCGATTTTGTGATATTTTTGGTCAGAGTTTGCATAAACAAACCACTTAATCTTGGTAACTGGTTTTGATTTTACGAAGTTGCTGCTCTTTCGGCAATAAAAAATAGAGCAATTCCAGCTCAAATCAGTACTTTTGTACCCGACCCTCTCCGATTTCAATGAAACTTTGTAGACATGTTATCCTGGGCCTATATAAGCCATTTTTGTGTATATGGAGCCAATAATACTCGATAATAACATTTGAGAAGGGCGTAAGGTATTTAAATATTTTTGTATTTTGTAATTTAAAAATTACTGTATCTCGAAGCCGTTGCGTCGTATCAAAAAGTGGTCAAAGACAAACTTGTAGGAAATTGGACGGGCTTTCTGAAAAAAAATACCCTGAAACAAAAATACACGCCACATCTATGAGATTTTTTGATTTTTAAGTCTAAAACTTAAATTTAAAGGTGATGTAACGATTTTTTTTCGTTCAAAATTTTTGAGGAATTAGCCTTAAATGTTACCAAAAGACTGATGAAAAATGCAGGATGGTATGTCTCTTCTAAAAAAATACAAAAATCATTTACTAAAACAGTTTTTTTTGAAAAGTGGTCTAAACGTTAAAATTTTTAAAAACCGGTAGTGGGGATCGATTCTTCAGACAATTTTACATAAAAGTCTCGTTATTGACCATTGTCCTATGTCCAATCCTTGGGAAGATACAGCGGTTTTAAAAATTAAAATGTTGAAAAAACGGGTTTTTTTGGTGGTTTTTGGCAATTTCTATATGGCAGACTTGGTTTTTCAGTCTCGTAAATATTTTTACCGGAAAGCTCGTCCAATTTCCCATAAGTTTGCCTTTGACAGCATTTCAATTGGATGTAAGGGCTTACAGATATAAGCTTAATTGCATTGCTAATAACTGAAAATAGAATATTTTCTTCAGTGTGGTAGAAACCAGGACAGTAAATTTGCATTAGTAAATATAAAAACTATATAAATCAAAAAGCTGTCAAAGGCAAACTTATTGGAAATTGGACGAGCTTTCTGGTAAAAATATTTACGCGACTGAAAAACCAAGTCTGTCATATAGAAATCGCCGAAAACCACAAAAAAACCGTTTTTTCAACATTTTTATTTTTAAAACCGCTGTATCTTCCCAAGGAATGGACATAGGACAATGGTCAATATGGAGACTTTTATGTAAAATTGTCTGGAGAATCGATTTCCACTACTGGTTTTTAAAAATTATGACGTTTAAACCACTTAAAAAAACAGTTTTAGTAAATGATTTTCCATCCTGCATTTATCGTCAGTCTTTTGGTTATATTTTAGGCTATTTCCTCAAAAATTTTGAACGAAAAAAATCGTGACATCACCTTTAAATTTAAGTTTTGGACTTAAAAATCAAAAAATCTCATTGATGTGGCGTGTATTTTTGTTTCAGTGTATTTTTTTTCAGAAAACTTTCCAATTTCCTACAAGTTTGTCTTTGACCACTTTTTGATACGACGCAACGGCTTCGAGATACAGTTATTTTTTAATTGCAAAATACAAAAATATTTAAATACCTTACGCCCTCCTCAAATGTTATTTTCGAGTACTATTGGCTCCATATACACAAAAATGGCTCATATAGGAACAGGATAACATGTCTACAAAGTTTCATTGAAATCCTAGAGGGTCGAGTACAAAAGTACCAGAAAAATTCCTGATTTCAGCTGGAATTGCTCAATAAACAAATTATTGTGTATTGGAAATTTTGGGAAACAGTACGCAAAACAAACTAAAAAACATTCTATGTTGTTTTGGTGATTTATTTTTATTTTGAGTTAAACTTTGTCTAAACCAAATCTATACCTAAAAAAAAGAAAAAAAATATATTTTTAAATTGTTTGTTTATATTAATTGAAGTTGGTTTCTGCGAATTCAACTGTCCATATTTTTCTATTTAAGGGGCGTTTTTAAAGTTATATTACAAAAAGGTTGAAAAATCTGAGTTCCATATTTTGGGAAAAAATATTTGAAATTTCTAATATAGAATTTAAAAAAAAATCAAAAATTGTCAATTTTATTTCAAGTTTTTATCTCACTTTTTCTTTAAAATTTTCCCTAAAAAGTGAGGGGGCAAAAACCAATGATTGACTTCAATTGAAACTTTTATTGAAAAAAAAAAATTGTAAAATCGATTGTAAAATATTCAAAGTACATTGCATAATGTTTGTTTTTGAATGAATGAAATGAATTTTGGGATCACAGATTGTTCTTAGACGTATTTTTTTTTTCAATTCATAGATATTTTGCAATTTTTTTAATCATTAATAGCAGAAAAGCGATGGTAAAATCGCATGCAAAAGCATGCACATCATTTTTGTGAAAATGTACAATTTTTGTAATCACAAAAAAAGTTGCAACCGACGGGATTTACAGCATCAACAGTAAAAATGGCGCCTTAGCCCGCTCGGCCATCAGATCGATGAAGTTTGGATAGGGTAAACGCATATTTGAGGTTAACATTTCGTTCAAGAAGGTTTCCCATACTGATGGGCTACATAATTCAGGGTGTAATATTACATCAAATTTCATAAAATAATGCATTTTTTACAAGCAGGGCTCTTACATGCAGCTGCATTGCTACGTTTTTTGCTGTGATAACTGTTATGATGTAATAAGCATTTTGTGATACTTTTATTACCTAAATTTGTTTGAAAATCAGGCTTGAAATTTAAAATTTAGTTTTTTTTAATCCCCCTCGACTTTTTCCCCTTTTCTCGACCTTAACCATACACAGCAAAAAAATAGTTTTCCAGCTGCGTGTAAAAATCTGGGTGTGAAATAAATTTTGCATTATTTTATGAAAATCTATGTAATATTACACCCTAAAATATGTAGCCCATCAGTATAGGAAACCTACTTGACCAAAATGTCAAGCTCATATATTCCATTTCATTCTTCATCGGTCTTATGGCCGAGCGGGCTATGGCGCCAGTCCTTACTGTTGGTGCTGGGTTTGATTCCCGTCGGTTGCAACCTTTTTTTGTGTTTCCAAAAATTGTACATGCAGTGTGTAATATTAAGTGAATTTTTGGACGAAGGTGATATGCATGCTTATGACGGATTGTTTGCGTTTATTTTCGCATTTATAAACGTATAGGGTACCTTTGGGCTCTTTAGTCGGTAAAGACACCAAGGTACAAAAATTAGCAAAAACCAAATCAAATTTATTATTATTTTTTAAAACGTGCCACGAAATTTGACCACTTTAATCATGAGTTCCAATGTCATGAACGATGTTGGGAGCTCATTTTTCTCCGTGTACCTTATTTTTACTCAGAAATCGAATTCAGAAACAGATCGGTCACAAACACATGCTCGAAATTAAAATGCTTACGTAATCATCTTAGAGTTTAAAAATCTAACCCCAATTATTCCTCCAACGGGAGCCCAGCCCTTGTTAGACGCGTCCCGTATCAAATCAACCTGATTGCAGCTCGATGAACCGATTTCTGCCGCTGGGGTGATGTGCAATGAGCATAAATCAATCAGACGATGAATATTTCATAGCTCGGTTCTGCTGTTCCCAGAAGGTGCACCTCGAAAAAAAAGGAAGAAGAACGTCCGACGATCCGAAACGTACCATGAAAAGAAGGTAGCAGCCAGCAAACTCCTCCACTCCAGGAGCATGATTCTAGGTGGGATTCTCGGAATCCAATCTCGGTGGAGTTCAGGTGGACTTTGACGAAATTCCATTGCACTTGGATGGGTGGAGCAGCGGAACCGTCTGTGTCTGCAACGGCCACTGCTGCTGGACATGACTGCGGCTGCTTTGGGCTAGCAGAACCATTCGTTACGGACAGGGGGGATGGTTAAAAATTCAGCACAAACATTTTGGACGATTCCAGTCGAGTTTACAAATCAAGTATAAAAAAAACGGAAAAACATAAGAAAATTTCAGTCTTCAAAACTAAATTTTATAAAATTAGGCTTTAAATTAAAAATTATTTGAATTATTTCGCCAAATTTGCTGGAACTTTCTTCAAACCACACTTGACACCGAGGAGGAGTGCCGTGGATTTTGGCTGACAGAGGTGTAATTTATTCCGGGGAGTCGGACGCGTTTTTTGTTTGCTGTCATTTTTGACCTCCCGTTTATCTTTGAAATTTTCTTTAAAATGTGCGAAATTAGTTAAAATAAGAAGACTTTGTGACTATTTCGGGTGCCAAACACTAACAGCGGAACTGGTGAAAGTGCGTCGGAAGTTATTTTCGAGGAACATTGGAAATTCGACTTCCACGACTACGGAAGCAAACAAAGCAGGAACAACATTCAAAAAGTGACCTTTAACGAAGAGTTCCTGTGTGTCCAGTTCCAGTTCCTGCCACATAAGATCCACGACGGCGTTGGGGGTGTTTTGGATGGCCTTGCCGATAACAGCGTCAATCAAGAATGGCTGAAGTAGGTGTGGGTGATGTTCATCGTCTGGCCACTTCAGAGTCATGTGACGCTTACCGTATATCGTGGGATACCATGTCCGCTGCCGGGAGTTCTGCTGATCAAACAGATTCAAAACAAGAATTCAAGAAAAATGAAGATTCGAGTGGAACATAACGAGACGATTAGAATTGAGCCGTTTTAGAAGGAATCGTGTTTTTGGTGAGAGCTTTCCATTTTAAAATTTCAAATAACCCTTACATCCACTCTAACATTCATACATTTCACTGAAGACAACTACGCCAACCATATTATATACGCGGTAGGGTGTTCCCTTGGTCGTTCGCTGTGAGTTGTGGATTGCCTGCTTCTCTAATGAAGGTTCGACTGAGGGGACATGCTTATTAATTTCTCGTCGCTCCATACCCTCAGTGACGTGATGGGAGCAAGGGCGTCTATGCAAAGTGTCCCTACACCCGCTACAAATTTCTGGCGCTTGGGGAGGGAAGAGGGAAACCATTTTGATATATGCGCCGGTATTTGTAGCACTAAAATTCGTGCAAAAAAACTTATGCACGTGGGTGTACAGATTACGGAGTAAAAGATGATCGAATTGTTCACCTAGCGCTCACATGTGTTCCAGGACCAAGTTGCCTGCGGGTATGGGGATCATACATACATACATACATACAGAGGTGTAATTTATTCCGGGCCAAGTAAGTTTGGTCCAAGGTTGCCAGATTCAGCCGGATTGGGGCACAATCTTCTCGGAACTTGGTTTGGGGCATTTGAGCCAGTCCGCTGGGACGAGCCTACATAAATCAAAGTGTGGTTCGGCGAGGCATTCCCACGACAACGACAATGAAGGGGATGACCTTTTCCCCTCCAGATCCATAATGCGCCTTTTGCATTTCGCTGGAAGTGAGGAAGATATTTACTACTAGAAGTGGGAAGTACAGTTGGACTGTTGACGGTTATGGAAATTGGCAATGCAGAAATAAAAAGAAAAGCGTTTCCGTGACTATTAATCACTTTTTTCAAATTGTTTTTATTCTGTTATGTGAATTTTACGAATTACGAATTTTACTGACGACTATAATTGTTCACCTTTTAAAAAAATTCAAAATAAATAATGTCTTTTCGCACCATTAATTTTTTGAAAATATAAAATAAAACTAACTATGTGTTGCATACCAACCCTTCATTTGCACAAGCAATTAATTGCACTTTCCCAAACAGAAAAAAAGCAGCATTTCACCATTCAGCACACGTGTCACCCCCAGCGGCCATTCCGCGTGAAATTAATCATACGTCGCCGTCATCGAATTTCCACCGCGTTTACATGCCAATGCTCAAAGTGTGGCGGCTCGGGTCTCGGATTAATTGGCTCGTAAAATGTCCAACATTTGTTTTTCGCTCATTTCGGCTTTGTGGAAATGGGAATTTTTTTTAACTTTAGCTCACCCCAACCCCAACCTCGAATTCTCGGGGTTTCAGTGGTGTGGAAAATGATATTATTTTTCTGGTAAACCAACGAACAACATCCCGCACATCACTTTTCCCCCAGCTTTTTTTTTCCTACCCTGGTGGTGGTGCACGAATTTCACTTGATGTTTTAATTAGAAAATGTGGGTTTTATTTTTACTACACGTCGGCATAATCATCTATCCAAATGGTGGGGTGTGTGTGTTTTTTTAATTTTGCTCCCCCGGTTGGGCTGGAAAATTTTCATAACCAGCCAAGTCAGCAAAAAAAAACTGTTTGTTTGTTTTGATCTGTAGCAGTCAGAGATAATTAATTTCTGTTTGATTTCCTATTGCATGATACAAACCAAACCGTTTATAGAACACCTTTTTTACCCCACTTGGATTTTGCTGATCTTTTGTTGAGTGGAAAGATATTATCATACATGTTTCAATTTACATTAAAAATAGAACCATTAGTTTATGAGATATTGGTACAAGAAATTTCATATAGGCTATTTGGATGAGATTGTTTTTGGAAATTTTCTCAACTATTCGAAAAAATATTTTCAGAAATCGGCAATAGGATTTTCCCCTGATTCGATTCCTTAGGCAAAGTTGAGTAACTGTGAACATTTTGAGCAAAATTGGTTTAGGGTTGAGGGTCGCTTCTTATGGATGAAGTTGGTGAAAAAAATCTTTTCATACAAAAACGTCTTCTTTAAATCGTCAGGGATAACTCGGATCGTTTTGCGGTCTTCGACAAGGTTGTTAATCATAAAATTTTACATAAGAATCTCAAACTTGACAATGATTTGACACATTAAACGTCATCTTTTTATGAAATCCGGTAATATTTGCTTTTCCCCATAATTTTTTTTTCGAATTTTCCCAAACAAACTTCAACGATAAAAAGCGAAAAAAAAAATTGGCACGGTTAGGCCGTTGCAAATATTTTTTGAAGTTTATGTCCCTCGCCTCTGACCAAAATCGATTCTGTGCATTGGAACTCCATAAAAATTCAAAATATTTTAAATCCAGCCCAAACATGCTAAATATGATTATCAATGCAGAAAAATGCATTTAAGATTGTTTTCAGTTGATTTAACTACTGTTTCTATTAAAATTTTGAAGGTTTTTTGAAAAAATATTTTTTTGCCCCCTGATTTTTCGGACAAATTTTGAAAGGGGAGCGACATAAACTATGAAAAATATTTGCAACGGCCTTACTTATTTTTACCTAAAGAATCGATACCCTCTGGATCTCTCACGATATTCCAAAATTTTATTTTTTTCTTGTCACCCTAATGGGCAATCATGAACATTATCTGAAAAAAGAAAGGAAAAACTTTTTTTCGTTAAAATTGAACTTTAAGCAGCTTTGACAAATTTAACACGTTAAAAAATTAACTTAAATTTATATTTTCATTAAAAAAAATATTTTTCAAAAATTTATAACTCGGCTGCAAATATTATGTCCATACATTTCTATAGCTCAAAAGTTGCGGGTTTTTGTCCCCTAAACATATTTTTCAAAAAAAAAAAAATAATGTAAATTTTTATGTACAACGGTAAAAACACGATTCAAAACCATTTCTGATCACTTTTTTCAGAACAGTCCCCCCTCCCCCCTGAACCGATCAGGAAATTCCTTCAAGAGATACAGCTTTTCGAAAATTTGCGTACAATTTTCTGTCGCCAAAATTGTATGCAGCCTTGAATAAGTGAAAACAAAAATTACGCAAAATGGCTCCTTAGGTAAAAAAAACAAAAATGCACGAAATCGGCCAATTTCGAAGAGAATTGCTATCCTGTAAAATATAGCTTCTATTCTTTAAAAAATATGGGTCATTCCAGGTCAACTGAGTACACTTTTGGACTCGACCTTCACCGATATGAACCCAACTTGGAGGGAACGTTCAATTATCGACAGTTATCAGAAATCCCAAGTTTGGAGCTTTTTGGGCTTTCCCTCTATTTTCAGCACCACCCTCTTTTTTGTCGATTTTCTAAAAAACTTTTTTTTCTTTTAATCCTAACTTTGCAACTATTTGAGCAAAAGGTTGTTGTACAGGTTGTTGTATAGATTTGTATAGGTTGTAGAGAAAATTGCCCAGGGAATTTGATAAATAAAACTTTAACCCTTAAATGCCCCTTATTATTATATTTCAACGTTTTAAGTTTAAAAAATAACTTTTGACCAATTCCTTATATTTTCTTTATTTTATCACCATCACCATCGAAACAGCGATTTTACTGAAAAAAGTTTGATTTTGCGCAGAACTCGGAAGTACATGGTGTACTTTTAAACAAAAAGGGTTGAATACCGCATAGTTCGTTTTTTATATGTGGGAAGCTTATTTCGGATTTGAATTTATAGGACAGAGTGCTGCGCAAAATCGAACTTTTTTCAGTAAAATCACTGTTTCTCGCCAATAGTTCATTTTAGTTTGAGGTTTACATTGATTATTATGTAAAATTGTCCGGGGAACACGATGATGATAAAATAAAAAAAAATTATGGAATTGGTCAAAAGTGAATTTTTAAACTTAAAACGTTTAAAAATAATATTAGGGGGCATTAATGGGCTACAATTTTATTTTTATCGAATTCCTTGGACAATTTTCTATAAAATGCAACCTGTAGAAAGTCTTTTGCTCAAATAGTTGCAAAGTTATGATTAAAAAAGTTTTTTTTTTAAAGAAAATCGTCAACAAAGAGGGCGGTGCCAAAAATAGAGGGATGGCCTGAAAAGCTCCAAACTTAAGATTTCTGATAACCATCGATAGATGAACGTTCCCCCCAAGTTTGGTCCAAATCGGTGAAGGTCGAGTCCATATGTGTACTCAGTTGACCTGGAATGACCCATATATATTATTTATAAAAGATGTTATAAGACGATTTTATAGCTTTTTTAAGATAGCCAATTTTTAGAAAAAGACAAGATTTTCAAAAACTTTTTTCAAAAACCTCAGTATCGTTTTGATCGCTCGATTCAGATAAACTGAAAACTTTCCCCCCACATCGGTTCTGACCTTGACGCTCCGCTGAACTTCAAACCAATTATCGCTACATATTTCCAGTTTCTCAATCACACCTAACTGCACCAATTAGCACGTCAAATTAACCGAATGAACTCGAGCCGTAATCAACTCCGAGTCGGACGGTGTGAGTTTTTCGCTTAAAATGTTTGTGTAGTACAAAATCGAGAGAAAAAAAAAAAAAAACTAACGTAACGTTCTCCCTCCCCCATCGTGTATAAACAGTCGTTACTTTTCCACCCCTCCCCCTTTTCCCACGTTGGGGAGCTCCCAGAAGACGTGCATCCCGCTAACAGACGTTGAATATTAGAACCAGTGCAGCTCCCCTAGCCCCTCATCACGTGTTCCCCCGATAGGGGGGTGGTTGATTGGTGGCGTCAGAGAGCAAAAGTGAAAGAGAGAGAGAGAGAGGGTGATCGTAATTAAGTTTTGAAGTAAATATTTACCGATGGCCACCACCACCCTCTGGACGGAATATTTTCCATACGCCAAACTAAGATTGTTGGTGGTGTTGCTGCTGGGCAGATGGAAATTAATTCGAGCGTATTTTCACAAATAACAATCGAACTGGTTCGACTGAGCAACTATACTATACACTACGATATTGATTGGTTTTCGTAGCCGCTGGAAAAGTCAGCACGTTCACGGGGATTTTTAGGGGAGGTTGGTAGGTAAGATATTTTACGGATTTTATAAAAAAGGGAAAGAGATAGTCTAAAACGAAATAAAAAAAAATGCATTTGCATCCCTGAACAATTCTCAAAGACTTCGAAAAAAAATATCTGTAATTTTTTAATGTGAATAAATTTGTGTGCTCACGATTTGTATACTCACCATTTTTTATCACATCATAAAGAATTTGTACGATCTGTTGTTTTCTATTTTTGAAATTTAAAAGTTTTTCTTTCAATGGCCTTTTTGGAATATTATTTAAGCGTTTTATGAAAATAAACTTTTAATCTTCACCACTTTCCCCTTTCGAGTACCCACGTCCTCAGAGGAAGTACTGATCGTGATCTTGGCCACTGTTGCCCCAAGCAGCGGATGTTTTCTTTGCGTCAGACACTTGAGATGGGTGGTTCAACAGCCTCCCTTCCTTGAAGGCATTTGGTTTGAACTGCGCGTCCATCAAAGAGGTTTTACCGAAATTAGCATATGTTTTTGCTCGCGAGATTTAAGGTCGCAGAAATCGTAAAATTTATATTGTTTAAGATTAATTTTACTCAAATTTAGCATTGTACACCGTTTTCCTCTACCAGACTGCCCTAGTTAGTTCGAACTACTCCCAATTGATTGAGTTGTGCCAATCCCCCCCCCCCAAACACCCTGGCTTCTAGCCCGGTAATGGTTGGACTTTCTAACAAATTGCAAATTAATTAATGCCACCCGGTGAAAAATATCCCTCCCTTCAAACACCCAACCCGACACCCGTACCCTCAGTCGGCAGTACTTCGAACTGTCAGAACAAGGAACGAAGGCGACGAGAGTTCGTTATTTTTAGACCACTTGAGACCACTCGCTCCGGCTCTTCCAATTTAAGTTGATGGTCTCGGGACTCGACTCTTCAAGCGCGAGGAGGAACAGCAGGGGTTGGAAAACGCGCCGCACAGTTTTCCCCCCGTGCGAGAGAGAATGTTTTGATGTTGGCCAGCTTGTTTTGATAAATTCGACCTGCCCCCCTTTCCTCATGGGGTGGGTGCCAGCCCAGCAAGATTGACCGACCAACCAACCTGGTGCTGGTGGTGATGGTTATTTCTTCTTCGCACTACAGCAAGCCGATAAATCAATCCACCTCCCTCCGCGGGGACCGCGGTGGCCACCTGCCGAAAGGTTGCCCCAGGCTAGAAGAAAAAAAGTAGGTGAAAATCGTTCACTTGGAGCTGATTTTAAACCCGATTACCCCGCGTGGTCAGATATTGCGTGCTAAATGTGAGGGAATGAACAATCTCTCAAAGCGGGGAATAGCAGAGTTGGCGAGGATCATCCACTTTGCTGTAACTAACGGGGAGAAGATTATACCGAATGGGGCGAAATAAATACTGACGTCTCATCGAAAGCGATGAAAAATGATCGGTTGAGGGTTTCTAAACTGATAGGATTAGCTCCAATGAATGACTTTATTGGATTCAGTGAGGTTTTTTTTTTTTTAAATTTCATATTGAAGATTTCAAACTTGAGTTCTTCTTCTGGCTATTTTTCATAATTCAATACAATGAATTAACAAAAAATCATACATAATACCAAAAATTATATTTTTTAACATTAATACATGAAATCATACATTAAAAGGCTGCAGGACGGTCATTAAAACAACCATTTGATTAGAAATTTCATATCTGACCTCGACAGATTGCCTGCTATCGCCCTATTAGTTGTATTCACCACGCTTAACTTTTGTTGATTAATTTATTTTTTCTGAAAGGTGCTATCAAAAGCTCAAGTTGACTTGTAAATTTTCTTCCAACCTGCCAGCAGAAATCGGCTGACTTGGCGGTGGTTAAAAAAGCATATTAAAAAAAGTATAATAATAAAATGCATTGGAATTCTAGTTTTGCAATTTTGTTTTACCTACGGAAGTAAGGCTGGGATAGAATATCAGTTGAACTCAAATACTTCAACTTAATGTACTTAGTTTAGATGTTAAGAAAAGTAAAGCATGATTTCAAAATTTCACGGAATTTTATCAGAAAAATCTGAATATTTCACGAGACAACAAGGCCACCCGCACCCTTTTAAAAAGTCTTCTTAAAAATCAAGGGCAAAAAAAATATTAAAATTAAAATATGCTAATATGACCCGAACAGACGGTAATAACTAAATTCATGCCATTTCAATAACAAATACTGTTAAAATAACAGAAAGTATTATGGAATATTCTTGCAAAATCAATTTTTGCATAAGAGTTCAATAACAGTTTATGTTATCATAACAAAATTTGTTATCGGTCTGATATTGATTGAAAGCCAGAACAATTTGAGAATAACATTTTTTGTTATGGAAGAATAACTCAAACTGTTATTGAGCGAGTTGTGGTGCTATAACCACGGCAAATAGTGTCCTGGGCATTCGTGGAAATACAATGTCCCTTCCTTGAGGATCCCGGAGCACCAAAACTTCTTAGCATGGTGCTCCCAACGAATAATAACCTAAAACCAAAACTCGGAGCGTATGGTGGTGTGTCCCCACGCTTCTTCCTCCCTTGTTGATTCAGAATTGTATTGTGGTTTGAACACAAACCCTGTGCTCAAACTCAATCCAATTCAACGAATCATCTCTGCGGTAAACTTTACGCAGTAGGCCTGGCCGGTTTAACGTTTTGTGATGTTTCAATGCATTCTAAAGCAATGGTGCACTACAAATGTAAATAAATGACAAGAAGAGGCTAGGCGTCATCTAACCTAAGGCACTCTCCAGGATCCCTTCGAAAGATTGGCTGCGCTAGGGTTTGATTAGATTAGATTAGATTAGGAAGAATACTTCAAACTGTTATTGGGATGATCGGATTAGTTGTTAAAATAATAAAAAATAATAACAAAGATTTGTTCGAAAAATAACTTAAAATGTTAATAGTTTGTTATTACAATAACAATCCAACAACAAAAAAATCATAACGGCGAATAACAAATCTTGTTATAAATAACAAAAAATGTTATTAGCCTGGTATTTTCCAATAACAAAAAAATGTTATTCCCGCATTATTTCCGTCTGCTCGGGGAGACATATTTGTCATTTATTAGATTGAAACCTGTTTAGAATACATTTTATAATGTAATCTTTTGTATTTTTGCCAAATTGAGCGAAATTGGCACATTTTTCCAGTTTTGAACTTTTGGACCACAGATTTCAACTGTGAAAAAAATAAAACTTTAGAAAAAAAATATTTAAATAATTTTTTTGATGTATCCGGACAGACGGTAATCCCGAGCAGACGGAAATAACTTGGGAATAACATTTTTTGTTATTTGAAAATACTAGGCCAATAACATTTTATGTTATTTATAACTAGATTCGTTATTCGTCGTTATTATTTTTTGTTATTGGATTGTTATTGTGATAACTGATTAATATCATTTTCAGTTATTCTTCGAACAAATCTTTGTTATTATTTTTTGTTATTTTAACAACTAATCCGATCATCCCAATAACAGTTGGAGGTATTGTCCCATAACAAAAAATGTTATTCCAAAGTTGTTTTGGATTTCAACCAATATCAGACGAATAACAAATTTTGTTATAATAACGTAAACTGTTATTAAACCCTTATGCAAAAATTGATTTTTCAAGAAGATTCCATAACATTTTCTGTTATTTTAACAGTATTTGTTATTGAAATGGTATGAATTTTGTTATTACCGTCTGCCCGGGATAACAAAATTCATGCCATTTCAATAACAAATACTGTTAAAATAACAAAAAATGTCATGGAATTTTCTTGAAAAATCCATTTTTGAAAAAGAGTTTAATAACAGTTTATGTTATCATAACAAAATTTGTTATTGGTTTGATATTGGTTGAAAGCAAACACAACCTGGGAATAACATTTTTTGTTATGGAAGAATACCGCAAATTGTTATTGGGATGATCGGATTAGTTGTTAAAACAACAAAAAATAATAACAAAGATTTGTTCGAAGAATAACTCAAAATGTTATCAGCATGTTATTCCAATAACAATTCAATAACAAAAAAATCATAACCACGAATAACAAATCATCACACAAAATGTTATTGGCCTAGTATTTTCAAATATCAAAAAATGTTATTCCAAAGTTATTCCCGTCTGCTCGGAAAGTGTTATAATGTATAAAGATTTAGATGTATAAACCCGAACAGACGGTAATAACTAAATTCATGCCATTTCAATAACAAATAATGTTAAAATAACAGAAAGTGTTATGGAATAATCTTGAAAAATCCATTTTTGCATAAGAGTTCAATAACAGTTTATGTTATCATAACAAAAATTGTTACTGGTCTGATATTGATTGACAGCAAAAACAACTTGAGAATAACATTTTTTGTTATGGAAGAATAACTCCAAACGTTATTGGGATGATCGGATTAGTTGTTAAAATAACAAAAAATAATAACAAAGATTTGTTCGAAAAATAACGTAAAATGTTATTAGTCAGTTATTACAACAACAATCCAATAACAAAAAAATCATAACGGCGAATAACAAATCTTGATATAAATAACAAAAAATGTTATTGGCCTAGTATTTTCAAATAACAAAGAATGTTATTCCCAAGTTATTTCCGTCTGCTCGGGAAGACTTTGGGCTTGATTTTTTTTTGTTGAAAATATGCTCTAAATTTGAAAGTTAATTTTATCATTTTAAAAGAGGGATTACATGCCATACTTTGAAATTTAAAAAAAAATAACAAGCCACAGTTTCTACATTTGCATGAAAAAGGTGTTTTAAAATGCATTTTACACTAGATCAGATGTTTTGCCATTAAATTGGCGGGTGGTGACAAAAACTTTAAATAAAATTTGTACCAGCCTAACATGAAATATGACAAACTAAGATCACAAGGTGTTGATCAAAATGTTTTATATACTCAAACTAACAAAATAATAAAAAAACTGTTCAAAGAAATGCTACATGGAAAATCAAACAGTTTTAAAGTTGTTGTCATCTTTTCAACTATGATTTAAATATTTTGATGGCTTCTAATTTAATCCTTTCATCCTTGTGCCAGTTTTCTATAGATTTATTTTTGAAAAACGAAATTAGTTAGTCATTTTTAATACATTTATTGTATTGTTATCGGTATTTTTTCAAAAGATTTATAATATTTGTTGAAATTTTACAAATTTAGAATTATGTAATGCTTCTTTACAAAAACATAAAAATGGAAATTTAAATAACTTGTGTTGTAGTGTTGTAGTGTTGTAAAATGAGTTGTTCACCACTACAGTTGTTTTACAATCATTACATTCAACAAAATCTTAGATTTGACAAAAACATTTTTTTTCGGAAAATATGTTTTAGGGTAGAGTAGTCATCAATGAGACACGGGGAACAATGATAAAATGGCTCTCACAAGTCGTAGTATCAACCAATCAGGCTCATATTTGGAGGAAAGGTGTGTCTACGGGATACACGTCTGCCATATTAGTGGCTTTGGTTATGGACGCTCCCTTGAAAAGTTATTCATAAATGTTTGATTCTGGGGTGTAAAAGTAAATTATGGACAAAAAATACTTTCTCGCTCGTAGGCTGCCATTTACACCAAAACTAATATTTCTTCAAATTTCTTTCGACGTTCAATAGGGATTGATTTGGGCTACAATGTCCTTTCATTAGATTTGACCAAAATTAAGAATATACCCAGAATCCAGGGCTGTCTCATTGTTCCCCACTCATGTTAGCCAATGGGTAACAATGAGACACTTTGATTTTTCTTCATTAAACATTTCAAAATCCATGTAAATCTTTCAAACATGAATTTAAAGTGATTTTTGGCATATTTATAGAGTTTTAACTTCATTTAACCAGACATACAAAGTTATTTGGTATAAATATATGGATTTTACAAAATTTAAATACTTTTTAGTATAACTTTTGTTAATTAAAGTTTCATGTTGGCAAAATTGCTCTAAAATGTTCAAGGCAAGTCATCTGTAATGTAACAATACAAAAATATGATGTTTTACTAGAAAAGTATTGATTTTCGTAGAGTGTCTCATTGTTCCCCAGCTGTCTCATTGTTCCTGCCAGGTGCGTCTACAATGAGACAGTTGAATAACTCTGGCTATAGATGTCGGTTCGATCTCATATTTTGGTCAATGTTTGAACACACTAAAATAAATAAAATGCAACAAAAAGCTCATTAAAACATGCTGATGAAAACATTAGAAAAATCGTTGAAAGTTGAAAACCAAAAGTGTCTCATTGATGACTACCCTACCCTACTCTGTGCATCGAAATTCCACAAAACATCAAAATATTGTTTTAACTGTTTCAATCATGCTCAAAGTGATTATCAACGACGGGAAATGCATTTTGAATTGTTTTCGGATTTGAGCCACTATTAAAAGGGAGCGACATAAACTTTAAAAGAATATTTGGGTAATTCTCCAGCTACTCACATGAAATCAGAAAAAAGTTTCCCCGAGCCATTTTCGATTTTCGTGAAACTTTGCTCTTAGGGGTAATTTTGGTCCCTGATCACGAATCCGAGATCCATTTTACGATAACTCTTGACGTGGATTTTTACTAAGACACGTGGATAATGAGAAATAACCCGCAGGGTCATTTTTCAGCTAGAGCAATATTTTTGATTTTAAAATTAAGTGTTTTTGTTACTTTATAGGTTTATTTTTTAGATTTCAACAATGTTCTACAAAGTTGTAGAACATAAAAAACAAATATTTTGATATATAAACGTATGGTATTTGCATGTATTGCCATTTCAATAACAAATTTTGTTAAAATAACAAAAAGTGTTATGGATTCTTCTTGAAAATTTCATTTTTGCATAAGAGTTGAAAAACAGTTGATGTTATCATAACAAAATTTGTTATTGGTCTGATATTGATTGAAAGCAAACACAACTTGGAAATAACATTTTTTGTTATGGAAGAAAAACTTCAAATGTTATTGGGATGATCGGATTAGTTGTTAAAATAACAAAAAAATATAACAAAGATTTGTTCGAAGAATAACTTTAAATGTTTTAAGTTTGTTATTATAATAACAGTCCAATAACAAAAAAAAAACATAACGGCGAATAACAAAATTTGTTATAAAAAACATAAAATGTTATTGGCCTAGTATTTTCAAATGTCAAAAAATGTTATTCCAAAGTTATTACCGTCTGCTTGGGTTCTTCACGAGTTATCAAAAATTTACAAAGAAGTTTTTTGAAAAAGTGAAGGTTTTCACCAAAAGCAGCTTTTCGAATTTTCAACCCCTAAAACTCAGTCGTGTGCTTTAAAGTATTTTTTTAAGTTTCGCTAAATTAGCATAAGAATGACCTCAGGACGATTGTTGTGGCTCAAATTTTAGGGGTTTAAAATTTGGAAAACTGGTCAAAATCATCACTTTTTTCAAAAAAACTTTTTTGTAAAATTCTGTTAACTCGTGAAGAATACGTACAAAAATTATAAGGGTCGTACCGCCCCCACCGTCGCGATATATTGATAAATGGACCTCGGATGTGTGATCAGGGACCAAAACTACCCCTAAGAGCAAAATTTTAGGTGTGAGTTGGCGGAGAATGACCCATTTGCAATCACTCTTATATTGCTTCTATTCTAAAATAAATTTGATATTATTAATTTGAATGAACTAAAAATTCGAGTTTGTGTTTAGGATTCTTTTTGCTGGCAAATTAAGGTCACGCAACGGGGCGTAAATTCCCATCGCGAGTTCGGGAGGCAGGGAAAATCTAAGTATTTTGAAAATATTTACTAACAATCTGTCAGTCAGCCGCTCAGCGTGAGCAGCGCTCCAAGAGTCTCTGACCGTTTGGGGCAAAGAGAGAAAGAGAGTGGGGAGAATAATAATAAAAGGAGTGTATAGAACAATCATTGGGGGTAAACAAGTGGCAAGTCGATGTAATTCGAGCAGTCGAGCAGCTGGTGCGGGAGAATTTTCTCACGCGTGAGACCGGTTCTCGCGCGGAGATTTTTCCGCTCACTCTCTGTCAGCTGTGTGAGGAAAAAAAAACAGCGCGAGAGCGAGAGCGAGTCAGCTGAGCGGAAGGATATCACAGTACCAGCAAAGTCGGTGCTTCGTCGGTTCTGGCCATAACCTTTGCCACTGGTTTCAGTTTGATTTCAG
The DNA here is from genome assembly GCF_015732765.1 of Culex quinquefasciatus. NCBI lineage: Eukaryota > Metazoa > Arthropoda > Insecta > Diptera > Culicidae > Culex > Culex quinquefasciatus. Next base: position 9,835,483 of record NC_051863.1, on the reverse strand, counting down.
TAACGTTCACTTGCGGTTCGTCGTCCAGTGATCGCGTAGTGCTTTTTTCTTCCTTGGGTGTGGGGAGAGAGGAAAAAAACAGAAAATCAGATATAGTTTTCCATCACGGTAGATGGGGACGGTGTGGAGAGGGTGTAATTCGACACTGGAGAATAAGACGAGGAAAATCTTGAAGATTGGAGCCAATATTGGACTCTTTCACTCAGATTACGCGATTAACATGTAAATACTCAAATATAACCGGAATACAGTGCTTCTAAGGAAAATTCGAGCTTTTCCACACTCACACACACACACACAGATACGCTGAAAGCAGGGAATGTGAACATGTAACATTTCCACGCTCCGCTGGAAGCTGTGATTCGCCGCCCCGTGATTGATCTAAATTCTCTCGAAAAGGTAACCCCCCGAAGGGTGGTGGGAGGTTTCGCATTTTCCAAATTCCCACCCACAGCCACAGTGGTGGGGTCAGTGGGGTGAAGAAAAAAGGAAAAGCAGCAAAAATGTAAAGAAAGTGCGCGCCTCTGTTGGGATCATTTCGTGCTGAGGCTGCTGCCAAGAATAAAGTGAGAAAGAGGAAGGGAAAATAGTGGAAAAAACGGTGCAAAGTGGCGCGCAGTGAAAATTTTTCCCCATCTGCCAAGGAAAACACACCGAGAAAAGACAGGCCGACGCCGCCGGTTTTTCGCAAGAGCTGTGCGTGTGATTTTCGAGAGGGCATCAATGTGGGTGTGTGCGAATGTGTGTGCGTTGTTTGCCGCCGATGTTAGTGGGAATTAATGTGAAATTTTAATGGAATTTGGAGGCTCCCTGCCGTGCGGAGTCTGACAGCTTGGAATTGCCGCCGGCGTGATTTTCACTGGAGAGAATAATTGAAAAAACAACGAAAATTTAGAAAAAAGTGAAAGTGAGTTTGCAAACAATGAAAGTTCAGAGCGGTGTGAATTGAAGAAAAAAAAACTGTGAAAAAGGAAGAAATCAAAAAAAAATATTAGAAAATACGTAATATAAAAGCATTTCTACGAATAAACAGTGAATTACATAAGTGAAACAGATTAAAGTTACAGCAAAAGATAAATAAAATCCCGCAAAGTAACTGCTTGGTGGTGGAGAATCATTCAGCAGATCATCACTGAGGAGCAGCAGCTTAGCAGAGCCTGGAAAGTGGAGGAGCGAGCGTCATAAAAAAGGTGAATGGATTGGATAAACGATGCTACTCTGTTTTATACCCCCCAACATCATTGTTCCACGTGTATGCGTTGGTGTTCTGGGTACAAGGGAAAGAAAGAGCTGGTTATGTAACGAGAATTTTGAGTGTGGGAAAGACGTTTTTGGCTGGAGAAAGTTTCTTCAAGAAACATGCCTTTTTATGAAGTCAAGCGGCTGAATAGAATAAAAAAAAGGCAGAGAAAAAGTTTCAAAAGAATTTCATGATAACGCGAAACATTCGAATCATGATCGACATGAAGATATGCAGGTTTGAGCAACAATAGAATACAATTGCTTAAGGTGAACCGGGAAGGCATACACTGAAAAAAGTGTTCGAGAAATCACGAAGTTCAATTCATGAATTCGTGAAAATAATGTTATCCCGTTTTTAGAAACGATCGCGCTTGGCAACAATTTCTTCAATTATTCCCGATTTTGGCAACACCCAAATTAATTTCTTTCACTTTCAACTTTCAAACATAAATTAATTCGTTCTTATCTAAAAAGTTATCACTTTTAATGCAAATAATATTTTTTTATCATAAGGCAGTTGCAAATATTTTTTGAAGTTTATGTCCCTCGGCTCTGACAGTCGAGGGGGGTGCAAAAAGTAAAAAAAAATATATATACAGCAGTTCCATATGAAAGTTAAAGAAAAAAAATAAAAGTGCTTCGATTTGGCTCAAATTTTTTCTGGGGGTTCCTTGGCCAAAATAATTAGACCCGTATTTTTTTGTTTGGCCATTAGGGTGGCCTACGTCGTGTTAGGGTGGTCCGAAAAATGGCCATTTTCGTCGATTTTCACAAAAACCACTTTTTTCAAAAAAACATAACTTCGCTCCATTCCAACCGATTTTAGCTGTCTAGGGCGCAAATGAAAGATGATAAGTTGGACTTCCAAGAAAAAATAATGTGGAGTTTCAAAAATCTAGCCTAACATTTGAAAAAGTTTAATGAAAACATCAAATGCCGTTTTGACGGTGTCTGGACCAAAGAGCCTATATCTGAAAATATTTTTAACGGATTCCTCGGACAATTTTACATAACATATCAAAAATTGGGCGAGGTTCATTAACAGGATTCAGAGATATGATTTTTTGAAAATAAAATCCGGGGTTTTCGACGCGCCGCGCGCGAAAACGGGAGATTGACGAAATCGGCAAAAAATCAACTTTTTTCACTAAAACTGCGATAACTCGAAAATTTCAGCGATGACCTATAAATGTTAGGGTACCAAAAGTTGCGTATTTCAATTACGAAAATTTTGGTACCCTAACATGTATAGGTCATCGCTGAAATTTTCTAGTTATCGCAGTTTTAGTGAAAAAAGTTGATTTTTTGCCGATTTCGTCAATTTCTCGTTTTCGCGCGCGGCGCGTCGAAAAACCCGGATTTTATTTTCAAAAAATCATATCTCTGAATCCTGTTAATGAACCTCGCCCAATTTTTAATATATTATGTAAAATTGTCCGAGGAATCCGTTAAAAATATTTTCTGATATAGGCTCTTTGGTCCAGACACCGTCAAAACGGCATTTGATGTTTTCATAAGACTTTTTCAAATGTTAGGCTAGATTTTTGAAACTCCACATTATTTTTTCTTGAAAGTCCAACTTATCATCTTTCATTTGCGCCCTAGACAGCTAAAATCGGTTGAAATGAAGCGAAGTTATGATTTTTTAAAAAAAGTGGTTTTTGTGAAAATCGACGAAAATGGCCATTTTTCGGACCACCCTAACACGGCGTAGGCCACCCTAATGGCCAAACATAAAAATACAGGTCTAATTATTTTGGCCAAGGAGCCCCCAGAAAAATTTTGAGCCAAATCGAAGCACTTTTATTTTTTTTCTTTAACTTTCATATGGAACTGCTGTATATATATATATATATATATATATATATAAATGTAAATTACGAGCCATCGTTTCAACATTTCAATGAAAAAAGTGTTTTAAAAAGCATTTTACACCTGCCCAGTTGGTTTACAATTACTAGTTTCAAAAAAATTGTAAGTATTGACGAAAATTTTATTTTTTTATTTCATAAAAAATCAAAACATGTTTGAACTAGTCAAAACATGCTAAATATGGTTATAAATGCAAAAAAAATGCATTTCAGATTGTTTACAGTTGATTCGACTTTCATTAAAATTTTGAAGTTTTTTTTTAATAACGGTTTAAGGGGTTACATACATGTAGAAAATCACAAAATTTCATGTTACGGACAATTCACTAAATTTCCTAAAAAGATAATTTTCAATCACTCCTGAATGTTTCACGAAGATATTTCATGACTGAAATTAGTAAGAGACGATTTAAGTTCATAATTTGGCATGCGCAAAGCGAACTGCCAAACTTTGTGAACTTTTTCCTCCAAACACCGAGTTGATTTACGGGTGCCACGATATCTTGAGATAGGATGGACCAAATTGGCTGAAATTTGGGGTGAAGAACCCCTAGACATATTCCGTGTGCATGACGAAGCCCAATTTTTAAATTTTGCTTTTTTAAAAAATACAAAAATAAAAATAAAACTGACGTTTTTTTATATGAAAACATAAACATATTTTTATCTTTATTTTAAATAAAGTTTTTGAAAATCGGCCTTCATCATGCACACAGGGCTGGTTAAACGAGTCTTCACCAACATTTTGAGCTGATTTGGTCAAAGCAGTGTTGAGATATCGTGGCACCCGTTTTTTGACACTGCTAACCAATGTATTCATATTTCTTTTGACAATAGATGAAAATGTTCAAAGTTCAAAGGCCCAGCAAAAAGATTAAAAAAAAGTTTAAATGTGTGCTAACACAAGTAGACGGAAATAACTTGGGAATAGCATTTTTTGATATTTTAAAATACTAGGTCAATAACATTTTATGTTATTTATAACAAGATTTGTTATTCGTCGTTATGATTTTTTTTATTGGATTGTTATTGTTATTATTTTTTGTTATTTTAACAATTAATCCGATCATCCCAATAACAGTTGGCGGTATTCTTCCATAACAAAAAATGTTATTCCAAAGTTTTTTTTGGCTTTCAACCAATATCAGATCAATAACAAAATTTATGCATAAATGGATTTCTCAAGAAGATTCCATAACATTTTCTGTTATTTTAACAATATTTGTTATTGAAATGCCATGTGTTTTGTTATTACCGTCTGCCCGGGAACACCAACCTCGGACATTTTTTACGTTTTACATGTATGTAACCCCTTAAATCAATTTATTTTTTTTTAACTTGATGCATGAATATTCCCTTAGAATAACCATGGTTTATCGATAGCTTTCACACATATATAGATTGTTTTTTTTCAAAAAATAGACTTTTTTAAGATTTCCCGATTTTGGTAACATCTCTGTTTTGGCAATATAAAAACACGTCGTTTTGCCAAAAACGGGATAGCACTGTATTTAGATTCACGGTTTCGGGAATATTTTCATGTTTTCATGAATTTTGTTCACGATTTTATGAATCAAATTCACAATTTCATGAACTTTTATCTTGAATTTGCGGAATATTTTTTTGATACTAATCATGGGTTTTATTCATAAATTCATTAACTTTGTTCACGACTGCATGCACTTATTACAGGAAATTAAGAACTTTACTTTACCGATATTCACGTTTTCATGTTACGAAAATCGCGGTTTGTGGAATACTTTATTTCCGTGTAGCACGACTCGAATTTTTAAAAATAAGGGGAATAGTAGAAGTTAATGGTACCTCCCTCAAAAGTAAACAAAACTGAATTTAACTTTTAACTGTTTAAAATAATCAATCTTTCCATGACTTTTAGTTTTTGCAGTAATTTTCTCTAAAAAGGAATCCGGGGTTTAAAATTGTAGCTCCCAGGAGTATTTTTTCATAAAAAATCACATAGACGATGATATTTGCAAGGGTGGAAATAGCAATAAATAAAGCAAAAGAAAAGCTTTATTGAGAGATAAGCCATCATTTGAATGTATTGATTTTATATGATTTCAAAAACGTGCCGTTAATTTACAGCTTTTTATAAATAAGTGTGGTATTGGTAATTTAGCATGAGCATGAGCATGAGCATGAGAGATCACCCATGGTTGCCCCTCCGTTGCTGAACAGAACCGTAATATCCTTTCAGCACTACTGATTATATGCTTCGACGATCTAGTGGTGTTTCCCTTATCAACAGCATGTATGAATGCGCTGAAAAGATAAAACACCATGATTGCTAAAGCTAGATCAGTTGCGAATAGGTAACAGTCATTGGCCACCAACGGCGCCCGCCATGTCAGTTTGTAGACCTCGATTTTAAGGGACGGGAATGTTAGTTAGCGCAGGTTGCTACTAGGGCAGCTGATTTACTCTGTGCTTACACCCCACAAGCGCCAGGAACCTGAAAATTTGTTAGTAGGATAGGGTGTTTGGTCAGGATTCACCATAGAAGATGATGATGCGACCCAAAATCATAGTGTTTGTTGAAAGGTATTATGTTTTAATCTCAAGGCAAGCAATCGGATGCTGCGGATGAGTCATTTCCCGTTTATCGGCTGTTAACTTTTAATTGAAATGGATTTATCTTAGACAGCCGGCTGTGGAAAGATAGAACCAAAATTATTTGTAATTAAATGATGAAGAATTTAACAGTCTGACTTTTTAATTGAGATGTTTTTACGAGTTTTACATGATTCATGTTTAGTGGGGTACTGATTAACGAAGCGAACGACGAGTTACGATGTTTATCGAGCTGAAATGGTATGATAAGGTTTTGTTGTTATTGCACACCGACGACGAACGCGAAAAACCCTGCGACCCGACCGAAAGGCATCGCAAATAAGACTGGCTCAATTGTCATCGATGACAACCAGAACCAGCCGCACTTTTACACACATACACGCACGCGAAAAAACAAAAAACACACCGACGACGAACGCGAAAAAACACGACCCGACGGAAAGGCATCGCAAATCAAACTGAGGAAATGGAGAGAAAGAAAATAACATAAAAAATAAAACCTAATCACATAAAACCTACTCACATAAAACCAATCACCCCATGCACACAAATAGCAACACAAAAGAGACGAAAATTATCACGAAAAAACAGAACTGCGCGTCCCAAGAAGCACTGCACTTTTGATGGCATTATTCAATTATTATGCCCAATCACCTCATGCACACAAAGAGCGACACAAAAGAGACGAAAATTATCACGAAAAAACAGGACTGCGCGTCCACCGAAGCACCGCACTTCTGATGGCATTATTCAATTATTATGCCCAATCACCCCATGCACACAAAGGGCGACACAAAAGAGACAAAAATTATCACGAAAAAACAGGACTGCGCGTCCACCGAAGCACCGCACTTCTGATGGCATTATTCAATTATTATGCCCAATCACCCCATGCACACAAAGGGCGACACAAAAGAGACAAAAATTATCACGAAAAAACAGGACTGCGCGTCCACCGAAGCACCGCACTTCTCATAAGTGTGGTATTGGTAATTTAGGTTATTTAATTACTTTTTGATTTCGGGTTTCTTTAACAAAACGTATTTCATATAAATTTTTAATTCGGTAAAAATTTAGTTGGCATGTTTTTGTTCTGGAATCCTTTCTTTAACAATGCAATATTTTGCAAATTATTACTTTTCGATACCAGTGTTGATTTTCAGCAGCCAAATGATCACTAGAGTCACCCTACTGGGCAAAAAGGAAAGAAAAATGGAAATCGTATGGCTCGATTCTTTAGGTAAAAATAAGTAACTGTTCCAATTTTGAGCCAAATCAGTTAAGGGTCGCTTTTTATCGTTGAAGTTTGTATGGAAAAATTCGGGGAAAACAAAAACTTAGAAATTCCGCCAAAAAGTGGCGTTAAATATGTCGAATCATTGTCAAGTGTAAGATTCTTATTAAAAATTTTATGACCAACAAGTTCGTCCAAGGCCGATTTAAAGAAGACATTTTTTGTATGAAAAGATTTTTTTTTTCACCAACTTCAACGATGAAAAGCTACCCATAACCCTTAACTGATTTGGCTAAAAAATTTCACAGTTACTTATTTTTTCCTAAAGAATCGAATCAGGAGGTGTCCCTGATGTCGATTTATGTTATTATGACCCTAGTGTCCAGTGGTTGGGCTTTGGGGCAAGCTGAATATTGTTCCTTGGGTTATTTTAAAGCACTTGGCCAAATATTGAAAATCGAAGGTGAAGTATTCCCAAAAGTGAGATTCGCATTTGAAATTTAATGCTTTAAAACTTCGTCGGACATACCAAAGCTGTAAAACTCTATCAATGGATCTCAAGCAATTGCGCTCAAAATTGGTACAGATGCTTCAAATAGCTCAACAAACCAATTTCCACTTGTATGGCAGAGGGTATTTTTTTCAATTGATCACTGTAATGAACTTTTCAGCACTGCAATTTTTGAGATGATATGAAGGTCATTCCGTCACAACAGAATGATACGAAAATTTGTTTTTTTTTTTCTTAAATTATGTATTGCAAGATATAATATGGCGATTTTGGAGAAGAAAAAACCAAAAGGTACTGCACTGCATTCTGAAATGACTGTGCGAGCAAACTGCTCTTTTCAAACATTTCACACCATTGTGCCTCAGACTTAGTGAAGACTCTTTAGTCTACCGACCAAACATTCTGCAGATGATTTCACAAGGCCATTCCGGCTAGGTACCTGGCGGTGTTGTGGGCTCATTGTCTACCCTCGTCTCTACTAAAATCAACACCACACAGCCTTTTGCTGTTATTTAGCCATAATGTTCCCGTTCTGAGCGAGAGAAGGTTCCGCCTTTTTGACGCACACTCACATTCTTTCGGAGGGTGGTTGCCATCGTCGTCGTCGTCGTTGACAGGCCGAGAGTCTTGCCACGTGCAAAAACGCGTCCCCCTTTTGTTTCTGCAACAAGCCTTGCAGCGGCGCTCCATCATCATGGTTCTTGCGTTCTCGAAATACCACTAGCCACAGACAAGTGGACGATATTTTGTTGAAGCCATTTTACTAGAATTCAATTTTGTCGAATGGAGCGTGTTCAGGGAGATCGAATCTATCATACCTTGACGAAAGTGAAGCGTTTACTACAATCAACTTTAAAAATGTCAATCTGATTGAGCTGATTGTCTGTGGAAGCAACAATGAACAGGAGATGAATTCCATGGCACCCTGTGGTCGGATGCCACGTTCGTTATGTGCCGCCAGCCCTGAGTTCCGTACTTTCGTGAGCTTTTCCAAGGTTTTTTTTCAGCTTGGCCCTCCTGCCTCTAAACCAGCAGCGCTCCCAGTTTCACGGATTTAATCTAGCGTCGAGCTATTTTTATGTTTTCATTTCATTCCACGTTCTATTATGAATTTATTAAGACGTACTTGGTGCTGGATTTATGGGAATCAATTTGGCTAAAGAAAGAAGCCAGGCGCGCTTCGTAGTAAGCAAAAATTCACGGATCATGCAGCAGAGTTCGGGTGGTTTTTCTTGAAACAGGTGACTTGGCAACCAAAGCCCAGGTCTGGTCGGAATACGACGCTGGAAACTTCCTGTTTGCCACAGAGAGCCCACTGGAATGATGATGGAATAAATTTGAATCAAATCAATTTCATATCTACCTACAGATCTTGCTTCTACTGCATACTTTGAAGCCAATCGCGACTCGAATAGAAAAGGGATTTGTTTACATTTGCTCCATTCTGTTGATTTCACAATTTGGAATATTCTGAACGGGAAAATGAATTTTTAATTTGCTGTTTTCGGAACTAGCTTTCAATTTTTGGGCTTCCTCGGGGCTGCCAGTCTTGAAAGTACATGGAAACAATCTCCGCGGCGGATGAATAATTGAAGGCAGGGTTTCAGACGTTACTGAATAGGTTAGGATTTGCTTAGATCGATCGATAAACCTTTAAGAGCCTTTTTATGAGATCTCAAGCTTTTCAGAATATTTAATTTTGGTTAGTTCAGTTTTATATTTTTGAATTCAATTAGCGTTACGAAAATAAAAACCGATCTGGTTTTTTTAGATTCACATTTTTCAACATTTAGATTTTAATTTTGTATGGAGACTTGCATGGACGAATAAACGATACAAAATGGTTCCACGTTCTTAATGCTCTAAGATAGCATTTTTATTATTGGTGCGTTCATATCAATCTCCAGTTAGTATTTAAAAAGGTTGTTAACGATAAAATTATCAGGGTTCGATAACGATAACGATAATCTATCGTTATCGTTATTCTGATAATTCTCTCGGCGATAATTTATCGACGATATCGAATGATAATTCAATATATTTCTAAAATTGACTTAAACCAACCAAATTATAGTGAATTTTCAAGCTTCTTTTTAGTAAATATTTTTTTGATAATATGGTAAATTTTAAAGTATGAATACATAAAAAAACTCAAAATACCGTTTTTTTAAAGTGCTCAAGTTTTTATAATTTGCAATATGGGTATGAAACGATTCCAAATTTTGCATGTATTTTTACTGTTCTAGACTTTTTTTAAATGAAATACTAAAATTTTCACAAAATACCGAATTTTCTTGAAAATACTCAAATTTTTATAAGTCGCAATATGGGTATCAAACGATTCGAAATTTTGCATGTATTGTAACTGTTTTAGAGTTTTTTTAGGTAAAATTTCGTTTCGTTTGACAACCATATTGCGAATCAAACATATTTGAGTACTTAAAAAAATATGGTATTTTGTGAAAATTTGAGAATTGCATTAAAAAAACTCTGAAACAGTGAAAATGCATGCAAAATTTCCAATTGTTAGATACCCATATGCGAATCATGAAAATTTCAGTATTTTCCTGAAAATACGGTAATTTGTGAAAATTTGAGTATTTCATTCAAAAAACTCTAAAACAGTGATAATGCATGCAAAATTTCGCTTCGTTTGATACCTAGATTACAAATCATCAACATTGAAAATTTAAAAAAAATACGGTATTTTGTAAAAAAATGAGTATTTCATTCAAAAAACTCTAAAACAGTGAAAATACCTGCATAGTTTCGAATCGTTTGATACCTATATTGCAAATTATAAAAATTGGGGTACTTTCTGAAAAATACTGTATTTTGTGATTTTTTTAGTACTTATGCTTTAAAAATTACAATATTATGAGAAAAATATTTTCTAAGAAAAAGCTTGAATCTTCAACATGATTTGGTTGGTTTTAGTCAATTTTAAAAATATATTTAACATAAGTTATCGTCCGTTATCGTCTATAAAATTATCGGCGATAGAAACAACGGAACAACGATAACGATAGATTATCGTAATCGTCCCGACGATAATATTATCGTTATCGTTAGACGATAATATTATCGACGATAATTCTATCGATTAACAAGCTTGGTATTTACTTGGATTTCAACGTTTCCACCAAGGTTTATAATCGATAAAATTATCTTCGATAATGTTATCGTCTAACGATAACGATAATGGTTATCGTTATCGTCGGTACGATACCGATGATCTCTTGTTATCGTCATTTCGATAATTCTATCCGCTATAATCTTAATTCATCTTTATTATGTTATATTTTTAATGCTTTCACTTAGAATACAATTTTGAAAATGAAGTAAGTTTCAAAGTATGAATACTTAAAATTGTTCACAAAATACCATATTTATTCGAAAATACTTAATTTTTTTAAATTTGCAATATGGATATCAAACGAAGCAAAATTTTGTATAATTTTTCACTTTATCATTTTTGTTTGAAAATATACAAAATTTTCATGAAATATGTACCGTATTTTTCGAATATACTCAAATTTTTAAAATTTTCAATATGGTTATCAAATGAAGCGATATTTTGTATGCGTTTTCACTGTACTATATTTTTTCTGGATTTTTTTTTAAATATTTTAGTATTATCGAAATAATGGTATTCTGTGAAAATTTAAGTATTTTACAAAAAAACCACAAAAAAGTAAAAAAAAAACACAAAAAAGTAAAAAAGCATACAAAATTTCGCTTCGTTTCATATCGATAGTAAGAATTATGAAAATTTGAGTACATTCAAAAAAATATGGTATTTTGTAAAAAAATTAGTATTTTCCTAATAAGTCTCAAGTAATTTGAAAAATCATGACATATTTTGCTTCGTTTGATATTCATATTGCAAATTTTTAACCTTTTAAAATGAAAACAATGTTCGCAATTTTTTTTCCACATTTTTGCGATTTTTTTTGCATGTAAGTTCTTAAGGGTAAACGAAGCTGTCAATCTTGATAGTAAGCTCGAGTGGATTTACAATCGTCGAAGAGGGAAACTTCTTCATCGAGGAAGATGAATAATTGATGTGTAGCAAAGTTGCGGAACAATCCATAGATTGAAAACGACACGGAAAATCAATAAGCCCGGAAGTAAATTTATGTGAACGGTGATCATTACAATTTGATGCTTCGAAAAATTTCGGAGGATAAAGTAATAACGACAGTCAAGTTAACAGAGCTCTACTTTATGATCCAGATCTAAACCTCAAGAGTACTTCCCAGTTGATTCAGCATTTTTCCCCTCATCAGTCTGAAATACAATTCCGTGATTACTTCGACGTCCCAACAAATCCAATCACTCGAAACAAATCTCAGAGTCACTCTCTAATTGATTCCATAACAGTCGTCCCCTTTTTCGTCTCTGCTGTTGAGCTTAGAACCACTCCTCGGGCAAAATCGATTTCTCAAGGTGAGTTGTTGTTCTTTTACTTTCTTCGCCCACCTGCCCCTTTCCACAGCAGACAGAGGAGAGAAAAAGAAAATCAATGATCCAACAAACGCAATTAACGCACACCCCCATTTCGAGGAAAAGATGAAAAAAAAAACTCACATCTCGAGGCAACGAAACGAAAAAAAAAACCACCCCGTCGAAAGTGAGAGGGGAAAAACTGCTGATGCTGAAGATTTTCCCACGCCCCATTACTGTGCAAGAAGACGGCAGATCAGGTGATTAGACACAGTTCGTGTGTCGGCGTGGTTCAGAGTTTTTCCGAGTTTTTCTTTTTCTTAGTTTCAAGCAGCCTCTGCGCCTCTTGCGAGCGCGCTATTTGCACACAATTTTCCTAATAAATCACTTTTGCTCGACTCGGCCAGTCGGAGCGTTTGCTCGGTTCTACTGGGAGTCAAATTGGCTCACGCAGGGGGGATTGCTCTCGCAGAACAGGTGGGACGAGAATTCGGTGACACTAGCAGGCTGGTTTTGATTTCGAGTGGTGGTAATTTGAGATTGTGACAATTACGTTGAGATTATAAATCAAATGTTTGTGAATTTATTGCTTGCTTCATGCCAAGAACACAGCAGAAGAAACTCTATTGTTTTTCGAATCTAGTAATAAATTTCACAGATATATGACAGATTATAAATATCTAATCCGACACAAGATTCAATCTCTTCATAAATTAATTGCTCATATGGTAATTGTTTTAAAAATAATCAAACTTCACAAAATGCCTTATACTAGAGTGTAACAAAAATGACTTTTTAGCTGGCATTCAGGGGTTTGCTGCGGTGGGCATACTGAGCCCAAATCCCAAATATCAGCTTGATTGAACGTAACAGGAGCTGGCGCTTTGCATTTTAATGTTAAACGGGATTTAACCCGTAAAAAAATATGTTTTTCAAAAATCTCCATTTTTGTGACACTTTGGCCACCGAAGCGTTTATTTTCAACATCATTGGCGTGCAGGCCAGGTCCTTGCGCATCTTTTGACATATATAACATTGAAGTTTGGAGAACCCTAGAGCTTGGTACAGACGCTCAAAGATTGACATTTTTTTTTCGAAAAATCGGTCCCAGTTCCTGTTACGTCCAATCAAGCTCATATTTGACAAACCCCTGAATGCCCGCCAAAAAGTCATTTTTGTTACATCCTAGCCTTATACACTTTCACAGTTATGCTACTGTCACAAATTAGCAAAATTTCATCAATGAATTTATATCCAACGGAGGAACAACAGCCGACCAGGAAAACACCACCAACGACAAATGCAGCAAGCCTGAGTGGGTTGCAATAAGACTAGTTTTTTTTTTTTCAAATTTAGTTTATCAAATTCACTATTGGAAATCCTAGTTTTTTTTTTCTCTAATTTAAGATATGAGAAGTTCTCTCAGATTTCGGTCATTCGATTTTTTTTTGTATTTTTTAATCCGACTGAAATTTTTTGGTACCTTCGGTATGCCCAAAGAAGCCATTTTGCATCATTAGTTTGTCCATATTTTTTCCATGCAAATTTGGCAGCTGGCCATACAAAAATGATGTATGAAAATTCAAAAATTTGTATCTTTTGAAGGAATTTTTTGATCGATTTGCTGTCTTCGGCAAAGTTGTAGGTATGAATATGGACTACACCTACACTGAAAAAAATGATGCACGGTAAAAAAAATTGATGATTTTTTATTTAACTTTTTGTCCCTAAAACTTGATTTGCAAAAAAACACTATCTTTATTTTTTTTTTTATTTTTTTTATATGTTTTAGAGGACACCAAATGCCAACTTTTCAGAAATTTTCTGGTTGTGCAAAAAATCTTTGAGCGAGTTATGAATTTTTGAATCAATTCTGATTTTTTCAAAAAATTGAAAAATTGGTCGCAAAAATTTTTTAACTTCATTTTTCGATGTAAAATTAAATTTGCAATCAAAAAGTACAACAGTGAAATTTTGATAAAGTGCACCGTTTTCAAGTTAAATCCATGTTTAGGTGACTATTTTGAAAATAGTCGCAGTTTTTCATTTTTTTTAAATTAGTGCACATGTTTGCTCACTTTTGAAAAAATATTTTGAAAAGCTGAGAAAATTCTCTATATTTTGCACTTTTGAACTATGTTGATACGACCCTTAGTTGCTGAGAAATTGCCAAGCAATGGTATAAAAACAGGAAAATTGATGTTTTCTAAGCCCCACCCAAACAACACACCATTTTCTAATGTCGATATCTCAGCAACTAATGGTCCGATTTTCAATGTTTAAATATGAAAAATTCGTAAAATTTTCCGATCTTTTCGAAAGAAATATTTTCAAAATTTATAAACCAAGACTAACATTTCAAAAGGTCCAAACATTCAATATTACGCCCTTTTAAAATGCAAGTCTTGGTTAAAAAAATTTGAAAGTATTTTTTTTAAAAGATCGGAAAATTTCACGACTGTTTCATATATTAACATTGAAAATCGGACCATTAGTTGCTGAGATATCGACATTAGAAAATGGTGTGTTGTTTGGGTGGGGCTTAGAAAACATCAATTTTCCTATTTTTATACCTTTGCTTGGCAATATCTCAGCAACTAAGGGTCGTATCAACAAAGTTCAAAAGTGAAAAATATAGAGAATTTTCTCAGCTTTTCAAAAATATTTTTTTCAAAAGTGGGCAAAAATGTGCACTAATTTTAAAAAATTAAAAACTGCGACTGTTTTCAAAAAAGTCACCTAAAAATGGATTTAACTTGAAAACGGTGCACCTTATCAAAATTTCACTGTTGTACTTTTTGATTGCAAATTTGATTTTACATCAAAAAATGAAGTTAAAAAATTTTTGCGATAAATTTTTCGATTTTTTGAAAAAATCAGTATTGATTCAAAAATTTATAACTCGCTCAAAGATTTTTTGCACAACCTGGAAATTTCTGAAAAGTTGGCATTTGATGTCCTCTAAAACATATAAAAAATAAAAAAAAATAAAAATAGTGTTTTTTTTTGAAAAACAAGTTTTAGTGACAAAAAGTTGAATAAAAAATCACCAATTTTTTTTTACCGTGCATCATTTTTTTTCAGTTTATTCCATATCCATGCCTACAACTTTACCGAAGACAACAAATCGATCAAAAAAATCCTTCAAAAGATACTGATTTTTGAATTTTCATGCATCATTTTTGTATGGCCATCTGCCAAATTTGTATGGAAAATTATATGGACAAACTAATGATGCAAAATGGCTTCTTTGGGCATACCGAAGGCACCAAAAAAGTTTCAGTCGGATTAAAAAATACAAAAATTAAAATTTAAGAAAAAAGACCGATTTCGTAGAGAATTGCTCATATGAAATTCACCCTTATTTCAATATAAAAGCATAAATAAACTGAATTTTATGTTTAAAAAAAATGATTACATTTTTTTTAAGGTTAGATCGTAAAAGATAATACGTCCCAGAATTCAAAATTTGGTTCAGCACCGAAAATACGTGTTTTTCTTGAATTTTGAAAATGCTATGTTTCTCGAAAAAATACTCAAAATTATTTTTTTTACTATATGAGTATCAAATGATCGGGATTTTTTCAAACATTTTGAAAGTTTTTACACACCTTTTGAAAATACTCAAAATTTTCAAAAAAAAAAAACCGTTTTTTCGGAAAGATACTAAAAATTTCAAATTTTTACAATATGGGAAGCAAATGATCTTTGATTTTCCATACATTTCTATAGTAATAATATTTTATGAAATACTTTTTTTTAACAAACTACATATTTTTGAAAAAAATACTCAAAATTTCAGTTTTCTACAATATGGGTAGCAAATGATCAGTAATTTTGTCATACGTTTCGATTATGATAATATTATTAGAAATACTGAATATTTTCACAAAACTGCGCGTTTTAAAAAATCTCAAAATTTTGTTTTATTTTTAAAATGGATTTAACATAATTGAGCATTTTTCATACACATCGAAAGATTTTTTCACAAAGCTACGTTTTTTGAAAAACAACCACACATTTTTGGTTTTTTTTAATGGGCATTTTTTTTTGTAAAATACTGAAAATTTCAGTATTGTGCCATTCTTACCTCTGTAGGGAAAAAATGAAAACAATACAAAAATTGAAATAACAACCCATAGTTTTTTTTAAATAAAATTTGTACCAGCCTAATCACTCGTGAAAATATCAATAATACATGCCTTTATCTATTAATTTTTTGAATTCTGATGGGTAATTTTTCTAAACTTTGGACATGTCTCTAGCTAATATCTTTAACACTTAATTTAAAAAAAAGTATACAGTTATTTTTGTTTTGTCCTCAACTATGTTTTGGCACACGTTATTTCTACTTTAAATCTATTAGTATAGTTTATAAAAAAAGTGAAAAAAAACACTTAAATAACAATCTGAAAAGCACATACTTTAAACTTATTTTATATGTACATATAAAAAGAAGGTAAACAAGATAAACGGTAATAAAAAAATTAAAAATAAATAAAGAACAACATTAAGCAAAACATGTTAGGCTTTTGTTGAGCAAAAGTTGCTCAAAATAACCTCCTGAATACAGGAAAAACAATTACCAAAAAAAAAGGTTGTAAAACGTGTTGCAGATGGTATTTAGGACGTTAACGCGCTCTTGGTCAAATATATAAGTACAATAACTCTTGTTTTTTGTTAGTTTTATTCAGGCCGGAATTTTGAAATAATTTAGATTTGTCAAACTTATCAATCATAATTCACCGAATCAACAGCATCACCTGCATGTTCAGAATAAAAAGTGTTGCGTTTCAACTAAATTGGTTCATTTGTGTTTGTTTTGCATTTTTTATGCAAGTTAGGAATAAAGATTAGGATTCGGCTTCAAATATGATTTTTCTGATTAATTATTCGAATATATTTTTTTTGACTAAAAACCTTTTTGTTCGGCACGACGCCGAATGTTTTGCCCGGATTTGCGCAACTACCGATCAGTGTGCGTGAGTCCAGCCCTGCTTCGCTGTCAGTCACGGCGCTGCCAACGTGACAGCGCGAAACGACGCAACAAACGAAAACGGCGCAAAGCAGCAGCGTGCGCAAACGGAGAAAAGAAGAGAGACAGAGCGAAAATTCACTCCATTTCGAGACGCAAACGAGTTGTAGATAGAAATCAGAAATTTTGAAAGTTTTCTAAAATAAAAGGTGTAAAAGCAAGCCCCAGTGTTTTTACCACTCCAGAACCGAAACACAGTCAACCCGCAGAATCCAGTTGAGGGATTTGGCCCTAACATTTAAGTTCGCGACGCGTTCGAGTAATGACGTGCTTGTAAACAGTAATCAGAAATATAAAAGTTTTGTTAGGAAAGTGAGTTCCAAAAGTGTTTTTGATCACCCGGAGATAATCCTAATAAAGTCCACCCGAAGATCTAGTTGGGAGATTTAGCCCCAACACCATTTATATTAGATGGAATGTTATCTTGCTAATTTCATGAGCAAAATAAAATCAACAAAATTTCAATTTTCAAGAAGCAATCAATTTAGGTTGTCGACTTTGCATGATTTGTTGACTAGTTGTGTCTTGTGAGACGAATAAATGTTAAACTGAGATAACAGCTTCTGCGAACTCGTTTATTACATGTTGATTTGTGGCGCAAAAGATGAGTTTCAATATTTTGCAGAATACTGGCAATCTCATTTGAGTCGTTCCTTGAATTTATTACCCTCGGTTGCACAATTCTGCTGTTGCTGCTGCTGCTCAACCAACCAGCATACATTGAATTTTGCAACATTCAGACAACACAAGCTGAGTCTGTTCCCCCTCCAAAGAAACCCCCCACCCCACAACTGCTCTGAAACGCAAGGATTTGTGCTGACTCGTTGCTCCTTGCGTTCAGCCATATTTTATTGTTGGCATCCTCACAATCCCGTTCGTCCTTGGCTTCCTCGGAATAAGGTTCGGCACTTATCCTTCCTCCACCAACATGGGCAATTCCTCGCCCCGTTTTTCTTATTTATGGTTCCATTTTTTCGGCATAATTTTACATAACTTCTCGCGTTCTACACCATGAAACGCGAACAAGATGACGTTTCACGTCGAAGGGACGAAGGGTTCCGCGGGTCCCGGGAGGACTAATAAAGGAAGCTGCAACACCGTCCTTCGTTTTCACGGAAAGTGTTACGTTTCAATGAGAGTAAAAGGGATGCTTTTTTGTTTGGGGCTTAGTACCTAACTTGTAGTGTATTTTGAAACCCTTAGAAATTGTTGATTTTTTTTCAAATTAAAGGTTGAACGCAAAAATTCAAATTTCTAGTAAAACATACAAAGATAATCAAATTATCCTCGTTTCCCTCACTTTTCAAATTAAATTGCCAATTTTGAAACATCTCATCAACCAAAGCTATCGAATATCGAACTCTTGTTGGTATTGTTGGGAATCAAGCGAAAGCAGCACTAGGGCCAAACCAAACAAATTGGTTCCCACTTGGAAATCCTCCACCCACGCGCGATTCCCACCTCTCAATCTCGAAAACAATCATTGACAATCGCGCGACGGTTCTACCAATCAGTCAGTGGGGACCAAGTGGGGACAAATTCGCTGTGGAGCGTCGATTCGCGCGACGGTTAAATATTTATTGCCAAAACAAACAGACTGAGACGCGAGGAATTTGATATTGGATTTGTAGTCCCCCCGAATAAAAAGGCAGCACTTTCCCAGCTTAGTTTTGACGCCGAAAATAAGCAACTCCACGTTTGTGTGTGCGCGCTCCACCAGAGTTGCCATTCCACGTGGTTCAGCAACGAATAAACAGATAGACCGTGGGTAAACAGTGATCCAATATACGCACCCATTCTTTTTTTTTTTTTGCTCCAGGATTGTGGGTAACGAGAAAAACTCGGAAATACACGTGCAAAATTCGTAACAATGGCAATACACGTTCTCGTACACTCCCTCAGAGGGGAAGGTTTTTTTCCACGTTTTGTTTGATGTTGAGCGTGATAAAATCTCGTTGAGGCGCTTGTCCTTTCGGATTAGAATGGGTTTGTTTTTTTTTTTACGTTGAAACGTGGTGCAACAACGGTTACAGAACCGATTATTTGTTTTTGCCAAGACTCAACCTTGTTTAACCTTTTTGAGAAAGCACAAATTTACATTATTTAAACCACCTCAGTTGTTCATACCTTTCTCACAAAATTAATATCATAAGATTATGGTAATGCCGTTGCTTTCAACTTATGCTGGCCACATTGGAACCGATTTCCGGTAGTCTTGCATCATGGTCACTTCGGAGTCGGTTATCAGTGACCGCTTGGAAACACTTCTGGATTATCAGTTAAATCTTTCATGACCTTGAAAAAAATTCCAGTGGATGGCATAAAAACCTTTTTTACATTTTTCAAAAATTCATTTGCTGTTTAACATAATTTTTAATTATTGAACAAGAAAAATGACAATTTTGAGAAATTTACCCAAAAGTATGGGCATCAGGGATTTGATTTTGAGCATCTTCAAATTACTGCCGTATGAAGGGCCAAATCACTCACGGTGTCATCAGGGGAAGAGAATCTCCTTCTGACAGTAACCTCCAATAACTCCGAAAAAAAAGTCTGACAAAGCTGAAAAACACGGCTCGCGCCCTGTTGGGGGCCAAAAAGGGCGCGTCAGACAGCTGGAGACTGACAGAGGTCAATAGGTGTAGCAATTAGACAATCCTTAAGAATTGTACAATTAATACAATATTTCCCCCTTGTGACGTAGTTCTGGTCTTCCACTATCTACATCCAGTCTCCGCCACTACAGCAGTACACAGGAAAAAATATTTGAATTTACTCGACACGGAAAAAATTAATCACATGTAAATTCAGTTGCTGTAAATTTGAGATTCAACGTAAACGGTTGAATTATACGTAAATTCATGTTTTTACGTATAATATGTTGCAAATTTACATCAAATTGCATGTAAACTTCAATGTTTAATGACGTGCAAAAGTGATGTAACATTCGGAAATATTTTTTGTGTGTAGGGTGACAATAAAAAAAAACTTCAGGGATACACTCTGACTCGATTCCTTAAACAAAAATAAGTATCTATGTTAAGTATGGTTGTTAACGATAAAACTATCGTCATCGTTATCGTTATTCAAAAACCTTTTTTATTATTGAAAATTTGCGATACTAAACGCAAAAAGTTTTTTTATAATTTTTGTTTTCCTCGTATATTAAATTTTTTGAAAACTAATAATTGCAAAACAACTGAACTAGTTTAAAATGCATTTTAAAACCCTTTTTTCATTCAAATGTTGAGATTCTGGCTTGTTTTTCAATGTTAGTATTTATTTTATTTTTGTTGCCGACCTCAACACCCCCCCCTCCCCCGTTTGAACTTTGAAAAAAAATTGCATCGGCCTAACGTATTTTTTATGAAAATACTCAAATTTTCATAATTTCGAAAAAAAAATCCAAATTTGCAAAAAGCTAACAAACGAATTAAAATTTCGTATGCTTTTTAGTTTATTAGGGCTTAATTTGGAAAATACTAAAATTATCACAAAATACAGTATTTTTCGAAAAAATGCTTTAATTTTAAAAAATTGCAGAATATTTAAATGTTTTAAATTTGCAATATGGGTATGGAACGAGGAATTTTTTGAAATACTCAAATTTTCTCAAATTACCAAAATTTTTCAATACCTCAGAAATTTTTAAAATCTGTAATATGGGTATCAAACAAATCCGAAAGTTTGCAAAATATTAAAAAAAAAACACAAAATACCGTATTTTTCCAAAATACTCAAATTTTCAAAAGTTACAAAATGGGTACAAAACGACAAATTTAAAACATTTAAATATTCTGCAAATTTTTAAAATTAAAGCATGTTTTCGAAAAATACTATAATTTGTGATAATTTTAGTATTTTCCAAATCAAAACCTAATAAACTAAAAGAGCATAAAAAATTTAATTCGTTTGTTACTTTTTTACAAATTTGGATTTTTTCAATTTTTGACAAATTTGAGACAATTTGAGTTAAAAAAAATTTGAAAAGCCATAAGAAATTCCAATTCGTTTGATACCCAGATTGCAAATTATGAAAATTTGAGTATTTTCGAAAAAAAAAATTATTTTTTGAAAAAAAATAGTATTTTACAAAAATACTTAAATAAAGTGAATAAAAAAACATGAAGAATTTTGCTTCTTTTAGTACCCATTTTTCAAATTGCAAACTTTTGAGTATTTAGTTTTTTTTTTCAAAATTTTAGTATTTTCAAAAAATACTGAGTTTTGTGAAAATTTTAGTACTTGCCAAAAATTAAACCCTAATAAATTGAAAAAAGTATATGATATTTCATTTCGTTTGATACCATTATTGCATATTTTGATTTTTTTTGTATTTACAAAAATACGGTGATTTGAGAGAATTCGAGTATTTTCCAAAAAAAAAAATAAATAAATAAATAAATAAATAATTAAGCATAGGAAATTCCAATTTGTTTGGTACCCATTGCAAATTATTAAAAAATGAGTATTTTTGCGAAAATTCTGATATTTTACAATTATACTAATATAATCTAATCTAATCAAATCTAAGATTAGATAAGATAAGATTAGATTAGATAAGATTAGATCAGATTAGTATTAAACAATAAAACATTAATGAAGTGAAAAAAAAACATACAAATTTTCGCATCGTTTCATACCCAAATTGCAAATTATGAAAATTTGAGTATTTTTGAAATATTACGGTATATTGTGAAAAATTTTGGGTACATATTTATACTTGGAAACATACTACATTTTAATAAAATAAAGTCTTAGTGAAAGCATTTAAAATTTAACTTGATTTGGTTGAATTATTCGATTTTAGAATGATTTTAAAAATGAATAAGATTATCGCCGATAGAATTATTGAAATAACGATAACGATTACCGTTATCGTTATCGTTAGACGAGAATTCTAACAATTAACAACCTTAATATGTGCCAATTTCGAGCTAAATCGGTTAAGGTTTAAGGGTCGCTTTTTATCGTTGATGTTTATATGAGGAAAATCGCAAAACCGATGCAGAAAGTATCTCTTGAAATCATACAAAATTTTAAATTTTTCTTGTCATCCTAATGGGCAGTAGAAGGTCAGAGCACATGCACACGTGTACGACGCCCGGCGGCTCTAACCAGTCTTCATTATGCAAACCGAGCCATCCCAGCATAATAACACAAACAACAACAACAACAGCATCATCATATGAGAATGCCACCCATCCGACAAACCGAGAGTTTTGGGTTTCGAATCTCGAGCTTTGCCACCATAATGGGTTCGGGGAAGCTGCGTGCTCGACTTCTCTAGGACGCTCATCGATCGGGGTGCAATTTGAGGGGTACGACGAGACTATGTTTTTAATATATTCCGAAAGGTCTCGGGTTTCAACTGGCGCGGGTTTGGGCCCCCTTTGGCGTCTACCCTGAAGGGGTGCGGCGCATATTTCTCGCACGAGCAAAATGTCTTTATTTAATATTCATGGGCATGTGGTGAACAACCCATCGCGACCTTTTCCGATAATGGGGATGGATACTTGGGGCGGGAAACTACCCGACAGAGTTGGGAGAATTATGTTGGAAATTATTTTTGCCGAAAAACCGATCATTAAGACTCTCAACAGCGCACCAACAATTGATTTTTATTTACGAAGTAAAATTCGAGTACAGCAATTCGAAAAGAAGCTTAAACCAATAACGAACATGTGCGAAAAGCGTACAAACATTTCACGTTCGAATTACGAATTATTTTTCGCAAAATGAGCTTATATTTCACCCCACCTGACAGCCACCCATCCGCCATTCGACGTTGATGATGATGATGGCGTCGACGATGGATGGCGGTTCTTGGAATGTTCCGTTCAGACGAATCAAGCAAAAATTCCATTCCTGAAAATGTCTTCCCACCTTTTCACCCAAGTTGTGATGCGCAGTGGCAGTTAATTTGATTTAACGCGAATTTTGTCGAACTCCTGTCTCGAATTCGGGAGCATTCAAAAGATTTAAAATTCAATGAAACATTTTTAAAATACTTTTGAAAAAATCGTGTGAAAAAAAATTGCGCCTTCATCAGTGTCCTCGCTGACAGCTTTTCGACCCTGTATGCTCTTCCGTAGTTGTTTTATTGTGTCGTTGTGTAATACCCCCTTAAGCTGGGATGTCGCTGTGAGAACACAGCAAAAATTGTGTTTTAATTTTTCCAACTGCTCTTCCCAACAGAAAGGTAAAAAAATCGCGTGTCCACGATATTTCATCCACGTGGTTGTTTTTTTATTTCGTCTTTTTTTAGTTCAAAATGATGAAAAACGTAATTCCAGCACGGATAGAGGAGGGGAAGCCCATAACGAATGCACGTGCCGAATTACAATCCGGTTTCGTAATTACGCTCCGCGCGAGACGACTGACGGCAGCTCGAAACGAAGTGGCAGTTATTTAATTTGATGGAGACGCGCGTTCTCTCGTGACAGCGCGATGGAAGATTGGCAATTATGACGAGTTGAATTAGCTACAGTGTAGCAACTCGTTCCACAAAAATTCGAAATTAAATTCAATAGAATATCTAAAACTGATAAAAATAGCTAATCGGACAACGCAATTTAGATCAGTAATAGATACCTAAGGATATTCTTGCACACCAAATAAAGGTGTCAGCCAAAGTGGCTTTATTGTGCTAACCATTAAATTGAAACGTAAACGGTCGAGGGGTGGTGGTGGTACGGAATTGTGAGCTTTTATGATGATGGATTATGATATTGCTCCAGGAATTGTCCTCATATTGAATGAGGAAGGGGACAAGAAGTGGAACCGGCGGAACCCTGAACAATGGTTCAACCTATCGATAGAAAAATGAGGTGGTTGATTGATGAACTGGCCTTGGTAGTTGATAAACATGAATGGAGCTAAAAATAAAGCACATTGTACACTGGTGACTGGTTTCAACTCTTGTTAACTATAAGAATTGAGTGAGGTAGTCACGTAACGTCAATGTTTCAAGTTCAACTTTAAGTTGTTCACTTGAAAAAAGTTTTTATTTCTTGCTTTGCAAGCTTGAGATGGTTGGATCATGATGCATGTAATAAAAACAATCATTCCTGTTTCTTATGGAGTCCTAAACAACTCTCGAAAAACCTATTTTTTGGATTTTGATATCTAGAAAATCCACCTTAAACGCTATAGATGAAATCGGATTCATTATAAAGAACCCCAAAAAGAATTATAAAATTGCTTTGTTGTCTAAATTTTGTCATCTTATTTTTTTTTTCATATTACCATAAAATTACACCATAGTGAGCATATTTTCATCGACTGAAGTACCATGCTTCCCATCAAAATTACTTTAAAAGAATAATGCAATGGGAAAGCATGGTCATTCAGCTTTGTTGAAATGATTTTCTCAGTTAATAAAAAATCCATTCAAAGCTACCTTGATTTGCTTTTTTGTAATCGTAAGAATAAGTATTGTTTTATTTGAGTCAAAATTTGTTTTATTTTTGCCTTTTCACACAAGTTTATAATCTCTATCGGAAGCATCCTAGCACAAGATCTTCTTTTTTGTATTTCTACCACATTTTGAACCAGGGGAAATATGCTTATTCTTGTTGTTTAGGCCAAAAACTTACAAGCAACAGCTCCGGACGGAAAACGAGTGAGGAGCAAGGGGAAATGAAAAAAACAAAGGCCTGCTGTCAACACTACCAGCAGTTACCTTAAAGTTGTGTAAACTTATATGAACTGGCAGCAATTGACAGCCACACAAACGTGCTGAAAGAAAAACGAACTTGGCCGATAAGAGGAATTGCGTGTGTGTATTATCATCTGATCTTAATATAACAGAGAAATATTATTGGAAAATGCTTATAAAAGGAATACGAATAACTTTTGGTAAGAGTCAAATTAATTAGCAATGTTCACAGGAAGTTGCTCTAATGAATGGTGTACTTGGATTTAGTCAATTTCAAGGAACACCCCGGATTATCAAGCATCATTCAGACACCTCCGCTTAGTGTGATGGGAATGGGTATACTTCCTCTACAATGCGTTTGCACTATTTTTTGTTAGCCATAAAGTACGATACGCCCACACAAAATTATCCATATCCTACACCCAAACGGCGGTCGCATGATTGTGATGCATGGTGGCATGAAAGTATATCAGAATCTGCATGAAAACTGGCCTCATACATTTTTTGCGATATGGGGGTATGACATTTTTGCCCGTTACCGACAATTATCGACATTACCGACGGCTTTTTGGTTGTATTTCACAAAAAAACCCTTAACAGAACGAGGATTGAACCACTAACTTCTTGATTATTGATCCGACACGCTACCACCGCGCCATGGACGCTTGATAAAAAGTGAGTGAAAGAGCACCAACATATGCTTCTCGTTGGAGTGTTGCTTGGGGACGGGCCATCGTTATATGTGTTGGTGAGAACTGCAGATCGCTGAAATGTTTACACGCGGGCAAAAATGATCTAGGGGCTTGCTGCAAAAAATGTTATAAAATATGACATTTTCTGCAGCAAATCTACTGTTGCAGATTTTGAGATATATTTTTCCTTTGGGTGTATATCCATATCCATATCAACTTGCAAATTTTTTTAAACTATATTTCAAATACTTAGTTGCATTTTTAACACCGAATGTCGAACCAATACACCCAAAGGAAATATATATCTCAAAATCTGCAACATTGGATTTGCTGCAGAAAATGTCACATTTTATAACATTTTTTGCAGCAAGCCCGTAGATCATTTTTGCCTGCGTGTAAACATTTCAGTGATCTGCAGTTCTCACCAACACATATAATGCTGGCCCGTCTCCGAGCAACACTCCAAAAAGAAGAATATGTTGGGGCTCTTGCACTCACATTTCATCAAGCGTCCATGGCGCGGTGGTAGCGTGTCGGATCTATAACCAAGAAGATGGTGGTTCAATCCTCGTTCTGCCAAGTGTTTTTTTTGTGAAATACAACCAAAAAGCCATCGGTAATGTCGATAATTGTCGGTAACGGGCAAATATGTCATACTCCTATATCGCAAAAAATGCATGAGGACAGATATCATGCAGATTCTGATATACTTTCTTGCCGCCATGCATCACAATTATGCGACTGCAAGTTGGGTGTAGTTTAGGAGATATCAATAGTTGAAACATGAAAGTTTATTAGGTTGAAAAAACGTATTTCTCTCAATTTTTTTTAAAGGAATCTGTATCTTAGAAACTAGTTGTCCGATTAACAAATTTAAAAAAATCCTTTATGGTTTTTATTTTCGAAAATTTCACCCCTCAAGTACCCAAAACTTGTCAAACTTGTAAATTGCATTTGTCATTTTACTAGTGACAAATGAAAAAAATATTTAAAGATGGGCCAAGTTGCATAAAGAAAACTTATTTGCAAAATGTATTAAAAGAGTAAAAATGTACAACTTTGAACAGATGTTCCCTTTTTTCAGTTGATTTTGTTTCATATTACAAAAAAAAACTGCATAAACAAACTCAATTGTCAATTTTTTTTAAAGGAGGCATAGTGTAGACCTTTCGAGAGTTTTTATTTATTATAAGTGGAATTTTAAGAAAAGAATATACAGTCACTGCTTAAGTAAAATTTTAAATAAAGGCTAATAAAATTGATTGGAAAAAAATTGAAAAAGAGTTCAGTAGGGTGCTCAGAAAAAATGACCTCCTGCTTCACAAGCGGAAAACGGTTAAAATTGAAAATTGAATTTCCCATACAAACTTCACCAATGGGTAAATGTTGATCGATTTTGCTCGTATTTGGCCCAGAGTCTTAAATATGCTCAAGGAACAATATTCGGCGAGGTTTGCACTTAAGAGACTTCGAATTGATCAAATTTTACGGAAATGCGAGCAATTTTAAGATTTTTCATGTTTTTTTGGACCTCAAACTTAAATGCACGTTTTACCCCACTTTCCTTTGTCGTAGAGAGCTCATACTTGGCATGAGTTCATCTTATGTATAGACAAACAAACGCTGAAAGTTTCATCCAAATCGGAGCACCTCGATACGACCTGTTACACACTGGTGAAAAACTCGCTTTTAATTTCTTAAAATAGATTTTTTAATTAACGTATGGAAAATAGCAAAAAAGGGTTTGGACTGGTTTTAAGGGTTAAAAATGAAATCCATGAATAGTAGGGTCTAGGATTTGTGACAGCCCATGTTTAAGGTATAGGAAAAGTGCGTGACTAGGGGAAGGGGAGGGGGGTCTGAAATCCCGAAAATCTCTGGACGTAATATTTGAACAAACCCTAAGACAAACTACCCAAGTAACATTTTCAGTTTTGTACCTATCTTGAGGAGAGATTCAAGTTATCTTAGCTAAAATTGATGATAAAGTCATTTTATCTCCAGGACAATAATAAATCAGCATTAAACCTGAGTTAAGAGCAAAGTGGACTAATTTAGGAGGTTATCAAGGCCTTTTATTAGGAGTCATCTAAAACTCATCTGCTTTGACATTGATTTTTAAAACACTCTGCAAGTGTATTTAATTGCTAAAATAAAACTTATGCTCAAGCTTCTTAAATTTATAACCGCACAGAAGAGATCTTCAAGACTGAAATAAACTTTCATTAAAGATGTCATTGTTATCCGAGCATTCGTTGGTGAAGGTTGTCTGAATCAACATGACTCGTCGCGTCCCGGCGCAAAACGCCGGCAATATTGCCCTACCTGCGGCTCAAGCAGGCAAAAAAGTGGGAATTTCCAAAAGGAAGGTTGAGGCCTCAACTGATGGCCAAAAACCGGGAATTTCCAAAAGGAAGGTGCTTTTGGAAGTGACATCGAACAGCAAAAAGACGAAAAAGAGCGACGGTACTGTACCGATGGATGAGGAGGAGGAGAACTCTTCGTCGCACGAGGAGCAGCTATTGAAGAACAACAAGTTTGCTGGACTGCCTGACGAGGACCAGGTAGCGGAAGCAAAGGAGAATGAAGTGAAACAGCGAAAGGAGAAACTGCCTCCTTTTTATGTGCGGCAATCAGCAGCAACGATCGACTTTCGTGCGGGGCTGGTTGAACTCATCAAGTCTGGGAAAGTCCAAGGCAACATTCGTCTGTGTCAGGACGGATTTAAGGTGCTGGTGCAATCCAGGCAGCACTATCAACTGGTCAAGGATTACTTGACCGAAAACGAGGCGGAGTACTTTACCCATGATGTCGTCATGGATAAGCCGTTCAAAATCGTCGTCAGAGGTCTGTACGACATGCCAGTGGAGGAATTAGCTGCCGAGCTAAAAGTTTTGAAACTGGATGTGTTGGCCGTGCACAAAATGAGCCGACGCAACAAAGACATCAAGTACCGTGACCAGCTCTACCTGCTGCATTTGGCTAAGGGATCGACGACGCTTCCTGAGCTGAAGGCAATTCGAGCGGTTTTCAACATTATCGTGTCGTGGGAGCGATACCGACCAGTGCATCGTGACGTCACACAATGCTTCAACTGCCTGGGCTTCGGGCACGGAGGTAAGAACTGCCACCTGAAGCGTCGTTGCGCCAAATGTGGTACCGATGCGCACATCACATCCCAGTGCATCCAAGATTCGCTGGTGAAGTGCCTCAACTGCAACGGTGAGCACTCGTCAACCGACCGAAAGTGCCCCAAGAGAGCTGAGTTCGTGAAAATTCGGCAGCAAGCATCGACGAAGAATCAGCCTCAGCGTCGTAGAACTCCTCCAGCCCTGGTGGAGCAAAATTTTCCACCTCTTCAACCGCGACGCCAGGTCCCGAACTTGGCACCGTTGCCGTTGGATCCCAGGAAGAGAGCTGAGATGAATCATCCACGGCCGGGTTCCAGCCAGGAGCCGAGACCGCCACCACCGGGCTTCAGCCAGGAGCCAAGACCAACCCAAGAACCAGCAGTTGAGGAAAATGGTAATGATCTTTACACCTCAACCGAACTCCTCAATATTTTCAAACAGATGTCCGCTGCACTGCGTGGATGCAAAACCAAGACCCAGCAGATTGAAGTGCTGACCTCGTTCGTCATCCAGTATGGATCGTAGGTCCCTCAAGCTGCTGAATTGGAACGCTTGCTCCATTAGGAGGAAGAACTTAGAGCTGGTGGATTTTCTTCGCGAGAAGGAGATCGACGTAGCTGCCATCACGGAAACTCATCTGAAGCCCGGTGAAAAAGTTTATCTGCAAAACTACAAGATCGCGACGCAGCTCGATAGGACCACCTCTGGAGGAGGAGGTGTGCTTGTCGCTGTTCATCGTGATCTCAAGCCACGCCGGCTGCCACACTTCAAGCTGGACATCATCGAGGCCGTTGGGGTGGAAATTCCCACTTCGGTTGGCCCAGTACTCTTCATTGCTGCATACTGTCCACGTCAGGTGAATGCCAGAGATGGTTCAGCAGCAAAACTGAAGAGCGATATCCAGAAGCTGACACGGCGGAGCGCAAAGTACATCATCGCTGGTGACCTCAACGCGAAGCATGAAGTTTGGGGCAACAGCAGGAGGAATCGGAACGGAGTGATTCTGCACAACGATCTGCAAAACGGATACTACAACGTTGTGAGTCCGGATCGTCCAACGAGGGTGGCTCGGTCTGGGAATCACTCAATCATCGACTTCTTCATTACCAATATGGCTGAGAACGTGGCTCATCCTGAGGTGTTTGAAGAGTTGAGTTCTGATCACTATCCGGTGGTTGTGGAGGTTGGAGCTTCCGTTACTCCGCAGCGGCAACCAACCCGGAAAGATTACCACAACGTTGACTGGCAGCAGTTTCAGCAAGTGGTAGACAGCAACATCGACTATGATCAACACCCGGAAACTTCTGCTGATATTGATCGTTCGCTGGAGGTGATCCAGCAGGCTATCAACCAAGCAGAGGCTGCCAACGTTCGGGAGGTTCCTGTTAATTTTAAGGTAACTGATATTGACGTAGATACTAAACACTTGATTAGACTTAGGAATGTTTATAGGAGACAATATCAACGGACTGGGGACTATGACAAAAGATTTCAGTGAACAATTTGAACAAAATCATACAAGACCGACTTGACAATATCAGAAATCAAGAATTTTCAAAACATGTAAGCCAGCTTGGGAATTATTCAAAACCATTTTGGAAACTTTCAAAAGTTCTTAAAAACAAACCAAAGCCTATTCCTCCTCTTATTGTTGAGGATTCTCCTTTGATTACATCCGAGGAAAAGGCAAATGCACTTGGGCTTCATTTTGTTAGTTCACATAATCTTGGCGCTTCCATGACCAGCCGTAAAGAAACATCAGTTGCCAATAGTATTTCAACAATCAATGACTCTACCTTTGAATTTCCTGCAGATTCCCATGTTTCTGGTGAGGAAGTCAAAGTTGCAGTTAAACAAATGAAAAATATGAAAGCTCCAGGCTTTGATAACATTTTAATCTAGTGTTGAAAAAACAGAGTGATCAGTTCTTTCAACATCTAGCCAATATTTTCAATAAATGTTTGCAACTTGGTTACTTCCCCACCAATTGGAAACTGGGCAAAGTCATACCAATTTTGAAGCCTCAAAAGATCCAACATCGCCAACAAGTTATCGTCCCATTAGTCTTTTGAGTAGTCTGTCCAAACTCTTTGAGAAGGTCATCTATTCAAGGCTTTTGGATTTTACCAACGATAATAATATAATTTTGAATGAGCAGTTTGGCTTCCGAAAGGGACATAATACTGCTCATCAGCTTACGAGAGTAACTAAAATCATCAAGCAGAACAAGCTTGAGTCTAAATCAACTGCTATGGCTTTGTTGGATGTTGAGAAGGCTTTTGACAATGTTTGGCATGATGGTTTGATACATAAACTGTATTTATACGGTTTTCCAATGTATCTTATCAAAATTATCCAGCACTATCTTTCGGAGAGATCGTTCAAGGTTTTTCTGAATGGGATTGCTTCTGGATTATTCAACATTGATGCTGGGGTTCCCCAAGGAAGTATTCTTGGCCCACTTCTGTACAATATTTTTACATCTGATTTGCCTACTCTTCCTGGTAATGGTGTGTTGTCACTTTTGCTGATGACACTGCCGTTATTTATAAGGGTAAAATAACCAGATATTTAGTTGGCCGTCTTCAGAAGGGTCTTGACGTTCTTTCCGAATACTTTGGCGACTGGAAAATTCGCATAAATGCAGCCAAAACTCAAACCATCATTTTTCCACTTTCCAAATCGGCCAGATTTGCCCCAAAGGATGATGTTTTGATAAAATGAATGATGTTTCGATACCCTGGTCAAAGGAAGTTGTCTATTTAGGTCTCATACTTGACTCGAAACTATTGTTTCGGCAGCATGTAGATAAAATATTGAACAAGTGCAGCATTCTCATCAGGTGTTTGTATCCTTTAATTAACAGAAAATCAAAGCTATCTTTGAAAAATAAGCTAGCAGTTTACAAACAAATAATTTACCCCGTTATTGAGTATGCAGTACCTGTTTGGGAGTGTTGCGCTAGAACTCATAAATTGAAGCTCCAGCGTGTCCAAAACAAGGTACTCAAAATGGTTTTGAATGTTCCTGGCTGGACAAGATCAAGTGAGGTTCATGAATTAGCAGAAGTAAAAATGTTGGATCAGAAGATTCAAGAAAAATGTTTGAAATTCAGGGAAAAATGTGCTATATCTGAATACCCCTTGATTCAAGGATTGGTTTAGTTTATGGTAAGATTAAGTTAGTTTTAGGTTAGGTTATGTTTTCTTAAATTTTTTTCCTCATTGTACCTAGTGTTACAAAAATGATAAATCATATACTTTTAAAGTTAAGAAAATGAACAGTGTTTAAATCACGAAAAGCAAACTAAAGCTGAAGAGCCACAGCTGACCACTTATTATGTAAACCAAATGTAATTATTATAAGAAAGATTCAATAAAGTATATTTAATTCAAAAATTCATTAAAGATGTTTTCTCTCGTTGAAGATAAAATTGATTTGTCGAAGGAAAATCAGTTCTAATTATAATCTCGTTAAATTCAATCATTCTTTATGAAATAAATCACAAATGGCCAATGATAAAAGATAACATTATATTGATAACTATGAAATAATATCAAAATAATAAATAACTGTGACTTTACGCAGCCGATCTATCCGAAAAATTCTTGCCATCAAAATTTCACTGGTCAGTTTTCTTAGATACCTCGAAAAAATATGCATCGAAGGCATGAATCGTTCAAAATTGCATAGATTTTTTTATTTTGATGGACCGATTAATTTTTTTTTCTAAAAAATCAACATGGCTTCCATTTTTGGCCGTTGCTTTTTCGTGTTAATATGGCTGATCTCATAAACACTATGCTCTCTTACTCAAAGCAGTTAATAGGGCCATTTTTCTTAAGAAGCTCTTGTACAAGAAACTTTAAGAGCTATGTTTCTTGCGAAGCTCTTGTTCAAGATTAAGCAAGAACATGTAGACTGCAGTGAGCTTTAAGGCGATTTTAACCAAGAGCAAAAGGCGTAGTACTGCGACCGTAGCGCATGCGAATTTTAGTTAGCAGGAGGTAGATCCAAAACGTTTTTTATGGTTATTTTTTCATCGTTGGATAAAAACAAAATATCAATGTTTTTCATATTATTTATTCATTTATTCGATTGGGATCATCATAAGTTTTCCTCGTATGAAGGATTTTTCCATCGACCCAATAAAACTGATTTTAATAAACAACACTAGACCAACGTTAAAACACTAGCACTCCGCGACGAATTTATCCGCTTCTCGGAACGCCTTATCCAGCTTGTCCTCGAAAGGCTCTGACGGACAAACGGATGGCCTAACTGATGATTTGTAGCTTGTCGATTCTGCGCGTCGGAAGAGCTTCACGGTAGCTACGGAATCGGCGCCCATGCATGCCAATGGACCAAATCGGCATGTACTCGATCACCCTCGGATTGGTGTACCCCGTTACATCCGCGCTGGAGCCGTAAATGGACGAAAAGTATCACTTGTTTACCGGGATTACAAATTTTGGTAAAAGTTTCTTTAACACTAATCCGACCGACTGTACAAAAAATGTGATTTGACAGATCAAGTTCAAATAATCTGGAAATATGCTTTCATAGAACAAAGTAGTTTTAATTTAGTTTCGAAGCAGTTTTGACAATGCTTAATAGTCTTATTAATAACCTCTCTAGGATAGCTATAAGAGAAATAATGAAGTGTGATATAAAACTATGTTCCATGCTCTTAAAGTATTCTTAAAGATATTTTTAAAACTTCCGTATCATAAACTCAGAAAGTTTTGATAAATGTTTTCATAAAACAGAAAAGCACATTTCAAACCTTTTATAAAACTTGTTAAGAAGTAAAGGCATTTTGTTTGTTACTTGGGTAATAATCTTCAAAGGTAATACTATCTGTTTTGAAAAAAGTTAAAAATCAATAACGCCTTAAACCAAATTTCAAGTATGCTTTTACGAAAAATAATTAATTCAGAATTTTACAGGTTTTCACAAACTTAACATAGACTTTGCATCTTTTATTGGATATCTTATGAAAAGAACAATGATTAATAATCAATTGAGGCAAACCCGAAAAACAATCCAAATTAACAATTTAAAATCAATTAAAAATCAAATTGATATTTAAATAAAAATTTATAATATCCAAATCAAAAAAGCAACAATGATTGATAAATTTAAAATCATGAATAATTGTAAACTATGATTTAGAATATTTTTGGAATATTAAATATCTCATCGAAACAGAGATTGAAAAAAATGGAATAAACAGATTTTTCACATTACTCAAATCCAAATCCTCAAATCCACGCATCAATGAATATAGCAAGTCACTTCGTGTGTGTGTGATCGATATGACCATTTTTGACCCAGGCCAGTTCATTCTAATTATAGCGAACTGGGAGAAGCAACATGGCCATCTTTTACGACGACGCCCGTCGGTCAGCAAAGTCACGAACCGGAAGGAGACGCCCCTCTTTTCTTTTTTTTTTGTTGTTGCTTTGGACCTCTAAAAATAGTTCGAATCCTTTAACACTCTATTACCGCCCTTTCGGTTGTTTCTTTTCTTTATTGTGCTCTGAAAAGGAGGAAGAATTCAATCGACAAAGTCACCTGGAGGACGACGTTCGACCTAAAGTGGGGTGTGGGGGAGGTTCGTCTGTTAGGTAACGCTAGAAATGCTTTTTACGAATTTCTCCTCCCTCCATTTTGCGTTACGGAATATAAGAATCGCCTTGTAGGACTGACGCAGGCGAACGGAGAGAACAAAGGTCGGCTTCGCCAGGCTGGGTCGTAATCAAATCACCATTGACGGGACTCCTTCTTTTTCATTATGGACGCCTCGTTTTTGCCTTCGCCGGAAAGGGTTGTTTTCTTGACGTGAACTCCTTGTGGGGAGGCTGGCTTTGTTCGGTCGGCAAGTCGACAGGTGACGAGGGCGCTCGCATCCCCGAACGAAACCGAGTGTACTCACGGACGGGTCAAAAAGGTGTTGAGTTGACTTCTTAGGAAGTTACGTCCTTCGATAAAACAAGATTCATCGTCAGTTACTCCAACATTC
This sequence comes from Culex quinquefasciatus, assembly GCF_015732765.1. NCBI lineage: Eukaryota > Metazoa > Arthropoda > Insecta > Diptera > Culicidae > Culex > Culex quinquefasciatus. Next base: position 9,801,044 of record NC_051863.1, on the reverse strand, counting down.
TGTAACATCTCAACGCCACGATCCAACCTGTCCAGCTGCATCCAAAAAAACATACAGCTGATTGACGCCATCATTAGCACACTCTGCGGACTTACTCGGTGGAATCACGAGCACGAGACACACTGCTGGCGAGAAATGCTTCGTCAGTGGAGCGATTCACCGGTCTTGGAGTACCGTCGGTCGTCGACGTTCTATTTTTGATCTTGGCGGGACGGTTGGTAGCCCGGTGTGTATAGCGATGAAATTCACGGGCACGGTGCAACCGACGAGGATTTGTTTAGATTTGCCGAGCTTGCGGCAATGTTTTGGCATGGGATGTCAGCGTGTGTCAAATACACTTTCTGTGTTGTGAATGGTGGTTTTCAATTGATTTTACTGATTATTTTGTGTTGAAACTGTTTATTATTGTTAGGAGTCTTACCACAATTTTTGAGTTTCATTCATTGCAATAAGTTATAGCTCCTTTGCAAAACCTCTTGAAACATACACATGTTTTATTTTGAATGATATTTAATTTAATCAGCGCAAATTTTAAACAATTTCTCTTGTTAATTGTTTTCTTTTTTCATATTAAGAAGGATAACATACTTATTTTGTTACTCAAGTTAACATAACAATAGCATATCAATCTAAAATTTCAATCAATACTTTCATATTTCTTGTGTTAGTTTTTTTTAGGCTGGTACAAATATTTTAATTAAAAAAAAATTTCCCATGGGTTCAAATTCAGTGGAATTTTCAGAGCAATCAACTGAAATCGTAAAAAGCTTTTTTTCTAAAATTTTGGTTTTCATCTAATTTTTTGCTTAACAACTGAACGAGTTTGAAATGCATTTTAAAACATTTTTTTCATTCAAATGTTCAGACTTTTGCTTTTTTCAATTTTTATATTTTTTTATTTTTTCATATTTCCAAGCAGTAGTCAGAAGGGTTAAAAAACTGATTGTGAACTATTTAGAAAACATTGTATAATTTTTATAAGTGCAGTTTCAATTAAATAAAGGATTTTTAATCTTTCTTCACATTTTGATTGCTACTCAAGAAAACATTTTTGTTTCATTAATTTATTGTTTTTTTTTGCAATTTTGCGACAATAGCATAACTGTTATGTTGTATTAAGCCTATCATGATTCTTTTGTTTTAAAATTTTCAAAATCAGGCTCAAAATTCGAATGTTATTATTTTTGTCTTTTAGCTTCCCCCACCCCTTAACAAAAAATACAATTTCTCATACTGTCTTCTTATATGAATAAAAATGATTTAATGTGTTTTTATTGACCCTCTACTATCTTTTTTTCTTTGGTTTTTTATTAGCATTTTGATAAAGTTTTTCAAAATACAATAGTTATTGAAATAAATTTAAATGAAAGCAAATTAAATAATTATTATTGAATATGAAATAATTAAGAAAAATTACAGTAAAATGTACCTAACACGATTTAAATAAACATGCAATCGAAAGTAATGAACAAATTTTAACTTATATAGCATAGTTTTTTTTTCTGATTTTTAATATAATGTTTTTTTTTATAACTCAGCCTGATCTAAAAATAAAATTAGGAAAAAGTAACTCAAATATAGCCAAGAGTTATTAAAAAGCAACATCTATTTTAACTAAAATATATTGTATTTGAGTAAAATATTCTTTGTGACTCCAAAGTATCGGGACCATCCATAAACCACGTGGACACTTTTTTGATAATCTCGAACCCCCCCCCCCCCTAAAGTGTCCACGTGGTTTATGGATGGTCCCATCACACATTTTCAAGAAATTTGCCAAATAGAAAAGAAATAATCAATCCTGAAAATCTCAAATTAGTTTAATAAAATCAGCCTGGTTGAAGTTCATTAAGAAGAAGACTTCTTAGTTAAACTTAGTTAAACTTAGCTAAACTTTTTTTTTTAATTGAAATTACGATCAGTGTATTAATATGCTTTGTACACCTGGATATTTCCAAAACATCGAAGCATTTTTGTGGTGTTGTACATCGGAATTTTAAATAAATTCAGAATATTTTTATTCCAGCCCAGAATAATTAAATATCATTATCAATGTAAAAAAATTTATTAAAGATTGTTTTCAGTTGGTAGGACTTCTATTTCTATATAATTTTGAGTTAATCGAAAAAAAAATTTTTTTTTCCCGGTGGGGGGCCACATAAACTTTGAAAATTATTTGCAACGGCCTTTTAAACCAGAACTATTTTGTCATGTGAGAAATTATTGACTCATTCCTCAAAATCTATTCAAATAGTAATCAAAATCGATGTATTTTTTTTTTTAACAAAATAAGTAATACTCAAATAAGTTTTTGACATAACGTAGCATTTGATCGACTTAACCTCAAATGATTTACTATTTTATGAAAAGTGAGCAAATTAAGAAACTTAAACATTTTAATGTGATCCAAAAATTAAAAAGAGCTAAAAAATGTAACATTTTAAAACCCTATTAGATATTTTGTAGCCAAAATAAGTACATGTATCGAAAAAAACTAGATCTTGAGGCAAGCACTAAACCTTGAAAAGTATCTGTACAATATTGATTTTGTAATCTAAAACCATCATGCCCAATAAATAATGTTATTTTTGCTCCAATAAATTAATGAAAACAAATTAAGTTTGGCTTTAACAACATAAACTTATACTCATATTATAATGATACTACTAAAAAAAACAGGCTGTAATCAACATTTAAGAAAAAATCTTTGTTTGAACCCTTTCAGGCCTGATGGGTCATATATGATCCAAAACTCAAAATATCCAAAACTTGCTTATAATTTTGATAAAGTCATAAGAATCATTTGCCCACCATAAACAAAAAAAAATATTTATGAAATTTTGGCCTAAATGAGTTAAAGAAAATTTCGCGTTATTTTAAGAAATTTAAAAAGAAACTGTTATAAAGATTGATCAAAATCTAGGTTTTTTCAACTTACAAAATAAAAAAGAATAAGACAAAAAAAAATCAAACAATCGCAACTTTTTGACACAAAATCACGGTCCACGAGTGAAAAAACGATTTCCATCTCAAATGATGACAAATTACTCGCACCAAAAAACGCGTCATCATTCTGTCACCAGCTGTCCAACATGTGTCCTACCCCAACTGAAACACGTGTCACTCTCTTTTTGGATTTTTTGCACAGCTTTAGCGAAGCATGTGATGCGTTGATTGAAATTTCCCCATCAAAACGATCTGAAAAGTTTTCCTCAGCGTAAAACTGCGTGTCAAACTCGGCTCCAGCAACAGCAATTAGCGCCCAATTTACGCATGCAAATTTCAAATTTCACTTTTCCAACCCGGACTGCAATGCTCCGCTAAACTCTCTGCGCTAAATTTGACATCGTTAGACTCGACTTTGACAAGTTTGTTTGTGTTTGTGTGCGGGTCGTGTGGCACACAGCAATTTAAATTCGCACACACAAAAAACACCAAAAACACGCTGCCACCAGAAAGCTCCAGTTTCAGCTTCCGGCGGTGATGAATAAATTGGAGAGCTTGTTTATTGCCATTGATATTTGTTTTTCGGGGTATTTTTTTTTTTGTTGTCACACTGCTGGCATTCGGCTAAAATCGACTCCTCGATGAACGGATAAGCCGGGGGTACAGACATTTTTATTTTATTTCTCTGTTGGAGCTTGAAAAACATGTCACACAAGTGGTTGAGGCCAGGGCGTTGCCAAAACGGTGGCGGCACTCTGCCCGGTCCCAAGTGGGTGGTTCGAAAACATGCATTTAAATGATTGATTTGGAGCGCAACATATGTGACCTGAAACATGTTTGCTCGCGGATTGGAGAGTGGAAATAAATCACCAGGAATTTGATTGGCAATCGCGCCACCCCTTTGGGGTGTGTTTAGGCGTTTGAGAATTAATTGAGAAGAAATAAGACGTAGATTGGTTGAACTTGATTGATTATTTTTGATGGGGCAGTTTTTATCTCAAAAGCTATGATTTTTGTTAAGGCTGTTAACCCTCTACAACCCAACCACGCCTTTAGATAGGCATCGATGTAAAAAATGCAAAAAAAAATCTATTTTCGATCTTTCAAAAGCATGAAAAGAAGAACTCTCAAAATTTTAGAAAATTTATGGGTTGAAAGTTTGAATAGTTTTATGTGAACGAAAATGAAACAAGAAAAACATAAAACAAGAGAAGTAAAGTTTTTCGTAGAACAAAAGTTGCTCAAAATGACCTCCTCAACAAGGGAAAAATATTTTTTTGGCAACTTTTGGCTTGATGGAAATTAGGGTCATTCACAATTAGGGTGTTTAAGAAACACTAATTTTCAAAAAAATATTGTTGAAAATTTGTTTCAATTCTAGATTGTTGTTGGTCAGGCTAATCCAAGCAACTTTATCAAAGACACCAAAGTTTTATCTCGAATTCTTCGAATACTGCGACTTATTTTGTAAATAAAATCAGAGCTATTCACAAAAACAAAAGTGTTTTGGATGTGGCAATCAGGATTTGGTTTTAGAGAAAATTGATGTTCTGAACACTTTTAGAGCATAATGTTCTTGAAAAAAAATTTTTTGGGGATAAAGGTTTAGGTAAAAAGATGCAGTTTTTTAAACTCAAATATTTCAAAAAACGCATGTCAGATTTTATGCACCTCTCTAGGGGAGAGTTAAGAAACATTTTAATGATAATTTTTAGATCGAGATATCTTCATTTGAAAATGTAAATTTTTTAAGAGACCAGCCTAACGGTTATCAAAAATTGTCCAACTTAATGTTTTTCTATGTAATTTTTTAAATGTTTGATCGTATTTGGGTTTTTCTCCCCACCAATTATGTTGTATTTTCAAAAATTACTTTTAAAATAAATCATTATATTTGATTTTTTTTGTCCAATTTCAAGTTTTTATTCCTCAACTCAATTACAATCCAAATTGATAAGGCAATGCTGTAGAGCGAATAATTTTTTTTTTAATTTTCAATAATTTGTAGGATTTGAAGAAAAAAAAAATAAATTATTAAATTATTTGCCATGGTTTCAATGCTTCAGTAAAAAAAGTGTTGAAAAAAGCATAAATAAACAATACAAATGTTTTGCAATAAAAAGTAAAAAAAAAATTGACGGAAAATTTTGTTTTTTGTGAAGCAATTTTTTTGCGGTTTTACAAAACTTCAAATTTTTTTTAACAACTTTGGACTTATTTATCAACGCTGGAAAATGCATGTCTAGTTTCCTTGAATTTTTAAGCATTTTTTTGTCTCCTGATTTTTCCGAAGCTAACGCAGTATGCAGGGTGAACTAAAACTTTTAGAACATACCCTTTTCAAATGGAATTGCTGCATCAATTCCATTTGAAATAGGACAGTAAATGAAAAAAAAGTTTTCCGATCTGGCTTAATTTTTTTCTCGGGGTTCCTTGGCCAAAATAATTAGACCCGTATTTTTTTGCCTCCCTCACTGAGGTAAGGCTATAATCCTGCTCTAAAAATGAACTTTGTATAAAAACATCGTAGACACACCTTCATGTATACATATCGACTCAGAATCGAAAACTGAACAAATGTCTGTGTGTATGTGTGTGTGTATGTGTGTGTGTATGTATGTATGTGACCAACAAACTAGCTCACGTTTCTCGGCACTGGCTGAACCGATTTGACCCGAACCTGTTGCAGTCGACTTGGTTTAGGGTCCCATTGGTCGAGTTTTATACAGATTGAAGTTTCGATAAGTAGTTCAAAAGTTATGTATAAAAATGTGTTTTCACATATATCCGGATCTCACATAAATGTATGTAAACTATATCCGGGTCCATCATCCAACCCATCATTGGTTAGGTTATCAGAAGACCTTTTCAACGAGCCTAAAACATTGAAGATCTGGCAACCCTGTCTCGAGATATGCCCAGTTAAGTGATATTGATGTACTTTTTGTAAGCCGGATCTCACTTAAATGTATGTAAACTATGTCCGGATCCACCATCCGACCCATCGTTGGTTAGGTTATCAAAAAACCTTTCCAACGAGTCTAAAACATTGAAGATCTGGCAACCCTGTCTCGAGATATGGCCACTTAAGTGATATTTATGTACTTTTTGGATGTTGGATCTCACTTAAATGTATGTAAACTATGTCCGGATCCACCACCCAACCCATCGTTGGTAAGGTTATCAGAAGACCTTTCCAACGAGTCCAAAACATTGAAGATCTGGCAACCCTGTCTCGAGATATGGCCACTTAAATGATTTTTATGTACTTTTTGGATGCTGGATCTCACTTAAATGTATGTAAACTATGTCCGGATCCACCATCCAACCCATCGTTGGTTAGGTTATCAGAAGACCTTTCCAACGAGTCCAAAACATTAAAGATCTGGCAACCCTGTCTCGAGATATGGACACTTAAGTGACATTTATGTACTTTTTTATTCCGGATCTTAAAAATAGATGAAATTTTTGTACAATTCCATCATATCAGCCATTGTTGGTAATAAGTGAGGAAGGCTCCAACCACATAGATGGACTAAGTTAGTTTTTTGTTTGACCATTAGGGTGACACCGTGGTCCCATAAATGGCAAATTTGCAATTCCGTTGTAAAACTAATTACTTATCCAGTCATTCTCGCATGACGAAAAGGCCTACTTTTCTCAACTAAAAATTTCGACACTGAAATAAGTGCTGAAAAGTTGAACTTTTCAGCACTTGTGTTGAAAAGTTATCCTTTTCAATATTGTTTTGATTTTATTAGTGAATTGACTAGACACATATACGATTTCGGAATTGCAAAAAATGTTAAATAAAACTTTTTGCAAAACTTGATTTTTTCAGCACGTCGTATTTATCCAACTCGGTAAACCTCGTTAGATAAATGTACGACTCGTGCTGAAAAAATCATCTTTTTGCAACTTGTTGCATAAACTACTATTTCGTCACTTATAGCAAAAAACCACATTTTTCAAAAAAAAATAATCATAACTTCACGCCATTTCAACCGATTTTAGTTGTCTTAGACGCAAATTAAAGGTGATTAGTTGGTCTTTCTAGGAAAAATTGTCTAAAGACTGAAAAATCCGAAGAAAAGCTTAACATTTGGAAAGGTCAAATGAAACTTTAAAATGCCGTTTTGACGGTGTCTGGACCAAAGAGCTTTAAAAATTATTTATTTATGGTTCATTAAAAGGATTTCGAGGTATGATTTTATGAAAATAAAAACTGGGATTCTCGGCACGCCGTGCGAAAAATCGAGAGAATGACGAAAACGGGAAAAACTACTTTTTCAATAAAATAGCGATAACTTTAAAATTTCAGCGATACATGTTTGGGTACCAAAAGTTGCATAGCTACAAACCGATCGGAGAACTTTTATTTTGGCTTCCTTATTCAACATAACATTAGTTTATTGTTAAAATTACTTTCTTTTCTATTTCACTAGCTTGTAATTAGTTTTTTATGGTGCTTTTCACTCCACAAATAAGGAGACAATAATTATAGAATGCTGCAAAATTACAGATGGAAAACAAATTATAACAGAAAAAATGTCCAAAGATTCTTTTGCAGTTCGAAAAATATTTGTTGATAATTTTCTGATAGTTTTTCCTAACTCTTTAAAAAAATGATTAAATAATTAATTTTAAAAATTATGATATTAAAAATATAAATATTGAAATACTGTTTAACATCAAATAACATAAGCTTGAACAATATTTATGTCTAGTCAAAAATGACACCCAAGAAAAGTAGTTTTCCTCAGGTCACATGGTGGTAAACCTCGTCTCCTGTCAGCTGGAAACACAACCCTCACAATCATAAGTTATCTAAATAATGGAAACTGGAACCACGTGGAAACCTCAGCGCATCAGTGCACACATTCCACCCCGGGCTCAGATTGTAAGTGAAGAGCAGTCTCGCAACTTTCTTTTTTTACTTTCTGCTTTTTACCTCAATTCACCTGGGGGTGGGAGGGGGCTTTGACGTTTGGATGGGTACACCCACGGTGTACGACAACGCCCAGTACAAATGGGAACGGGCAAAGTTCTGCATCCCCCCCGAGGGAGCATCATTTTATCACCTTTGAGCTGAGAGCTGCCGAAGCGAGAGCCCCGTGAAAGCTTTCCAGCCGGGTCAACATCGCTCATAAATATCAACTTTTTATAGGAAAGCAACACCAACGAGAGAGTTGATGTTGGAGCGGGTTTTTTTTCACTTGGAAGCGAGAAAATAATTCTTGTTTTATTTGAATGTTGAAAAAAAAACCACTAAACTACAAAACTTGACTTTGTACCGAGTAAGTCGGCAAGCCTTTTTTTGTCCTTCCTTGGGGAGAGTACAAAAATGTACAAGAGTGTAAAGAAAAATAAACTCTGAACCGGTACCGCAAACATTAGCGATGAAAAGTAATTCGGTTTTTATTTACCCACCAGGGAAAAGTTTTGTTCGAATGAATTTGTTGACGGTTTTATGGGCGAGCTTTGACGACACTATAGTGCGAAAGTTGTTTGGGGACAAGTTTCGAGAGCGAGTTGCTGGTGAGTTTGAATTTTAAGTTGAAAACACAAGAGACTTGTTAATGTTTGCGGTATTTTTGAAAGAAACGTTCAGCTCGTCAGTAAAACAGTAAAAGGTTGAACATGAAGTTTTAAAAATATAACTTTGAAATAATTGTAACACATGTTAAACAAAATGATGTTATTAAATCAAGTTTCAACAATTCTTTCCAATTTAAATCTTGCACTGACTAAATGACTGTTATTTTTCAAAAGTGGCAATAACATTTTTCGCAGAATTTCCCGGCTCTGCTTTGTCACTGATGGAGAGCACTTCCCCTAGCTCGACTCTAGTATCTCCGTTACCACAGTGATTTAGACGATTCTTTACGACTCCGGACAGACTACTCTCGTTTGGCAAAGTCGTAAAATCTCGTTGAAAAAAATTTCCAGTCAAACGACATTCCTGGGTTCGTTTAGCATTCAATTAATCATTACAAAAATGAATATTATAACAATAAAAATAAATCTTGATGGCCGTTGCCGTGCTTCCCACTTTTTTCCCCGGTCACACCAGCATCCGTTGGGAGTTCTGGTTCTCGTTTCCGATGGTAACCCTTGGTCCTCCTTGATGTCATGTTCATTAGCTCAACGAATTTTTTGGTCCCAAAATGATGAGCTAATGCTTCTTCAGCATCGAAAATTTGCCTGTCCACAGACGGTTCTTTGTCCCCCAGCCTACCAGATGTCACCCCGGGTGTTGTCGATAGCTACGATACTTTGGCGGCGTTTAGATGAAAATGGCTGCGTTAGTATGTGACTATTTGTGTTTGGTTGTTAGCAGAGCTTAAACAAAAGGACATTTTAACGAAAACGAAATTATGGGAAAGTATAATTTGTATCAGACTTGGAATATGTTGCTTATTTTAGTCCCGGGATTTGATCCCTTAACGTTCTACTTGTAAGACAGAAGCCTAAAATTGTAGTTATTTCGAAGAATTTGAATATTGAGCCAAATCTGAGCCTTTGTTTTAATTTGAGATTGTTTGATACATTTATCAAGTTGACTTAGAGCAATTCCAGCCGAAACAGGAAATTTTCAAATTAATTTTCATGACATGTTTTCCTAAGCTCATATCAACCATGTATATTGAGTCAATTTTCACTCGAGAATGACATTTGAGAAGAAAAATATACAAAATATTTTGTATATCGCAATTTAAATATTGCTGTATCTCGCAGCCGTTGCATCGTATCAAAAGTTGACAAACATGTAGGAAATTTGACGAGCTTTCTGAAAACACTGAAATAAAAATACACGCGATTTCTACGAGATTTTTGATTTCAAGGTTTAAAAGCCAAATTTAAAGGTAAGCGCAAATCATTTTTTTCTCTATATTTTATTGCAAAACATGAATTAAAATTTCGTGTCAATAAATCTCACCATTGCCCTCTTTCTCTTTTCAGGTAATAAATTTCACAAAACACCAAAAAAAATTAAATCAGGTAAACTTGGTAAGTTACATACATATCATTTCAGAGCTTTTTTCTCTAAGTTTTGGGCTTATGAATATTCTTTTTTTAACGGGACTTTTTTGAGTGCCTCAACAATCAAGCCTTCGGACACCTAGTTTCGAGTAGGAATCTTGCAATCGAGAACGCCAAGGCAATGCTGTAGTGCGAATAATTTGATTTGATTTTTTGGAATTACGATGTAACACACAGTTGTAAGGAACTCCAAAACTCTGTTATGTACCTAAATGAACACATTGTAACTTAATTATTCACAAATAAAATCAAATTGAATTGAAAAATTAAGTTCGAATTGTTTTTCCACCATGATTTTGATATTTTTGAGAAATCTCTTTTTTTAATTCATAACCAGTTTTTATTACTTTTTACCAAAACTCAAAAGATGGCATTTTTTCAAATATAATCTTTTTTCCCAATTTGATTTTTTGTGTTAAGGCCGTTGCCAATTTTACTTCAAGTTTTTTTTCGAAAAAGAGGAAACAGGAAAAATAATTATTGTCTAAACTTTAAATTTGCATTGAAAAAACATATAAAATCGATTATACACTAGCCTTGGCTTGTTTGACAATTTTGATTTTTTTTTACAATTTTGACAATTTTGTAGAGGTGGGCAAAATAAGAGCGAGCCGCTCAAAGAGCCGGTTCACTAAAAAGAGCGAACAAACCAAAAATAGCCTGGGTTCTTTTTGAAACTCCAGTCTTTTGATAGAACCATTCCAAGATGGAATAATGTTCAAGCCTTTGTGTATTTTTAAGTTTATGCATATTATTAAGACCATATTCATTTACAGGATCGTACAGGATTTCAAATGCAAGGAGGGGTTCCAAATTAGTGTGGGCTTGACTGTATTTCCAACAAATTGTAGCATAAAACTTGTTTTTAAGAATTGAAAATATAGTTTAAAATTTGTGAATGCTTATAAATTAATGTCAAATTTGTCTGAATTGTGTACACGGTGTACTTTTTCATGTATTTAAATTACGCAATTTCGTAAAATTGATAGACATTTTCTTCCTAGATTTAAGTTTGGGTGCTCTCCTCGTCCAATTATTCGCACGATTAGACTTACGGTTCTCAAGCAAATTTTCTCGTGTTTCGTTTCTTTAAGTAATGTACATATTAAATTCTAATAAAAAAAACATAAAAAATCTCACAATTCTTCAAAATAGACAACATTTTGAAATAGAGCAAATAAACCGTTCAAAAGAGCGGCTCATTTTAAAGAGCGAGCGACAATAAGCAGCTCCTAAAAAAGAGCGGTTTTGCCCAACTCTAGCCTTCTTTAATGTCAGTATGGCTATGTATAAATTTTTGTAGTAGAATAATTGTCATGTTGTATAAATTATTATGAGCTACTTTTTGCCTTAAAAATATTGAAAATCTGACTAAAAATTTGATTTGAAATTTGGACCCCCTCCTTGACTTCGAACAGAGCCGAGAAATAAAAACATTGAATAAAATTTTCACAAGCCCAAAAAGTGGAAAAAGGTAGATTTATGTAAGTATTTTTTTTCCTGAATTCTCCTTAGCTACAACTTTGCCAAAGACATCAAATTATTCTAAAAATTCCTTCCCGAAAAAGATTTTTGAACATTTACATAGGGGTAATTCTCTACCAACTCACACGAAATCGAGAAAAGTTGCCCCGACCCCTCTTCGATTTGCGTGAAACTTTGTCCTAAGGGGTAAATTTTGTCCCTGATGGAAGGGCGGTACGACCCCTTTCATTTTTGAACATGCAAGCATTTGCAGCCTGAAACGGTGATGAGATAGAAATTTTGTGTCAAAGGGTCTTTTATGTAAAATTAGAGGCCCGATTTGATGACGTACTTAAAATTCCGAAAAAGATGTCTTTTTCATCGAGAAAAAAACACAAACCGTTTTTAAAACTCTGTCATTCTCCGTTACTCGACTGTATACAAAATTGGAACATGTCATTTTAAGGGAAATTTAATGTACTTCTCGAATCTGCATTAACACAAAAGTGTCATTTTTTCATTTAGAACTAAATTTTTCATTTTTAAATTTCGTGTTTTTTTTTAGGGTTATTTTTTAGAGTATAACATTTTTTCAAAAACTTATAGAGGAGACAATTACAAAAAAAAATATTTATAAACATAATGGTTTGCTTATAAACATCACTAGTTATCGCAATTTTACGAAAAACAGTTTTGAAAAAGTTGGTCGTCGTTCATCATGACCGTTCATCGTCAAAGAAAAACGCAAAAAGTAACTTTTTCAAAACTTTTTTTTTTTTTCATAAAATCGCGATAACTCGCGATAACTTTGTAGAACATTGTTACACTCTAAAAATTATTTTAAAAACACACGAAATTTTTAAATGAAAGATTTTGTTCTAAATGAAAAAATGACCCTTCTGGGTTTATGTAGATTCGAGAAGTACATAAAATTTCCCTCAAAACGACATGTTCAAATTTTTTTTACAGTGGAGTAACGGAAAATGGTAGAGTTTTTAAAACAGTTTGTGTTTTTTTTCTCGATGAAAAAGACGTTTTTTTTCGGAATTTTAAGTACGTCATCAAATCGGTCGTCTAATTTTTCATAAAAGTCCCTTTGACACCAAATTTCTATCTCATCACCGTTTCAGGCTGCAAATTATTGAAAAACACGTCTTTTTCGCATGTTAAAATAAGACCCGTTAGCCATGAATCAAATACGTGACTTTTGTTGATTCAAATTGTGCAAAAACACTACTTAATACCGTTCAGTAGAAGAATGTTAAACATTATCAATAGACGAATACATCATTCAAGCGACAAAAAGACTTCATGGATCATCTAATGCTCTCCCATTCATCATGTCATTTATGATTTATTCAGTATGAATCGGAGGCAGTTGTACAGACAAGCATACTAACATGCTTCACACTCTAGCAAGGGCGTGTACAATTTTACCAGAGCTTCTTTCTTGTAAGATATGTACTCGATAAGATTTTGCTTCCAAAAATTGAACCTTATTCAGTATTTACAACTTCTTCCCAGCATCCCGTTTGGCCCAGCAAAATATATCTGCCCAGTCATGACTATAAATCAAATAAATATACAAGAGCAAATAACACGCACCGAAAATTCTGCGGGACCCCCCACAGATCCCCCCACATCTTCATACAATGACCTCCAAGTCCGCACACGAACCCATATTTCAGCACGTGCCGCGCGGGTAACGTTTGATAAATTTCGCCCCGCCAAAGATCTGTGCTGAGGCTGGATGTGTCGTTGGGAGGTTCCCAAATGGCATAACATTGCCGCACCCAGCAGGAGAAGTGACGACGACGAATCCTTACGGCAAGGACTAAAACCTCCTGCCGGGGCTGTATTGCAATGGGCCTAATAAATACCGAGCAAATGTGTATATTTTTCTAAATAAAAGCGACCCGTATGTGACCGGAATGGGATTCAACGGGGAGGTGTGAGGTGGAGGAACTGGGAAAGGTATAGGGGACAGTGGTTATTTTTGACAATTTTTCAGAACATCACAAAACTGTACAAGATATAGAAAAATTCAAATTTTCTTAAATTCCAAATATTTAATTGGCCAAATGCCCTCAAACGAAGCAAATCTCACTGGAAAGCAAAGAAAAGAAACTGGATTTGCTCCAGTGAATCTCTTAGGAAAATACACCCCGAGCAGCACCCTGGACCGGACACTTCTTCCTTTCAAACCCAAAGTTGCTGATCTTTTGCAGCAGCCCCAGAGCAAGCGAAGAAAACTGCTGGCGAGCAATTGAAATGTCTTGTAGCGCACACTGGGTGAGCTTAGCACGCCGGAAAAAGCAAACACATTTTTCCTCATTTCTATCGGACTCTTTCTTCGTTTAGCTCGCGTGGGATGTTAGTACAGGAGCTAGGAAGAAGAACGGGGGAGGGGTGTTCAGAATAATCATTGTAAATATTCATGGCAAGTGAAACCAATTACGGAGCGAGTTTGCAGGGCTTGGCGTTGAGTTCAAGGAAAAGGACAATGTCAGCAGGATTGTACCAGGTCAAGCGATAGATGTTCGTTTATATTGGCGAGAGAGCTTCAGGCAAGGTTCACTAAAATGAGAGATGTTTTGTGGAAAATGCTTAGATATTGCTATAGGTATGGTACCACAAAAGCATGACTGCCACGTAACCAGATTTGAAAAAAAGTATGTGTCACTATAAAAATATATTTAACACTTGTAGCACCAACGGGGTCAAAACTTACGCGAAGCACCAAGGGGGTAAAAAAAAGTTGGAAATGCAACTTCAACCGGCTGTATCTCGGCGAAAACTCAACCGATTTGGATGATTCTTGTTGCATTCGATCCGGAAGAATGTCCGGAAGAATCACCTACAACAAGGTAGATCCAAAACAGATGCGTCTACCTTAAGTTATAATAAAAAACTAACTTAATCCACCTATGTGGTTGGAGCCTTCCTCACAACAATGGCTGTACACAAGTTTCATCTTTTTTTTATATCCGGCTTCCAAAAAGTACATCGATATCACTTAAGTGGCCATGTCTCGAGACAGGGTTGCCAGATCTTCGATGTTTTGCACTCGTTGGAAAGGTCTTTTGATAACCTAACCAACAATGGGTCGGATGGTGGATCCGGACATAGTTTACATACATTTAAGTGAGATCCGGCTTCAAAAAAGTACATCAATATCACTTAAGTGGCCATATCTTGAGACAGGGTTGCCAGATCTTCAATGTTTTAGACTCGTTGGAAAGTTCTTTTGATGACCTAACCAACGATGGGTTGGATGATGGACCCGGACATAGTTTACATACATTTAAGTGACATCCGGCTTCAAAAAAGTACATCAATATCACTTAAGTGGCCATATCTCGAGACAGGGTTGCCAGATCTTCAATGTTTTGCATTCGTTGGAAAGGTCTTTTGATAACCTTACCAACAATGGGTCAGATAGTGGATTCGTACATAGTTTACATACATTTAAGTGAGATCCGTGTATCGGACCGCGTGTCCGAGCGGGATAACTGTGATATTATGCTCTGGAAAGATAACACTTGCACATTGATTTTAACTGCTTTTATTTATTACATTGACACGAGTACTGACTGACACAAGCACAAGCACAAACCCAAGCACAGGACTATTGGCTGCACAACTGACAACAGAGCACAAGCATAAGGAACACTGACTAATGACTGCACAATACAAAAAAGACCCAAGAAGCACTGATTATTGACTGCACAATACAAGAAGAAGCCCGTCAGTACACTACATCACAAGAAGCACAAGCATAAGAAAAAAGCCCCGACTGAACAAGCTCAGGCCGTTAAATACTAAGATCACTGAACTGTGATCTACCAGTGCCCTAGGTCGTGGTCGAAAATGTTATACAAAACATCAGGTGTCAAGCGTTACCGCTACCTGAATGTTTTGTATAACACACCGCGTGTGCTAGACCATTTACCGTTGTCGTGAACTTGACATTGTTCATGACAAACAATAACTGTAGTCTATGTATAGTAGGTAGGCGACTTAGGGTCGCTACATCTCCCCTTCCTTAACAGCTTGAAATTAATCTTGAAGAGATTGATTTCAAGTAGATAGTTGTAAGTTTTTGGTAAAATATTATAATTTTTCCTAACTTCACGTTGGTCCTTGCTACCTCAGGGATGTCTTCTTGGATGTCTTCCGTCTCGCGTTATGACTCTGGGGTGTCTTCGGGGATGTCTTCTGTCTCGCGATATGACTCTGGGGTGTCTTCTGGGATAATCACGGTTGTCCTGGCTGCTTCGATGATGTACGTCTGGGCTGTGTTGACGATATTGACTCTGTTGTTCCAACCGTTGACTTTTCGCTGTTAAGTGTTCAATCTGTTGTTGAGGCCATCTCTTGTTAAACTTTTCGTATCTCGTTGGCTTGATACGGTATGATTGAACTTCCATTAGTTCATTAGATCTGGATCAGGCAACCATTGCCAAAATAAATGCAGTCTAAGTTCATTGCTTAGCCGCTAATAACACTCCGGTTATTAATGAATAAGGCGCAATCTAGGAGCATCATCTCCCAGTCGCCGTATGTTGATACCGTATATTCTTGTCTTTCCAACGAGATTCCATCGATCTCTCATCTTGCCATTCTCCTTGCCACAGTTTAGACCATCAGCTTCGTCAACATCAATCGTAACACCATACAACATTGAGTAACATTGAAGATCACCAATTTTCATCATCTGGAGTAACGCCAAGGACCCTTCGTTGTCCTATCTTGAAGACCCCAGCGTCATTGATTGCGGATGTTGAAGTTTGAAGTTACCTCTGCTCCCTAGCAGAGTGGATTCCGCTCTCTGAGGACTGGCTCAAAATTCTAAACCCTAAGTTTTTTTTTTTGTTTTTATTCTTTGAATTGCTAAGCTGCATTTTTTTTTAATTTGCAGAAGTTTTTTTTTTAAATATAATGATTATCTCTACGAATTGGCTAAGCCCCATATTTTATTTGCTAGGCGGCATTTAATTTTGATCGACACTCAATCTTTTTTTTGAATATTTTATAAACAAAATGATTGGTTATTTTCAAGCCATATTTATATTATTTTTTTAATCATTTTATTTATCGCTCTTCCCACAGACTTCTCTTGCATTCATCATTCATGCATACCAGGTTTAAATTGAATGATTTTAAATTTTGGTGCATAAAATAGTCCGAGACATTAACTGCCATCATTCAATTTATATACTTACTTAAATGATCCGACCGATCATTCCCCCTATGACCCCGAAAAGTTGGTAGTAGGTGTGCTGAAAAGAAAAGTCTCAAGCAAAGGGAAAATCTCGCATGCAAGCATATTAGTATAAAATGCCATGTTTTTTTTTATATTATTATAATTTTTTTAACATGATAAAACTCAAATTCTTCTTGAAAGTACTAAACGAATTTACATCATAATCGTTTTCATTGACAGCGTACACATTATTAGCGTGTGTGTCATCAAGTAAACAAAATTTGAAGAGCATTTTGCTAACGCTGCATAATTGAATCAAATCGTCTGTTGCGATCGCTATGTCGTTGTATTATTAAGCTTCATAACTTCTGTAGGAGCACGGTGAAGCGGGTCATTATGCTTCTTCGCATCACAAAATCTTTCCAATATTGTCGGTCAATTGAGTATGTATTTTAGTACCTTGATCATTTTAATTGACTTTTTTTTTATTTTAGCAGAGGATTAAACCTAATGACAAAACCATCGATAGGCAAATCTTTAAATGCATATTTAATTTTGCGGGTGAGTTACTACAATACGGATTTATTTTTTTTTAAATCCATATTGTGAACGTGATAATAAGAGTCCACACTCATGAATAAAGTTATAAAGAGCACTGCACTTGAGCGACCATTATGTTTAATCAAATACTTCTTTTTTAAAATAAATATCCTTTTCATTTCAATTTTCATTCGACATTCTTCGATAATGTGTCCAGTTCGAATAATCAAAAACAAATTTAGCTTCCTTTCATACGAAATCTTTTAAAATCTTCAAGCTTTTGTGATGATTGCAATATATTTTGACTATTCATAATTAAAGGTTTAATTTCTTCAATTAAATTTGAGTTCTCTTTTCTATCACCATAACTCGTTGATGATATCGACCGAGAGTTGAATATATCTGTATGGTATTGTTTTATTTTTTTAAACATTCTGACTTGTTCCAAGGCAATAGGGTTCGTTGTTTCAACCCATGCAATATCACTTTCTATGGCATCTTTTGGATCAAATTGGCTTTCAAGAACGGTATCTTTTATAGGATCAAATTCCAATACAACAACTTGTTCTTGATGAACTCCATTTTGAATTTCCTCAGACGTTTTCTGATTAAATATCCATTGAGGAATAATTATGTTTAAATCGTTAGTCTCAGCATAAATCTTTGTTAAATCATAAATAATTTCTTTGTCATCTGATTTATTATATTCTTCTTTTAAATGATCAGACGTAGTTGCAACATCATTATTTATTTCATTTATATGGGTCAACTGATCTAATTCTTCATTAACATTCAAAACTTGAACTTCGATTTCACTGTGTGTAGTTGGTTCAACCGCAGTATTCACTTCAAATAAATTGTCACCTTTCCATGCCGCAGTAGTTAACACAATACTCAAATTTTCACTATTTTCAGCAAGTTCGATGTGCTCATCGTAACTTGAATTTGAAATATCTATTACATTTTTAGACTCATAGTTTTGATTAAAATCTTCAAAACTATGCACTAGTTCTGACTCTTCTGTTACAAAAACTGAACAATTATCTGAATAATTTAGTAAATTATTCTGATTATCCATTTGTTGTTGACTCAAATTAGCATTTCTGTTATCAAACCAGTCTGAACCATTAGTCTGGTTATTAAAATTGCTATCATTAAAATTTTGAGACTGGTTTCTGTCTTGCCAGTCTGGGCGATTTTCAAAATTTTGAAATTTATTGTTTTTCCTCTCATGATAATATGGTTTACTGTTTGAGTTTGAATTAGAGCTATAGTTATAATGGCGTTTGTTAAATGATGTACATTCACCGTTAAAATCATCTGAGTGATAATGAATTGCATCATCGTAATTTTCATTTGTATGATTTTGTTTCATTGCTGAACTGGTATTAATCGCTTCAATATATCTGCACTTTTTGACTAATTCTGCAACTAAGTCTTGATAATCATCAGTTTGGATATTTGCTGCAAGTTTCACAACATTGTAATCTCTCAAACCTGAGATAAAATTTGATTTAAATTGTCTATTTGCATAGACGTTATTCCCAAGCTTTTTAATAGATGCATGAATTTTGTCAGCCCTCTTTTTATAATCTTCAAAAGATTCATGATACAATTGCTTTAAACTATAAACTTGCAAGATAATCTGCTCAACACTTAATTTATCTTCAAAGGAATTTTTCAAAGCTTGTTTGGTTTCATTCCAAGTTTCTTTAATTATATTGTCTGCTTTATCTAGCGCTTTCCCATGAAACTTCATGCGAACTACTACAAGTAATTGATGTTCCCAATTAACGTTGGCATTATTTTCATTGCCTTGAGCAAAAATGTCTATAAATGCTATAAAATTTTGTAGATGGTCAGGAGATCCATCAAATTTTGGAATGCAAATTACTGCCTCTTTCAGATCAAACACCATTTTGTTATTTTAAAATTTAAAATTGAAATTTGTAAGTGATGCATAACAATGAACATTTTACTCAAACTCTTTTACTCAACGAAATAGCTTTGTAGTACTGACTTCTCCATCAAATCAACAAACACTATTAATTTTTTCCACAAAAATCAGAACTTAAAACTAAAAGGTACTCACCATGTTATCAGTAGAATGATGATCATCCTCTCGTGGTGGCCTGCCTCGCTTACGGATGAAATCGTCGAAGTCGTCGAAACAGCAACACACAATTCACGAAAACGGTCACAAATAATACTCAGTTCTGCGTGGTTCTAGAATTCACGAGTAGTACACCCACACACTTTTGCTTCCTTGTATCTCCTAATCAAAATCGAGTGCTATATCAATTATTACTTAAGTCAGTCAGAAATAGCGTTTTCCTTTTTCCTAGCGGTTAGTTTCCGCTGTCACCAGATGTATCGGACCGCGTGTCCGAGCGGGATAACTGTGATATTATGCTCTGGAAAGATAACACTTGCACATTGATTTTAACTGCTTTTATTTATTACATTGACACGAGTACTGACTGACACAAGCACAAGCACAAACCCAAGCACAGGACTATTGGCTGCACAACTGACAACAGAGCACAAGCATAAGGAACACTGACTAATGACTGCACAATACAAAAAAAACCCAAGAAGCACTGATTATTGACTGCACAATACAAGAAGAAGCCCGTCAGTACACTACATCACAAGAAGCACAAGCATAAGAAAAAAAGCCCCCGACTGAACAAGCTCAGGCCGTTAAATACTAAGATCACTGAACTGTGATCTACCAGTGCCCTAGGTCGTGGTCGAAAAATGTTATACAAAACATCAGGTGTCAAGCGTTACCGCTACCTGAATGTTTTGTATAACACACCGCGTGTGCTAGACCATTTACCGTTGTCGTGAACTTGACATTGTTCATGACAAACAATAACTGTAGTCTATGTATAGTAGGTAGGCGACTTAGGGTCGCTACATCCGGCTTCAAAAAAGTACATCAATATCACTTAAGTGGCCATATCTCGAGACAGGGTTGCCAGATCTTCAATGTTTTAGACTCGTTGGAAAGGTCTTTTGATAAACTTACCAACAATGGGTCGGATGGTGGATCCGGATATAGTTTACATACATTTAAGTGAGATCCGGCTTCAAAAAAGTACATCAATATCACTTAAGTGGCCATATCTCGAGACAGGGTTGCCAGATCTTCAATGTTTTCGACTCATTGGAAAGTTCTTTTGATAAGTTAACCAACAATAGGTCGAATGGTGGATCCGGACATAGTTTACATACATTTAAGTGAGATCCGGCTTCAAAAAAGTACATCAATATCACTTAAGGGGCCATATCTCGAGACAGGGTTACCAGATCTTCAATGTTTTGGACTCGTTGGAAAGGTCTTTTGATAACCTAACCAACGATGGGTCGGATGATGGACCCGGACATAGTTTACATACAGTTAAGTGAGATCCAAATATATGTGAAAACACATTATTATACATAACTTTTGAACTAATTATCGAAACTTCAATCTGTATAAAACTCGATCTATGGGACCCTAAACCAAGTCGAATGCAACAAGTTCGGGTCAAATCGGTTCAGCCAGTGCCGAGAAACATGAGCTAGTTTGTTGGTCACATACATACATACACACACACATACACACAGCCATTTGTTCAGTTTTCGATTCTGAGTCGATATGTATACATGAAGGTGGGTCTACGACGTTTTTATACGAAGTTCATTTTTAGAGCAGGATTATAGCCTTACCTCAGTGAGGAAGGCAAAAAGGCATTTCCATATTTTTTCCAAGGGTTGTATGAGCCGGTGAAAATGCATTTCCAACTTTTTTAACCCCGTTGGGGCTACAAGTGTTAAAAATTGTACACAAAAATGTTTCTTTTTTCCGCAAGACCTTTTATTTTTTTACAAATATCTATTTTATTACACATTTTGTTTCAAATGTCAAGTGTAAAAAACCGATTTTCAAATAATTGCTTAAAACTATCTATTTGTATCTCGGGAAATTTTGGAAACAGTCATTAAATCTATGGTTTTCATTATATTTATTATGTTTTTCAAGCTTAAAATCATAGATTATCTACAAATCAATTGGAACAAGGACAGCGGATTTTGCGGATCTGTAAATTAAAATTTTAACAATTTTCTCTAATAAGTCAATATAATATTGATAAATGCGGAATACACATTTTAATGCTATAAAATTATTATCGATTTCTTAGTATTGAACTGTTGATCTATTTCCAAAACCAAATCTGCATTTTCAGACCAAAATTTGTTTTTTTTTTCAATTTCGGGAATTCTTGGGACAAAATATAAAAATCCCGGGATTCGGGAATTCTCGGTTTTGCAAAAATCTCGAGAATTTTGTCCCGGGAATTCCCAGGATGACAGATTCTCAAAAAATTGTGCACGTTGTTGATGGTCCCCCAAATTTGGTGCATCCAATCTCGGGATATCGAAGCACCCGTAAATCAACTCAGCGTTACAAAAAATAAATAAATATAAAATGCTCAGAATGTTTGACAGTTCGTTTTGCACAAAGCACAAACTTTGATCATGAAATATCTTCACGAAACTTTCAAGAGTGATTGGTAGTAATCTTTAGAAGATTAAAAGAAAAACTGTAATATGAAATTTTTCGATTGCGTACATGTATGTAACCACTTAAACAAAGATTTTATTATAGTTTATGGTCTCGTCCAAAATTTAAGTTCAAAATTCAATCTTGGACGATGTCTTAGCCCATAGCAGAAACAATAATTTATGATTACAAGAACTTCTTGAAGCGGAGCAACACTAGCTCAACTAGCTCCATGCATCACATCTTGAGAGAAATCTCCAACACGATACGATTTATAGCCCATCCCCCCTTGAGGTCGCATTATTTTCCTTCCCGGCAAACGGGACTCATCCCTCGTTAGGAGCTTTCGGAGATGTAAACGAACACAATTGCTACCACACAGTCTGTCTATCTACGCAGAAAGGATCCCGAAAGCCTTGAGGTTGTAAAGAGGATTAGACGCCGTTGTTGTTTCATCTGCCATCAAAAACATCCATTTCGGGGAGCTTACAAACGATTGAAGAACGCAATTTGTCATCGAGTCCGTAGCCGTTTTGGATTTTTGTTGTTGATTAATGGTGGTGATATCGAAAGGTTGAAGGTCAAGAGGGTAAATGTTTGTCCAGAAAACCATGCCCGCTAAATGCATTGATTAAGCTTAGTAACACAATTAAGGTGAGGTCATCGTGGAAACGAAAACAACTTCCACGAAAAATATGGCAACCATCTCACGCGCACCAACCCAACAAAAAAAAAAGGACAAAACCGAGCTGGAACAAGGCCAGATGTCAATCAGTCAAACAAGAACTCACACTTCAGTCCAGTGGCCATGGCACTCCATCAGCGCGGCATTAATCCGCGACGGCTCCCTGAAGATGATGCGCAGAGCACAACGGCTAGAGGGGCTTGCGAGTGTCGGAGATCAATCACAAATCAGATTACTGTCGCCTCGCGGCTTCGTCCAGAGCAGGGTTGTCGCTATCGCTTGGAACGAGAAAAAAAAAGTCACTTGAAATTCCAAGCGCGACACGGCTCGCTGGATGCGACTTGTGGACACAGTGAAAAGGGATTTTTTTTAAAATTATATGCAGATCTTGAAAAATTAATTCAAATTAAAATGTTTTTCCAATAAAATGCCAACAAAAGGAGTTTAAGCAGGGTAACAAGAACTAGAATAGAAGCGTGGTTCGTGATCAAAGCTACAACCGAACACTTCTTTGGTGTCTTGTGACAACTAGATTCCCAAACACTTTATGTTGAAATGCCAAAATACTTGTTTTCGAAATATTTTGATATGTTTTAAGGGACACTAATAAACTGCACCTCAAATCTAGTCCATCCCTAATGCATATTGACTCTTTAATTTTATTTAATTATGTTTAATTTTCTTTAATTTTCTTTAAATTTCTTTATTTTTCTTTAGTTTTCTTAAAATTTTCTCTTATTTTTTTGTTTTCTTTAACTTTCATTAATTTTCTTTAATTTTCCTATTTTTTTATTTTTCTTTAATTTGCTCTAATTCTCTTTAGGTTTCTTTAATTTTCTTTAATTTTCTTTAATTTTCTTTAATTTTCTTTAATTTTCTTTAATTTTCTTTAATTTTCTTTAATTTTCTTTAATTTTCTTTAATTTTCTTTAATTTTCTTTAATTTTCTTTAATTGTCTTTAATTTTCTTTAATTTTCTTTAATTTTCTTTAACTTTCTTAAATTTTCTTTAATTTTCTTTAATTTTCTTTAATTTTTTCTAATTTTCTTTAATTTTCTTTAATTTTCTTTAATTTTCTTTAATTTTCTTTAATTTTCTTTAATTTTCTTTAATTTCCTTTATTTTTTTTTAATTTTCTTTAATTTTCTTTAATTTTCTTTAATTTTCTTTAATTTTCTTTAATTTTCTTTAATTTTCTTTAATTTTCTTTAATTTTCTTTAATTTTCTTTAATTTTCGTTAATTTTCTTTAATTTTCTTTAATTTTCTTTAATTTTCTTGAATTTTCTTTAATTTTCTTTAATTTTCCTTAATTTTCTTTAATTTTTTTGATTTTCTTTAATTTTCTTTAATTTTCTTTAATTTTCTTTAATTTTCTTTAATTTTCTTTAATTTTCTTTAATTTTCTTTAATTTTCTTTAATTTTCTTTAATTTTCTTTAATTTTCTTTATTTTCTTTAATTTTCTTTAATTTTCTTTAATTTTCTTTAATTTTCTTTAATTTTCTTTAATTTTCTTTAATTTTCTTTAATTTTCTTTAATTTTCTTTAATTTTCTTTAATTTTCTTTAATTTTCTTTAATTTTCTTTAATTTTCTTTAATTTTCTTTAATTTTCTTTAATTTTCTTTAATTTTCTTTAATTTTTTTTAATTTTCTTTAATTTTCTTCATTTTTTTTTAATTTTCTTTAATTTTCTTTAATTTTCTGCAATTTTCTTTAATTTTCTTTAATGTTCTTTAATTTACTTTAATTTTCTTTATTTTTTTTTATTTTCTTTAATTTTTTTAGTTTGCATTTATTTTCTTTACTTGTTTTAATTTTGTTAAATTTTATTTTATTTTGTTTTTCCTTGATTTACTTAAACTTTGTTTTATTTTTTTTAAGATTTCGTTCAACTTTCAACCTGTTTTCAATTTCTTAGTTTTTTTAATCTTTATTTTCTTTATTTTCATATTTCACATATTTTTCTTCAATGTCTTTTAGTCTTTAGTCTTTTTTTTTATTTTCTTTTATTTTCTTATATTTTCTTAAATTTTCTTTAATTAAGTTTAATTTTCTTTAATTTTTTCTTTAATTTTCTTTAATTTTCTTAAATTTTCTTTAATTTTCTTAAATTTTCTTTAATGTTCTTTGATTTACTTTAATTTTCTTTAATTTTCTTTAATTTTTTTAGTTTGCATTTATTTTCTTTACTTTTTTTAATTTTGTTAAATTTTATTTCATTTTGGTTTTCCTAGATTTACTAAATTTTGTTTTATTTTTTTTAAAGATTTTGTTCAACTTTCAACCTGTTTTCAATTTCTTAGTTTTTTTTTAATCTTTATTTTCATATTTCACATATTTTTCTTAAATGTCTTTTAGGTTCTTTTTTTATTGTCATCAAAATGAGTGTAAGTTGCTTCTTTTTTGCTTCTCTTTTTAATATCTTTCATTTTATTCATGTTTCTGTATGCCAATCAAAGTTTGAAAATTAAAATTAAGAATTATTTACGATTATTTTCTTTAACCACTATCTTTGATTTAATTAATTATTTTACGTTCGCTTTTTAAACATCATTTAAAAAGTATATTTAATATTTTTTCATTCCTTGTATTTTCCTGACACTTGGGTATTTTGTTTCTTCTTTCTTTTCGTATTATTTTGTGGTTTTTTGTCTATTTATTTTCTTTCTGCATTGATTGCATCCATAAAGAATGTTCAATGATTAGTTTTTTTGTTCTGCTGTTTTCAAAGTTTTGTATTTTTTGTATTGTATTGTATAAAAGCCCATAGTTTCCACATTTAAATGAAAAAAGTGTAATATAATACATGTTACACTAGTTCAGTTGTTTCGTAATAATTTGTCTTCAAAAAAAGGAAGATTTGACGAAAAAAAAAATTGGCGAAAAAAAAGTTATGTGGTGCTGTACATCGATTGTACGACAAACAATTTTAAAGATTTTCCAAGTATATTAATGCTGTTGCAAATATTTTTCAAAGTTTATGTCACACCCCCCCCCCCCTTCAACAGAAAAATTAAAGGGAAATTTTTTTTCAAAAATCTTCAAAATTATTATGAAATTAAAAGTCAAATCAACTTAAAACAATCTTAAACGCATTTTCTGTATTTATAACCAAATTTAGCATGCTTGGGCTGGATTAAAAGTATTTGCAATTTTTATGAAACTCCAATGTACAGCACCGCAAAAACTTTTTTTTTTGCAAAAAAAATAAATTTTCGTTAATACTTAGGTATTTTGGAAACTAATGATTGCAAAACAACTGGGCAGGTGTAAAATGCATTTTTAAACACTTTGTTCATTCAAATGTTGAAACCATGGCTCGTAAATTCAATGTTTAAACTTTTTTATTTCAGATTTTTTTTTCATTTTTTTCAATTGTTGCAAAGAATTAAATTGTTGAATAAAAAATTACATTTTTATACGTCATTTTTTTTTGTTTTAGTCGCCTTAACCCCTTGATTTATACACATTATTAATGATTCAGTCTATCCAAGAATCATATTTATCATAACGATAAATCATCATATTTATCATACAATAAATTTAATACATTGAAGGAACAAAACAATGCCAAATGTATGACATTATGTATTCTTTATTAGAATGACATGACGAAGTCCATGTTGCACTACGCAAAAATCACCAGTCATCTGTTGGCTGTTCCCAAATTTTATAAATTTATATATTTTTTTGCAGAGATTGTTATGATCTTGGTTGGATTCGGAATTCATTAAATATGTATAATAATAAATTTTTGATTTTATTCATTTATAACACTTTTGGAAAATTAAAAATGTAAAATGTAAACATGTAAAAAATGATTTGCACAGAAAATTTCAAATTTTTCGATAACATTTTTCTTGAGGATGTTGCATATAAAACAAAGTTTGTTTTTTTCACTGTGCCTCCCAAAATGGTGCACCAAACTTCATGAATCTCGAATTTTCGCCACTCTGCACAAACTCTTCAGAACTCTCTTCTCCAAGTCTGCGAAAAAAATAACGCTTCGCAAAACTGCTGTTGCTACACTTGAAATGAGACTGAGTCTGCTGTTGTTGTTGTTGTTGCTGGTCACACCGTCCTGCCAAAACCTTTGACTTTGTCCTTTCTCGTCTGAACCCCCCGTTTGTGGTGGTGGCGCTTGATGTGTCCATCACGACTCTCCGGGCCAGATTATGACCTTTTTTTTTTTTTTTGATGGTTTCTTGTCCATTTTTGTAATGGCGCCCGTTTTTTTGTTTTGGCTGGCGTGAAAGAAGAGGTGCTGGAGGGGGAATTAGCAAAACGTGACAAATGAACAGATGGAGAAAAACTCGATGACGATGATGATCCACGGGTTGATGATTGCGTTTGTGGCCAAAATGCTGACCGTCGGTTTTATGACGCCTCAGACTGGTTGGCTCCACGCAAACGAAATGATGAGAAATAGTTGCTCCCCTGGCGCGCGCGATTGGACCAAGACTTGCCCGTATTACCACGGAGCCGTTTGGATTCGAGATTTAATGAGCTGAAAGAAACAGCAGCCGCTCCGGCTTTCCAAGTCTGGGTGGTTGGCGCGCGAGATTAAGTTGTAAAATGGGAAATCCAGAAGAAAACTCGTTTTTGCTTTGTTGGAAGAGGGAATCTTTCAGCTTATCTGAGCAGTTGGGACGCGAAAGTTGGACTCCAAAATTTGCCCAACGGACGTGGATGAAGCAAATGGAGCGAAACTTTACTGGCTCAATTAACATAGGACATCGTTCATGAGGTAATGGAAAGTTTGGAAAACTTTACGACTTGCTAAGATTTAATGAAAAAGTTTAAAACTGTAACTTACCGAAATGAGGGCGAGGTTCTTGACATTACCTGGAAACAAGAAAAAAAAAGAAACTTGAGTCTTTTTATATTTAAAATTCAACGTTCAATTTCAGAGATTGCAGGGAACGTAGATCGTCTAACGGTTTCACTCTCCACTAATCCATCCGAAACCGCCCAAATGGCACCACAATAGGTCATTAAAATGGAGTGTGAGCTTCAATACCCTGTCTGAAAACAGCACGAGCAGCAGCTGCTCAATATTCTATTAAATATGCACTCCGTATCATAGCAGCTTCCAAAATTGCACACCAAACGTATCATTTCGCAGGTCGTCGTCGTCGTAGCTTCGCCTAGTTATATGCAACCAGACTGTTTCTGTCAAGGCAGCTGCAGATCGATAATACCTTCAATGTTGAATGACTCTCAGGGCGATGGGTGTGAGTTTTGATCTTGAAATGTTTGCATCGAACTACGTAGACAGCAGGTCTAGGATAGGACGACTTACCTCACTTGCACCAGTTTCGGTACAAGTCCTTCGAAACGGCACAATAATCTCACCAATCATCGTCATCATCATCATCGCCGTTGCCATCTGGAAACGTACCGTATAAGCTCTCACTTTATCGTTTATTGGCAATATGCACTGACGAAGGCCAGAGATAATTCCCAATTTATCGCACCTGAACTTCCTGAAGTTGTCCTCGGTTGAGTTCGCAGCAGCAGTAGCACCATGCGTCTCCAGCACTCACAAAGTATCGACAGGAACCTCAAATTACCCCCCACGAAAAACAATCACTACACTTCAGAGTGCAGCTGGTTGCAGCCGTGCAGAACCTCGTAGAAATCTGAACGTGAACCAAATTGAATGTCCGTAACATGGCGCTCACACACACGTCAGCTAAATTTAGTTCTGCCTTCAATTTTGAGCTCATGCGAGCTTTAAGCTCCTGCTCGAAACATGCGAGCGTTACTTTGTTGCCGTTGTGCGTCATTTGGTACTCTGCACGTGGAACTTTTGACCTCCAAAATAGATTTTGGTATTGGTTGTGACTCGTTTGAAATGAAGAATCGAAAAAAATTCTATTCAAACTCAATTTGGATTTTAAAAACTCTAAACCTTATATAATTAACATTTCAAATATGACAAACATATTTTAAAGTCGATTGATTACATTTCCTGTGTACAATGTGTTCAATAAATCATTCATTTGAAATGGTCAACCTGGCAAAATTGAAACAGTTCGCATTGATATTTCAGAGCAAACACCGAAACAATCAATCAACCATCCATAGCAAATTTGACCCAATTATGTCATACCTCGACGGGGTTTTTCCTACGATTTGAAGTGAAACCGCCCCTCCTTCCCTCTTACTTATAAATCATTGCCAATTCATTTCGCCAGCGCGCCCGTAATTTCCGGAAGCATTCCCAGAAAATGAATTAATTCAACAAAAATTGGAGCACCGAAAAAAAAAGTTGGCTTCATTCATTCGTTACGTGCCTTCCGGCCGCCACCGCCGACCGGCCGGCTTTCGAGTCGTGGCAGAAAGCTTAATTCCGTACACCGCCGGTCCAATTTTTCAATTTGCCTCCTCGTGGTGAGAGGGGCGCGTAGAACATATACATCCATGTTTGGAGGGGGTCGAAAGCACAGTTTTTTTTTTGAAATTAAATATGTCTTTATTGAACTTTCTTATAATAATTATATTTCATTTACATTCTATGTGGTATGGCTAAATGCTCTTCATCTTTGTTGTATTTTTCGTTTTATTATTAACTGTTCACCAAATTGTTTTACATTTTTGCATTGAATCGAATACATTTGGGTAAAAAAAAACTTTAACAACTAATCCTAACTTAAAACTAAAACAAGTAAATTCATTGAAATATTCAAAGTCATTAGAACGAGTAAACTACGAACTGTATTTTAAGATAAATCCTCCAAGCGTTCTTACTTGTTCCGCACGAGTTTTGCAACCACGCAGTGTTGTTGTCATCTCGATGAAAATGTTCATAAGTTCTTGTGGAGAAAACAGGTCTCTACTGCCTTCATTCGTTGATGCTGGTTGGTTTTCCCTCGGTTGCTGACTGAAGCCAGGAGGTATTGTATTCTCTGCAACTTTTTGCCGCTGATTCAACGGCAATGGCTGCAGATTTGGAACCACTCGAGTAGATCCTGCTCCTGGAGACGCCAAAGCAGGAAAATCCACGTCTGTGAATGTTGGTGGTGTTCTGCGGTGATTTGGTCGTCGTCGCTTGCTGCCGAATTTTTACAAACTCAGCTCGTTTTGGGCAGCTCCGATTCTTGGTCGAATGGTCGCCACCGCAATTTAAGCATTTCGCTTCGATGTTCTCGTTGATTGTTTCGCAAGCTTGTGTTTTGTGCTCACCTCCGCAGGTTGCACAACGACTCTTGATGAAACAGTTCCTTCCACTATGTCCAAACTGCAAGCAGTTCGAACATTGCGTCACGTC
Source organism: Culex quinquefasciatus (assembly GCF_015732765.1). Lineage (NCBI taxonomy): Eukaryota > Metazoa > Arthropoda > Insecta > Diptera > Culicidae > Culex > Culex quinquefasciatus. Next base: position 9,771,330 of record NC_051863.1, on the reverse strand, counting down.
GCGGTGCACTGGACGATAAAGTTCCCAAGTCACGATGATGTTGAAAATTGACCGAACTGCCTTCAGCTCAGACGGCGTTGACGGTCCTTTCTCGAAATTAACTAGGTACAGTTGATCACGATACTTGATGTCCTTGTTGTGTCTCGTCATCTTGAAGACTACGATCACGTTCAACTTAAGAGTTTTGAGCTCTTCTTTCAACACACTCACATCCATGTCGTACAGGCCTCGGAGGACCTGTTTCATGGGGCGTTTACCTGGATCGTCATGGCTGTAGTATTCAATCTTTGTGTTGTTCAAGAAATCCCGAAGGTAGTTGTAATCCTTTCTGCCAGGTAGCAGAACTTTGAGTCCATCAGCACACAAGCGAATGGAAGCTCGTAAAGCACCAGATTTGGTCAGCCACTTTCGTATCGAGTCCGATGACGATGTTTTCCCAAAAATGGGTGGTAACTTTTCCCGTCGTTCAAATTCTTCCTTCTCGCTTACGTTCACAAGGAGGGTAGCAAACTGGACGAATTTTGAGCGTCCTTGCTCAAACTGCCTGGCTGCAGGTAGCGCTTCGGCATTCTTTAGGTTCTTCAAATCTGCCGATCCAGCTGGCGAGGACTTTCTCTTTTTCTTGCCGTGAGGCATTTTTTGCACTTTTTAGCACTTATTCGGTGTTGGAGGGGCGCACGTCTGACTCGCTGCTCTGTCAATCGCAGACTCCAATCTACCGTATTTTTCGAAAATACTCAAATTTTCAAAACATGCAATATGGGTATCAAATAAATACTAAAATTTTCACAAAATACCGTATTTTCAAACGAATTTAAGTTTTGTTACACATTTTCAATTTATTTTAGTTTTTTTTGTTAAATACTAAAATTTTCACAAATTACCGAAGATTTTTCGAAATTACTCAAATTTTGAAAATATGCAATATTTGCTTTTTCACATTATTATAGTTTTTTATGCAAAATTTTAAAATTTTCGAAAATTGCCTTATTTTTATTTTATCAAAAAAATTGCAAATGGGTACCAAACGAATTTAAATTTTGTTTTAAATTTTCAATTTATTTTACATTTTTTTTGCTAAATACTAAAATTTTCACAAATTACCGTAGAGTTTCGAAAATATTCAAATTTTCAAAATATGAAGTATTGGTATTTAACGAAGCGAAATTTCGTTTGCTTTTTCACATTGATATAGTTTTTTTTTAAATTATACAGCAATTCCCCACGAAAACAGCATGATTCGAAAAAAAGTTCTCCGATCGGGCTCAAAATTTTCTGGGGGTTCCTTGGCCGAAATATTTTTTTGTTTGGCCATTAGGGTGACCTACGCCGTGTTAGGGTGGTCCGAAAAATGGCAATTTTCGTCATTTTTCGCAATAATTACTTTTTTCAAAAATCTAATTATTTCAGGAAAAGAACAACCAAAAAAATTTTGAGCCCGATCGGAGAACTTTTTTTTTCGAATCATGCTGTTTTCGTGGGGAATTGCTGTTTAAAAATCTCATAAATTACTGTATTTTTTCGTAATCACTCAAATTTTCATAATATGCAATATGAGTATTAAACGAAGCGAAATTTTGAATGCTTCTTACATACATTCTTGTTGTATATGTTTCATATCATAATAAATTTTCCAAAGAAAACTCCTAAACGTAAAACAGCATGCACAATGTCGCTTTTTTTAATACCCATATTGCATATTTTAAAATTAAAGTATTTTCGAAAAAATAGTTAATTTTTGAAAATTTTAGCATTTTTCCTAAAAGGCTCTAATAAGGTGAAAAAAGCATAAACAATTTCGCATCGTTTGATACCCAGATTGCATATTTTGAAAATTTGAGTGTTAAAAAAAAAACGGTAATTTGTGATTTTTTTGAATTTAAAAAAAACTCTTAGGTATCAAACGAAGCGGTGGTTTGCTTTTTCACATTTATGTAGTTTTTTTTTGATATTTCAAAAATTTCACAAATTACCGTATTTTATTCGAAAATACTCAAATTTTCGAAATATGCAATATAGGTATCAAACGAAGCGAAATTTTGCATGCTTTATACATAAATTCAAATTGTGTATGCTTCATATCATACAAAATTTTTCTTCGTTTGATATTCATATTGCATATTTTGAAAATTTGAGTATTTTAGAAAAAAAATACCGTAAAAATACAAGATAAATTTTATTTTTTCAAAAAAAAACTTTTAACTAACAGTTAAAAATGCTCATAATAAGTGTTTTTATGGCTTTGTTCAGTCTTCCCGAAACGCGCGCACGCCGTACACGCCGTACAAGTTTTCAGTGCAGATGAACCTCAAACACACCAGGCTGCCATGTTCGAGTTCTCCCCGCACGGCGCACTCAAGTTTACACGCGGTGTAAACACGGGGTGCACACCTCGGGTACAACGCCGTGCGAGCGAAGAGCGTGTAAAGAGACGAAAAAATGACTGCTTCTCACTCTCTCTGTGGCAAACACTGTAGTGTGACTGCAGCGGAGAATGAAACACCGCTTTACAGCAGAGGGAGCGTGAGGGAACTATTTTTGTCTCTTTTCTGCGTCGTCGGCTTGCACGGGGTTTGTACCCGGGGTGCAAGGTTCGGTTTTAAACTTTGTAAAGCCTTTGTTTGTTACTCACTTTAATCGTAAATTTTTTCATCGAGCTTTTGGGAAGGATTTGAAATCATCTTTTCAGTGCATTTAATATTTTTTTTCTGAAATATGAAATTTTGAGACTTTCTACATGTAACTCCTTATATTCCGTTTCTTATTTGATGGATTCTGAACAGAAAAACTGAACTAGGATCAACTAGTATCACGATGCCATCTTGAGAGAGTGACAAGAATATCGCACTAAATAGAGCTTCCAAACCGCACAAATCCCAGACGCTTCGTTCCGCAAATCTCCGGGTTTAGCTGAAACCACAATCCACGCAGATGACCACGCAAACATCCGGAGCAAACTCCGTCCGGTATAACACGTAATTCGTCAAAGCCCACAGAAGTGGCAACGATATCTGCCGTTCGGTGAACCGGAAAGTGTCCAAATTATAACTCCCGCCCTTACCAATAGTGCTACAGACAAAGGCAGGGTTGCCAGCATATGTGTGTGTGTGTGTTGCTATGCGAAATTTTATCCCTTGCTGGCGGCCAGTATTGGATGGGAGCTTTGGGTTTCTTACCTGGAACCCGGATTACGTGGAAGACAGCAGGTTGAAAGGTTGGAACTAATGTTGATGCCTTCAAATATAAGCACTCTGTCTATTTGTTTGGGTTTTGTGAGCTCAGGATCGCCACTTCCTAGAATGAACGCGGGCTGTCGTGGAAATTTTCCTCACTTTGTGATGGCTTCTCGGTATGTTTTTTTATCGAAAAAGAACGCAATTTCACTGTTTGTACGATACGAGGGATTGGACTAATAAAAACTTTGTTCAGAAAATTCAAGATATACCTCAAGCTCACTCAACATCATTTCTTCAATCACCTGATGGAATTCAATTCAGGAATCAATCACTTAAAAAAGAAAAAAAAAACGAAAACTTCAGCCCAACTTTTCCACCAGAAAACATCCATCGCAATTTCCGTTGGCCAGCTGACCACGTTCGCACACACGACACAGCCCGTGTGGTTGATGGTGGGATCCCACACGATGGTCGCCAGCAACGGATGAGAGCAAAAAAAAAACGGCCAAAAGTGTCCCAGCGCCGTGTGTGTCCGGGAGACCTACCGGAGACGGTCGACCCCGAGCGACTCTGATGTGGTGAACCACAAAAACTGTCGTCACACACATGTGGTGTGTGTACTTGGCTGATGAAAGAGAGCGAAAAATAATGGCTTTTTTCCAGAACGAGGAAGGGAGATGGCTTTGAATGAAGCGATGATGTCCTGTGGAAAATTTTGGAGATTTTTCCAGCTCGATCGGAGGGGATTATTTTCTTTTTGGTTAAAGTTAACTGTATAAAATTAGGTATCCTCCCGTTGATTAACATAGAAAAGAGGAAGTGTCGTTTTAAAACACATTCTCAGAATCCAACGGGGTGTGTTTTTTTTTAAATAAAATATATGCTTATTTGGTTGAAAACTTGTGGTTTTAAACGGATTTGAGGTTAAAAGGAAGTTCTTAGTAAACATTTGAGCATTTTTTTTTTGATTTTTTTAATCGGCTCAAAATTATTGAGGGCCTTTCCTATGACCAAATAAGCCATGTTGTGTCTTTGGTTCAACCATACAATGCTCCTACAACTTTGACGAAGATAACAAAGCGATCAGAAAATTCCTTCAAAAGATACAGATTTTCGAATATTTATGTATCAGTTTGGATAGCTGCCAAATTATATGGCTTTTTTCTATAGGCCCCAAAAAATTTGAGCCAATTCAAAAAATATAATTTAAATCCATGTCCGGTTTTGGGGGGTTTATGCTTTTCTTGAAGTGTATAAGTATATTAGTGTATAAGTTCCTAAACAAAGCTAATGCTTATGCTAAGTTCCTAAACAAATCTTAAAAACATAAAGAATAACTGAATAGTTTTTATGTACTGAGAATTAAGAGTAACTTATAAAGCATACAGCCTTGTGTTTTTGCTTTATGAATAGGAAAAGGATCCTTTGTAACTTTTCTAAATTTCCTAAAGTGTCTTCCTTCACCTGATTAACAGTGTAAACTAACAAGTTGTCGTACCCAATAAACCAACAAATTACAAAAAATTGCAAATGAAACCTCAAATCTCTTTTAAAAGAATGAAATAGATTAACAAAAAATTCATCACCTGTACACAGCAAAAAAAAGTTGAATTTTGGAATGCTGAAAATTTGGATCGTTGAAAATTCACCTCTTTTTTGAGTAATGTTGTATGTACCTCTACCTCTTTTTGAGTAATGTTACTCAAAAAATGTGAAAAAACCATTCGAAACTGATGAAAATTTACCAATTCCTGATGTTTTATTACGCTTTTATTTTGACACAAAATATGTCACCATTTCCTGATGAAAATTACCTTCATATTTTTATTCTCTGTTCATTAGAGTTTGAAAGTGACGTTTGAAAAGAAAAGTTTGAAATTGTGTATTTTCCAAACGTAGCAAAAAACTTTAAATTTTATGACAAAGCACTTAATAGAATTGATGAAAGGATCGAAAATGGTCCATAATAAAATAAGATTTTTACTCCAAGTTTCAATCTTGAATTTCGGACAAATTTTCTCTAACAGCAAATGCAAATCCCTTTAAAGCATTTGCTTTAAATAAACTTTTGCTACTCTGCCGAGCAATTTTTCGCAAATCTTTTTTCATTTACTTAAAAATCTTTGTTCAATAATTCTTTAGATCATAAGAGAACATATTGCATCTTTGGTTCCTACGTTCAAGTCTCCAAACAAATCTGACTATTTTTACCCCCGGAGCAATTCTCCCAAGAATGAAAAAAAAAATAATGGAAATTCAATTTAAGTTTATTTTGATTTTTAGAAAACGTGATGTGTACATTGTTTATGACAAAAGAAGACATTTTGCATCATTTGTTCGTCAATGCAAGACTCCAAAGAATGTTCACAGAAAAAGTTTCGATTTTTCGATTTTCGACTTTCTGAACTATTTGGTTTCTTGGGAAAAGTTTAAAAAAATAAATGAACTTTCACTCAAAAATAAAAAAAATTGCTAAAAAAAGTTTTTGAAAAAAAAAAAAATTACAGAAAATGCAATCTTTTGAGCTGTGACACAAATGGATCAAAACTTATTTGAAAGTGGAGCCAAACTAAAAAAAAAATACTAAAAACTAACTTAATCAACAGTTTTCGATTGTGAGGCGATATGTTTTCGAGCTTTTCATAAAAAGTTCATTTTTAGAGCATGATTTTAGCCTTACCTTAGTGAGGAAGGCAAAACGACTTTGCTTTGAGAAGAAAAACTCAAATTGCAATCAAAAATCAAAAAGTTGTTTGCTGAAAATTTGAAATCGTACACTTTTTTAATTCAGTTATTGAATAATATTAAATAAGCAATTTCGGCACTTTTTTCATAATTTTTTTTTAAAGTGATAGAAAATTATCAAAACAATAACAGCTTCAATTTTCAATGTCAAAAGTTGGATTTTTTTTGAAGTTTTCCAATCTTTTGAATTAAAAATATTTCATTTTTTTTAAATTAAGCCTTTTATTAGAAATTTATATTTTTAATAAAAATTATTTTTGCACTTTATTTAAGTTGTTTGATTGAAAGGAACAGAAAATATCACAAAATTTTCGTTTATTTGTTATCAATTGAAAAGCAGACCAGAAGTTTCCGGGACATCGCAGTTGAATAATAGGAGAATAATAGAGAACCAGCTCTAAACTAAATAAAAAAAATCAAATTTAAAAAATTGCCTCATCAAACCTATAACTTAAAATCAGTGCAATTTATCAAACAATGTGTTAAGCCGTTTTAGGTTGCTGATTTGATTTTGCACCTTTTGAGAAATTGGAGGTTCGAAATTTTATTTGATAATATTTTCGATGTTTTCTAGAAACAACTTAGGCCGATGCAAATATTTAAAAAAGTTTTTGTCCCTCGGCCCTGGCCGAGGTCAAGGGGGGGGGGGGCAAAAAAATAAAAAAAAATATAAAAATTTAAATAACAAGCCATAGTCTTCACATTTAAATGAAAAAAGTGTTTTAAAATGCATTTTACACTAGTTCACTTGTTTTGCAATCATTAGTTTTCAAAAAATCTAAGATCTGACAAAAACAAAAATTGTATCGAAAAAAAAGATTTTGCATCGAAAAGTTTCAAAAAATCTTGAGACCCAAACATGCTAAAAATGATTTTAAACGCAGGAGAATGTATTTTAATTTGATTTCAGCTGGTTGCACTTGAATTTTCATTGAAATTTTGAAGTTTATTGTAAAAATATTTTTTTGCCCCCTGATTTTTCGGGCCAATTTTGAAGGGGGGGGGGGGGTGACAAAAACTTTTAAAAATATTTGTACCAGCCTTAAAAAAAAAAAATACAAATAAATTAAAAAACAATACTAATGATAATATCGAAAAAAATAAAAAAAGATAAGTTTAGAAATTTAACTTGTACTGATAAAAAGTAACAAAAAAAAAACATGTTTTTTCCATATACCTATCATTACTAACAAGTTTCAATAATAATCGAAGACTTCAAATCGATCAGATTATCCTTTCAAGATTAAGATGTTCGTATATTTGCTTGCCCATTTTGTCTGATCAGCCTGAAAATTATTTGGAAAAACTAATGATTGAACTAACAAATCGATTTTCTGACAGGGTTTGACTGATCAAGTTCCACATAGTTACTATAGGAACAAGATATTTAAAAAAAAATTAAAACGACCATGCGTCTCCTTCTACTGGCAGTGTGGTATGATATTCCATGGAGAAGCATGGTACTTCAAATATAGTTGGTGGATACAAACTGGGTGACGACATGACACAATGTCATATTTTTAAATTCAAAACTTAAAATCACGTCGAAAATGAATGAAAAGCATCACAATCCGTTCAATCCAAGTCCCCCTCCATGTCTCTGGATTAAAACCGCCCAAATCATCGGTCCATTTCTTACCAACGCCCAGAGTTTATAAATCGCTTCCAAAGTGGTGCTGCCCACGACGGTGAGGTAATCGCCAGCCCATCACTTATTGCAGGCACGTCGTTCTCGCCGGCGACGACGACTGCTTGCGGGGTCAGGATTTTCCCATGTATTTCATCTGCTCAGGCAGGGGGTTCTAATCCTTTTGCCCCTTCGCACCAAAACGAACGCTTCCAAACGGCACTGAATGTCTAATGTTTTGCACTTTGTTTGCCTCTCAGCAGCCTTGCTAGCTGAAAAATGAACTCATTCCACCTCGCAGCTTTTTTTTTTGTTGGTGGCAAACCGGTCCGGTTATGTAACCGGGGCTAATTTCTCACATTTCAACGAGCGGAGACCCTTCTGCGGTTGGCCGGCAATAAATTAGAAGAAACGAAACTGAAAATTGAAACTCATCCAGTCCAGCACTGCTGCTGCTGCGGTCCAGGGGTTAGTCTCCAGCTAGTCACGGATCGTTTTCCACTTTTGAAAAGGAAAAAAAAAAAGATCTAGAGAATGCTTTTTCCAGGATGGTGAGAGAGAGCTTTTCTCTGCATGACACGTGCAAAGATGTATAAAAAAAAAGATGGAATAGGAGCGACCATAACTGCACAAAACCACGTTCGGCACGTTCCGAAAACATCGCAAGCAATATTTCTTGATTAAAAGGTAATTGAAATGGTTTCATTGGATGCTCTGGCTAAAGTCAACAGAGCTGATTGCGGTTGGCCGCGGGAAGTTGCTGCTGAAATGTGTGATGCTGACAAAGCCCCATCCGTCTTCTCCAAGAACTACTTTGAACTTTTATTGTCCATGACCGGCAACATCAACTACAAAGTTTTAATGGCTCAAGCTAATAAACGAACCCGGAGTTGGAATCACCACGGCGGCGAAGAAATTGCTGTTTATGACCGTTCGCTAAACTTTGCCCATTTTCAGTGCGTCCGACGAGAAGGGATGATGAATCACCCCTCGTTAGTTGTCCCCGGTGGCCAGCAGAGGCCATAACTCAGCGGCCAATCGGGACGACCAGAATCCCACCTGTTTGCCACATGTTTGACCTCGCAACGAGAAGCTGAGTTGTGTGGACCTATTTTGGGACTAAAATATTGTATTAGACCCAAAATGGGTACACAACCCTTTCGTTCGACACCCTCTATTAGGCATCTCTCGAGGCATCAAATCACCTCTTCCCCTTCTTCTCCGACGTAGACATCCGGCACGGTCGTTTCGATTGGGACATTAGCTTTACACTGCTCATCAATCATGCCGTCGTCAACCGGGCTAAATTTAGCAGGTGTCACGTGTGCAGCTCTATCTCGCGCCGTAATCCGGTGGGATTTGCACCTTCGTGACTAACCTGAACACTTGAAATGCTGACGACGAAACTGTGTTACTTTAAAGCGATCTTACCAAAATCAGCAAGAGAGGAATTGTTTCAAACCTGCTGTGCAACGCAATGCACCAAAACTGCACTGTTTGACACTTTGAGCTGCCAAAACCAGGGACATGCACCTATTTTGGACCTACGTCCAAAAATTGTTTTTTATTCAATAATCAATCCCAACAATGAGCCACCTCCCCTAAATGTGCTCCCTGTCGGAAGAGAAGAAGCAGCTTCCGGTGTCTGTTTTTGCTCGTGACGTTTGGCGTCAGCAGACTGCGCGCTGTCAGCGCCAGTGAATGTGCTACGTGTTTTTTTTTTGTTTCGGTAAAAGTTTTGCGAGAACTCGATAGTGTGACAGCGCGCGCAGGAAGCGGAAACTTGATCAGAAGAAGCGCTGTCAAATTCGATGCGAGGGTTGGTGTTTTGCTAATTTTCATATGATGAAGGTTGCTTTCTCGTGCAAAAATGGTACACAGACTGGTTTCAAAAGAAACGAACATCTAACTGGAGTGTGTTCTTTGGAAGTTTATCAAAGCGCAAAATTATGAACCAAAAAAGGGTGCTCTACTGTCTGAGTAAATGTTGGTTTAGCACACAGCGGGGCATGTATTTTCCCAGGGCAAACACTGGACCGAACAGCAGCGCTTTGATTTGTGATGTTTGCTGAGCCGATAAATAGTAAAATGTTGGAGTTATTTGGAAGCAAACCTTGAACTGTTTATGTTTCAACAGCAAACATTAGCAGTTTTGAGCAACTCTCTACGTTTTTTGCAAATTTTGCATAATTGGTTTCCCCATACAAGTTTCCATACAAATTTGGGTGCTGTCCATAAAAAGTACTATGCAAATATTCGAAAACCTGTAACTTGACAAGGAACTTTCTGATCGATTCAGTGTCTTGGGCCAGGAGTGTAGCCAGAATTTTGGTTCGGGGGAGGGGCTGGAAGAAGAAATTTTCTTCTTCTTTACTTCTTCTTCCTCTCTCCCATATGTTTTCCAAAAATTCGGGGGCTTCAGCCCGAAGCCCACCCTGGCTACGGGCCTGTCTTGGGCCAATTTGTAGGCTATGATTAGGACTAAGCGGAAAAATAATTGCATGGAAAAAGTCATTTTGAATTGACTTTTAAACACAAAAAAATCTATTTGACTAATTTAACCTTATACAATTTTGTTTTCATATTTTTAAATGTTTATGTAGGGTACTTTAGTTTTTCGCAATCATTTTTTAATAGTGATCCATGGAAAGAATCAAAAATTCCCCCGAAAAAATTAGGATTAAACTACGCATTTTTGAATTAAACACATTTTAAGGTGAAAATTTTAAGAAAAAAAAACATGTTTCCATCTTTTGAAAATGTGTCCATCTTTGATAAAATATTGATCCAATTTTTGATGTCTTTTTTTCATATCATAGCAGTATCCATTTTATTCAACTCCTGCCCATTTTTACAAGAATTTCAATTTTCCTTATTTTTGAGAGGTATTTAAAATTAAGAAGATTTTTTTTTTATAAAATTTGAAATATGTGGTGCAAACAAATCTAAAAGATTGTTTCCATGTTTTAATTTGTGAAGAAAACAACAATTTTATCAAAGTTTTTTTTTTGAGTAAATTGTTTGAACTTATACGCACTATACGTTCAATTAAACTTTTTAATTTAATTTTTATTTTTTTGTTAATGAATTGCAGTTTCAATTATTTTTCAAAAATGTTAAAACCAAAAAATGCTTTATTTCAGATTATTTATAAATATTTTGAGTTTTAAATATGTTTCTCATAAAACTTGTATGTTTTTGATCTCATTTGTACTACACAGCAAAAAATCCGATGGTAAAATCGCATACCAAAGCATGCACATCACCTTCGTCAAAATAAACACTTAATATTACACACTGCATGTACAATTTATGCAAACACAAAAAAAAAGTTGCAACCGACGGGATTCAAACCCAGCACCAACAGTAAGGACTGGCGCCTTAGCCCACTCGGCCATCAGACCGATGAAGAGCTGTAAGGATAAACGCATATATGAGCTTGACATTTCGGTCAAGTAGGTTTCCCATACTGATGGGCTACATGTTTCAGGGTGTAAAATCACATAAAATTGCATAAAATAATGCAATATTTATTTTACACCCAGGCCTTTTACACGCAGCTGGATTACTACTTTTTTTGCTGTGTAGTTTTGAGTGGAATTTTTGCAACTGCAGTGATTTAATAATTACGATGAATAAGAACTTTGTTGCTGTCCATACAAAAATGATATATAAAAATTGAGAAAGCTGTATTTTTATAAGGATTTTTTTGATCGATTTGATGTCTTCGGAAAAGTTGTAGGTATGTAAGAAGACTTAACCGAAAAAATGGATACAAGATTTATGCTGATTTTAAAATCACATTATGTTACTAATTGATTCAGACATGCATTGGCACGCTCTGCACTGGCACTTCAAATTAGCACTTACCTCAAGTTCTACGCACACTGCGCATTGCACAGTGCTAGTGCTATTTTTTAGCACTCCCTTAAAGCACTCACATAAACTTAAAAAAAAATAGGTTGGCACTAGTCTTGCTGGTCAATTTGGTGCATTTCAATAAACTGGGATACTGTTTGTGCCCCTAATGGCTATAAGCGTTGACCCATTCGCTCAAGTACTGGAAATCTAGTAAAAATTTTAGGTTCTCATGCCATATTAAAAGATTTTTCGCGATAATCTAAAAGAAAAAAATGGCGCTTTTATTACACAAAAAAAAAATTGTTTACCTTGTACAGAATAGAACCATGGACCTTTCATTTCCAAGTCTTCAACGCAAGCACTGCAGTAAACTTTCTGATAAAAATTGATGAAATTATTTGCACGACTTTCCGGTGGTCGATGACAACCAAATCCAGATAAACAAAAGAAAAATGCTCCAAAATCCTAGATTAAGGTTTGGGTGCCATTCAATTATTCAAACGTTTAGATTCGAGTAGAAATCCAAAAAACATTTTTTTTCCAGGAGTTCTACAAGAGCTCTTCAAGATAGCTACAGCATAGCAGTTTGGACCGGTGTAGGATAAAATTCTCTTCAAAACTTCTTCAGGAGTTTGGAAGAGTACTTGAAGAGAGTTTTACCCTACCGCGATCCAAACTGCTATGCTGTAGCTATCTTGAAGAGCTCTTGTAGAACTCCTGGAAAAAAATGTTACTTGGGAATCATGACATAGAGACCACCGAAACCTGAGGTTTATAAGCGCATTTCTCGTTTTTAATTTTGTTTCGAATAATGTTTAAAGTCCAATAAAAATAACTTATAAAATCACAACACTTTTAAAGCTAACCTTTTCTTCAAAATTTTGACAAAAGAGCGAAAGAGCCGTTCAAAAGAGCCGCTCATTTTAATGAGCGAACATAAATGAACGGCTCCTAAAAAGAGCGATTTTGCCCACCTCTATGACAACACTCTTTTTTACGTGTGAAACATACAATTGTATCATTTTAGAATATTTGAAAATTGGCAAAAAAAATAACCGGGTTTTATTGAAAAAAAGGTAGATTTAAAAAAAAATATTAAAAATATTAAAAAATGGTTGACTTAATTTGAAATTTAAAATCAAATTTGCATTCAAAAAGTACAATAGGCGTCATCCATAAAATATGTCACGCTCTACGGGGGGAGGGGGGTCTGAGCAAGTGTGACATTGTGTGTTATAAGTATAGTAAAAGCGTGACAAATGGGGGGAGGGGAGAAGGTAAATTTTGGCTGATTTTAGAGTGTTGTACTTTATGGATGAATCCTTAGTGAAATTTTGATAAAGTGCAACCTTTAAAAGTTATGGCCATCTGAAAGTAAATTTGTTTGCAAAAAGTTTTGCAGTTTTGCAATTTTTGAAAATAAACCCCCTGTTTACCCAACCTTTAATTTTTTGGATGAAAAAGAGGAAAAATTAAATTTTCGCAGTTCTCGGCATGGTCTGCATTTCATCGCTATTTTTTTTAAGTTTTCACAAATTACTGAAAAATTGAAAATTCTGGTTAAATATTTAAACATGTCAAAATTTAAAGGGTTTTAAAATAAAAAAAAATATTCGTCATTATTTTAATTGTTTCAGCGGGTACGATTAGGGCTCATCCATAAACCACGTGTTAATTAACCCCGTAAATTAAGTAACTTAAAATATTCATATTTTTTTTTTTCCACATGCATTTGAGGATAAAAAGTTGGTTGAGAAATTCAGATTCAAGCCTGTCCAAAGACGGAGTTTGTTTCCACAGGGTTAAACAATTGCGCGACAAAATTAATGCAGATTTTTAAAAATTCTGCTACGTAACATTTGAACATCCCCAAACCAGAAACCCGTAAACAACTTACGCAAATTGGTCACATCCACCGTCCCATCCCAGGCGTTTACGTTCTAAAAATGTGTGCGAGTCTCATTTATAACCCTAGCCAAACTTTCCCGAAAACGTCAATTAAGAATGACGCAAGTTTTTCCTGCCGCCCTCACGCCCTTCAAGAAGAAGCGTGCGTGAGTGCAGCGTTCCCAAGTGGCTGATAAATTTCACTTGCGTCGTGACAGTGTGGTTGAAACGTCTTGAGTACGTTTTTTGTTCGTCTTTTTCTTCGCGCAAACAATTTCTTCGATGGCCCGAAGGCTCTCGAGAGGATTTGGGCGGAACTCCGTCCTAGCTCGAGGGACTCGAGGGTTTTGGCAAACAGAAATGAAGAATAATGCTTAATAAATTATGCAAACAACGCGGAGGGAAGCTTTCGGGAGTGGGTTAGCCACCCACAACAAGTTGACTATTTAATGCGGAAAAAAAAACTTTGGCTTAAGATATGTTAAATTTTTAACCAATATAAACTCAACAAACTTTTTAGGTGGAACTTCTTTAAACAGATAGTTCCACTATTTGAGTTGACGACACTCCGTTTTGCGGTGGGAATTGAACCAACAACCGCACCGTGCCAATATCCTTCGGGCGCTTCTACTGCTGCTGCCTGCTAAGTCTCCCCAAGGATGTAATTTAATTCGAGGAACAAACAGAGGAAATCGGATTTTTCCTGGTCCAAGTTATAATGCTGCTGGCCGTCGTGGTCCGACCGAGAGCAGTCCCGGGGAAATCGTTTTATTATTTGCTCGTCATTTTGTTCCACTCCACTGCTGGGAAACTCCCCGCCGGCGTTGCGTTGCCGTTTGCTAGCGGAAGTTCTACATCAGGCTCGACAGTGTGTAAAATCAATATTTTCCATCTCTTAACAGTTGGTTTCCTCCTGGACTTCCCGGCCGTCGAACCGTCGACTAAATGTGGCAACCGGAGATTGATTCTGGTGTGTGTGTGTGTGTATGGGTGCGTGTTGAGGTTGTCCCCACAACTCGAGGCGCTTGGTTGGTCAGGGTTGCCCTGGGATATCACAGAGCTTAGCGTGTAAGTGAGGTTGGAGCACCACCCTAACATTGGGCGAACATGGTTCACCCACCCAGCCGAGTGGGTGGGGCTTCATGTTCAATCAATGACATTGAAAAGCTCTTCCTCTATTTATATAGGCCTGTCTCACAGCAGAGTACAGCCTCCGTGTAAGCTTGATGGGATTCCTCATCAGTCACTATGTATTGATTAATGGCTTACGTATTGGATCACCATTCAGCCATAGTTTGCGGGGGCGTACTTAAAATAGTTCATTCATCAGTGGAGATGTTTGTTCAAAAATTTCAAACTTAAAATTTTGTTGACAATATGAGCTTAATTAGATTTTGAGACGCACGTATTTCCTCATCACTTTCGTTGTATTGCGTGTTTATATGAAATATCAAGTTTCCGACCCCTCCCTAAAAGGTCTCTCCCACACGAAACGTTCGTGTTCTAAAAACAGTACACACATGCGGTAGTAGCAAATGGGGCGTTTGTTATCAGCAAATTGCCATCTAGGATCAAACGGGTTTTGGGGCGGTTGAGTGACGAACACCACGAGCCTACGAGCTTCCAATTTGAGAATTCCAATCTCTATGGAAAATTTGCCAATGTCGTCACAAGATTGATCTTGCTTGCTAAATTCTAAAAGTAGATTGAGGCTACAAAACGTAAGCTCATCAAAATAATCTTGATTATAATCAAAGTTGAAACTTCCACTATCATGTGGATTTTTTAAATCAAAATGAACAAAACGAACAAAATGAACAAAATGAACAAAATGAACAAAATGAACAAAATGAACAAAATGAACAAAATGAACAAAATAAACAAAATGAACAAAATGAACAAAATGAACAAAATGAACAAAATGAACAAAATGAACAAAATAAACAAAATGAACAAAATGAACAAAATGAACAAAATGAACAAAATGAACAAAATGAACAAAATGAACAAAATGAACAAAATGAACAAAATGAACAAAATGAACAAAATGAACAAAATGAACAAAATGAACAAAATGAACAAAATGAACAAAATGAACAAAATGAACAAAATGAACAAAATGAACAAAATGAACAAAATGAACAAAATGAACAAAATGAACAAAATGAACAAAATGAACAAAATGAACAAAATGAACAAAATGAACAAAATGAACAAAATGAACAAAATGAACAAAATGAACAAAATGAACAAAATGAACAAAATGAACAAAATGAACAAAATGAACAAAATGAACAAAATGAACAAAATGAACAAAATGAACAAAATGAACAAAATGAACAAAATGAACAAAATGAACAAAATGAACAAAATGAACAAAATGAACAAAATGAACAAAATGAACAAAATGAACAAAATGAACAAAATGAACAAAATGAACAAAATGAACAAAATGAACAAAATGAACAAAATGAACAAAATGAACAAAATGAACAAAATGAACAAAATGAACAAAATGAACAAAATGAACAAAATGAACAAAATGAACAAAATGAACAAAATGAACAAAATGAACAAAATGAACAAAATGAACAAAATGAACAAAATGAACAAAATGAACAAAATGAACAAAATGAACAAAATGAACAAAATGAACAAAATGACAAAAATGACAAAAATGACAAAAATGACAAAAATGACAAAAATGACAAAAATGACAAAAATGACAAAAATGACAAAAATGACAAAAATGACAAAAATGACAAAAATGACAAAAATGACAAAAATGACAAAATGACAAAAATGACAAAAATGACAAAAATGACAAAATGACAAAATGACAAAAATGACAAAAATGACAAAAATGACAAAAATGACAAAATGACAAAAATGACAAAATGACAAAAATGACAAAATGACAAAAATGACAAAAATGACAAAAATGACAAAAATGACAAAAATGACAAAAATGACAAAATGACAAAAATGACAAAATGACAAAATGACAAAAATGACAAAAATGACAAAAATGACAAAAATGACAAAAATGACAAAAATGACAAAAATGACAAAAATGACAAAAATTACAAAAATGACAAAAATGACAAAAATGACAAAAATTACAAAAATTACAAAAATTACAAAAATTACAAAAATTACAAAAATTACAAAAATTACAAAAATTACAAAAATGACAAAAATGACAAAAATGACAAAAATGACAAAAATGACAAAAATGACAAAAATGACAAAAATGACAAAAATGACAAAAATGACAAAAATGACAAAAATGACAAAAATGACAAAAATGACAAAAATGACAAAAATGACAAAAATGACAAAAATGACAAAAATGACAAAAATGACAAAAATGACAAAAATGACAAAAATGACAAAAATGGCAAAAATGACAAAAATGACAAAAATGACAAAAATGACAAAAATGGCAAAATTGACAAAAATGACAAAAATGACAAAAATGACGCAAAAAATTCACATTTTTTTTACCGTGTAGATATGTTTTAGGTTTTAATCAATCAGCTAACGCAAAAAAATCATTTCAAACATATTTCATTAGTTCATACCTGCTAGTTTTGAGTTTTACTCTGACCGAGTCTAGCGCTCACGTGCCACCACCACCTCTACCTTGATTAATGAAGAAAAATGGAATAGTGGGAGCTCGCGTGTGGGCTCCATCCAACGGGAACCGCGCGAGTTGTCCGATAAAATTAGCAACCGGTTGGGCACTTCGCATTCATCACCGGAGCTGATCCTTGATTTGGGTTCCCCGGGCTCTGACAGGACCAGACGGGATGATTTCGACACAAAGGTACGCTTGCAAAGGATTAGCTGAGTTTGGACAATAATATTTTTGTTTTTTTTCCCCGGGCAGACGGTAATAACAAAATTCATGCCATTTCAATAACAAATACTGTTAAAATAACAAAAAGTGTTATGGAATATTCTTGCAAAATCCATTTTTGCATAAGAGTTTAATAACAGTTTATGTTATCATATCAAAATTTGTTATTGGTCTAATATTAGTTGAAATCTAAAACAACTTAGAAAGAACATTTTTTGTTATGGAAGAATAACTCCAATTGTTATTGGAATGATCGGGTTAGTTGTTAAAATAACAAAAAATAATAACAAAGATTTCTTCGAAGAATTACTGAAACTGTTATTAGTCTGTTATTACAAGAACAATCCAATAACAAAAAAATCATTACGGCGAATAACAAAACTTGTTATGAATAACATAAAATGTTATTGGCCTAGTATTTTCAAATAACAAACATGTTATTCCCACGTTATTTTCGTCTGCTCGGGTTCTCACGATTTTGTTTGGCTGCAGAACGAACAAGTTTCGCGATGAAATATTTTCAATTTAAACTAAATTTATATTTTTATACTGTGAGGTGTCCTGTCTGTTTTGTCAGTTCTTAGAGTAAATTATTTACAAAAGCATTCACACGCAACTGTGTGAACTGCTTCCGTAATCCGTGAAATCTCCCATCTTGCCTCAAGCTAACGAGTGAAAACTCCACGAAACTTGAATTACAAGGTACGGCTTGGCGGGAAGCTTCTACGAACTTTCCCGAAGGGATCCATCAAACGTCGCCGACGACGACAGGTTGAAGACGAAGGTCCCTCTGTGGTACTGCAGAACCTGAAGGGGTAACGAACAAAACACGCAGCCTCAAAGTTTCCGACTCTAATGAAGCTAATTAGAACAAGAGTGATGATTGCTGGTTTAGTGGATGGGGGTTTTGAAAGTTTTCAGAGTCGATGAAGGTTGGAATTGTGAGAGTACAAAGGCAGGTAGAAGTCTCGAAGCCACAAATTTTAAGGGTGTTTTGTAGGAATTCTTGGAGCTCACGTGAAATTCGTAACAAATATTCTTACTCATTGATAAAACAAGTTTTTCACCTCCAATATGACGAGACCGATGCTGATGACCACGATCGTATACAAAAATATTTGCATTTAATTAAATATCAGTCGACCATTGTTGTCAATGCACTGTTGAAATTTCATTATGCTTATCGAGTATAACAGCATCATGCATAAACAAGTGATATGATTCGATAATGAAATGAAATTCTGGTTTTATTTGCAGGTGAGGATCCATGGTTTCAACACCAACATCATCAACAGTTGTTTGCTGGGAGTTCTACTTGAATTATGTTCAGGACTAAATGCGTTTTATGGTATGTAAACAAATGTGTATGAATAAAATGAATGTCAAATAAGTGGATCAATCTGACATTCAATAATAATAATTAATTTCGAGTACAATTAAAATCATATTTACAATAAACTTTAAAATATTAATTGTCCCAACCCGCTTCCCCACCAAGATATCCTCCAGTCCACCGACTCAACGAGCACGAACCGGCAAAGTTATCGATTTAATTAATGTTTTATAGCCCAGTCGGCACCTCGCCATAGCAGCCGTACTACCGATGATCTGCTGCTCAGTGGCCAGGTGTGACATCCCGGTGTAGGAAATTAAGAACCAGTTGAGCCGCCCAAGTTTCGCCTGCCTTTTTTTTTGCACAATCCAGAAGTGGCACTCTGCTCTAAAAGCGGAGTCGCACCTCGGGTTCGCGTTTCACACGCCATCACGAACGCCGCCAGGTCAGCGGAGCAATCTTGAGCGGTGTAAAGTGTAATAGAAAAAGTTTGCTTAAAATTGATCCCGGTAATTAGAAAAGTTGTGGAGCGAATCGTCGCAATTAAAGTTATAAAATGTGGTGAAAACAGTGTTCAAAAAGAAATAAATTGACTGACACTCAAAATTTGAATTCTTAGTTCAGTCAGTAAATTTTTATTATTTATGCTGAAAAAAAAAACATCAATGCACATTGGTTGCGAAATAAATCTAATTTATGGCTTTAATCTTACGAGTGTTGCCTCCAGTTGCAAAGTTTGTCGAGCTTGCGGGAAAAAGATGCATGTGATATTAATGGTTGCAAAATATCTCGTGTGCTGGCAGTGAAATATGCAAAACATGATCTCAGAACAGCAATGAAATTGGCGTCCCCCCATCGGGCATGAATCATGGTGGCATTCGATTGCAATGTGTGTCGGTTAGTTTATTTATGGTTGTGCGTTGAACTTTTTCTTCTCACACCAGAGTTTATAGAGCAATTCCAGCCCAAAACAGGATTTTTTAGGTACTTTTTTCTCAACCCTCTCCGATTTCAATAAAACTTTGTAGAAATGTTATCCTACGCTTAAAGCTATTTTTGTGTATTTGGAGCCAGTTTTACTCGATAATGACATTTGAGAAAGGCGTAAGTATTTTCAATATTTTTGTAATTCGGAATTTAAATATCGCTGTATCTCGAAGCCGTTGTATCGCATCAAAAAGTGGTCAAAGACAAACTTGTAGGAAATTTGACGGGCTTTCTGAAAAAAATACACTGAAAGAAAAAAAACACGCTACTTTAATGATATTTATTTTTAAGTTAAAAAGTCAAATTTGAAGGTGAGCCCACGATTCTTTTTTCATTAAATATTTTTTATGAAAATAGCCTAAGGCCGTTGCAAATATTCTTTGAAGTTTATGTCCCTCGACGCTGGTCGGGGTCGAGGAGGGGGAGGGGGCAAAAAAAATAAAAAATATTAATAACAAGCCGTGGTCTCAACATTTGAATGAAAAAAGTGTTTTAAAGTGCATTTTACACCTGCCCAGTTGTTTTGCAATCATTAGGTTTCAAAAAATCCAAGTATTGAAGAGATTTTTGTTTTCGCCGAAAAAAAACTTTTTGCGGTGATGTACATTGGAATTCCACAAAAATTGAAAATATTGTTGATCAATCCCAGACATGCTTAATATGATTTGAAACGCAGGAAAAAGCATTTCTAATTGTTTCCAGTTGGTTAGACTTCTTTTCCCTTTAAAATTTTTAAGTTTCTTGAAAAAAAAATTTTTGCTCCCTGATTATTCAAATTGATTTTGAAGGGGGAGGGGGGGCAACATAAACTTTTAAAAATATTTGCAACGGCCTAAAATGTTACAAAAAGACTCACGAAAAATGCAGGAAGTTTCTTTAAAATTATAAATTTGAATTTAATTAATTTTGAAGTAGATTTGTACTCAAAAATAACTAGATTCCATTTTCTATGGTTGTCTTTTATTCATTTTTATAATTGATCCCTTAAACAATAAAAAATGTTTTGACACAAAAAAAATCTTCTAATGCATTTACAGGAACAATACCTCCTTTGAATGAATAAAGAAGAAAATAAATTGTAATTTTAGAACAAATTTCAAGAGCCATCGCTTCTCGGATGAAAGAGCTTCACTTGAAATTTCGAAAAAAAATCATACAAAAATTAAAAATGCTTTTGCAAATGCCAGTCCACAATCGGAAATACATTTTGCACCATTTTTATGTTATCTTTAACTTCAAAACGGAGCAAGAAATTTTAAAACATTTCAAGAAGGAAAAGTAAACTGCATTTTTTTTTCCAAAAACTGAGCCAATTTCTGTATTAACAAACGAGTTTTTTCGTAACTTTTTTTGGTTAATTCTTAGCAATTTTGAAAAAAAATATTTCAAAGCTAATGAAAATAGTAGTTTATGCAACAAGTTGCAAAAAGAAGATTTTTTCAGCACGAGTCGAACGAGGTTTACTGATTTGAATAAATACGAAGAGTGCTGAAAAAATCTTCTTTTTGCAACGAGTTGCAAAAAACACACACTGAGTGAAATTTCATGTCAAATTTTCATGTATTTTGTCAACAAATCGTTTAAATAAAAAAAATGTTGAAAAGTGTTACTTTTCGAAACAAGTGCTGAAAAGTTCAACTTTTCAGCACCCTTTTGAGTGCTGAAAAGTAGAACTTTTCAACATTTATTTTGAAAAGTGTTGCTATTCGATTCTGTTATTTTTGGTACAGAAAAGTAGGCTATTTCGTCGTTCAAGAATGACAGGAAAAGTAAGTAGTTTCACGACGGAATTGCAAAACAAAATTTTAGCTACTATTGCTGAAAAGTTCAACTTTTCAGCACCCATTTCAGTGTTGAAAAGTAGAACTTTTGAGCACTGGTATTGAAAGGTATTAATTTTCCATTCTGTTTTTTTGGTAGCGAAAAGTAGGCCTTTTCGTCTCTACAGAATGACTGGAAAAGTAAGTAGTTTCACGACGGAAGTGCAAAAATGCACTTTAACACACATGTTTAAAGAAAATAAAGAAATTCTAAATTTATATTTCAAGGCTGATTTTCAGATCTTGAAACAAAAAATTTCACAAAAAGCTTTTAAAGTTACCTTCATAAATTCTAAAAATATCGAGAAATCTTTGAAAATATGTTTGTTTTGTTATTTTCTCGTATCGTTTTTTTTTATTATCGATCTTTTTTTATTTTTTTAATTGGCTCAAACTTTGTGGGACCTTTCCTATGACCATTTTGTCCAAACAATATTGGTAGCTGTCCATACAAAAATGATACGAATTTTCTGATCAATTTGGTGTCTTCGCCAAAGTTTTAGGCATTGTTGAGGATTATTCAGAAAAAATAGGAAAGCAGAAGAAAATAAAGCTGCCAATTATTTAATGAAAATCTTTTTTCACAAAAACTCAATTTCCCAAAAAATCTTTTTTTTTATGTTTTAGGAAACCAAGATCCGCAACTTTAGAGCCATAGAGAAGTATGGTCAAAAATGTTGCCGCCTAGTTATGAAACATTCCTAAAATCATCCGATCTTTTATTTTTCAAAATTTAGCAAGACTAATTTTCTAAAAGGGCCAAAAATCAATATTACGTTTTTTTTTAATGTTTGACTTATAAATATTGTTAACGATAAGATCGGAAAATTTCACGAATGTTTAATGTGTTAACATTGAAAATCAGACCATTAGTTAATGAGACATTTGCATTAGAAAATGGAGGGTTGTTTGGGTTAGAAAAAAACTTTAATTTTCCTATTTCTTATTTGTTTCGAGCCGCTGTATCTCAGTGTCTTCCATGTCTTTTCGGCAATATTACAGCAAATTTTCTGAATTAAAAAAAAAACAAAATCAGAAATGGTCACTCATGGTCACTGTTTTTAAAAATCGAAAAACTGCAATTTCTTGAAAACGAGGCATTTTATCAAAAAAATTGTGAAGTACTTTTCGATTGCAAGTTTATATATAAAAATGAGGTCAAAAAAATTTATGTTTAAAATTATTCATAAATATTTTACTAGACTTTTCTATGGCTCAAAAGTAAAACAAATAAAAAATTCTCGGAAAACAAAAAAATGCCAATTTCTTAAAAATAACTTTCACCCATAGATGTACTTTTAAAAACATCTTTTTTCAAAACGATATATCGAAATATTTGACGTTAGTCAATTGATAATTATAATTGTCGTTTTCGGAAGCCCCAAAAATAGTTATGTTCAACTTTACAGAGATGACGCGGCAGAGTTACCTGATCTGTACAAATTAAGTTTTATCTAAGAAGCCATACCGGATTGAATTAGCTTAAATTGGATCAACCAGATTCTTGACGAATTTTAATCATACTCAAGTAAACCGTGAGGATGGAAAACCAGAACCTTCAATATAATAAATAAATTGATGTCTTTTAAGATACTAATAAACGACTATAAAAGACCCACTAAGTGCAAACGCGTTTGGTCTCGTTACAACAACGTTTACGAGGATTAAACTAATTCAACTTGCCTAAATTTTACATGCTGCATTTTCCCTCCAAAAACCACCACTTCACCACTAATAAGCCATTAAAGTGCCATTTGGTTTCCGAAATAGCTGAGAGAAAGAGAGAGAGAGAGAGATAGGGAGATCACCTTGACAGTGCTGCCATAATCTTTCCGAGATTGAGATCTTAATGGATAATATCCCTCAATGTGTTTTCTCCAAATCCCGCGCGGTGAGAATCATGTGCCAGCATCTTGCGCCACACCACAAGATAATGCCCTAATGTTAGTCAATTAACGTATAAATTTTGCATGCAAATTCCTCCGAGGGGTCTAGAACGCAGAAGGAGACCGTCGTCGTCGTTGTTTCTTGGGCCTCCCCTTGCACTATGGGGTTTCAGGCGGCCATAAATCGAAAAACCGACATACTCTAATTATTTTTTTGGTATTTTTTTTCGAAAATAAACATTCTAACTAAGAAAAATCCGGAGTTTGAAAGTTGTAGGTTCAATATTCACTGAATTGCAGACCTTCAAAGGCGAAAATGGTAAGAAAAAACATGTTTTTTTGACAAAAAAATGATTATTTTTCATAGTTGTACTGTGTAGCTGTTTATGTATTTTTTCCTGCATCATTATAAATATTCAGAAAGGTAATTGATTCAACTTTTCAATAACATTTTACAAAACACACTTTTATAGGCTAAAAAAAATAATAAAAATCAAAAAAGATGGATTTTTATTCAAAATTTAGTTTTTTTCAACTTTGTTAATGGAGTACTTTTTTTGTGTGCATTTGTGCGATCTGAAAATTTTGCAGCTTAAAATTTGAACCATGTCCTAACTTGTCTCCAAATTTCAAAGTGCACTTATGTGCACTTTTTGAGTTATGCCATTTTGAACATTTTGATTCATGCAAGAAAATTAATGATTTCGCGTATACGCTTGGTTAAAATCACATTATTTACCTGCGGAGGCAGAAATGACGTACCTGCTATGTATGTTTTGAAATTGATTTGATATTCATGACTTTGTTGGTAACGTAAACTGGGGTGACTTTGATAGCCCGGTTTGACTTTGATAGGTTTTTCAAATGCCCGTCAAATTAATATTTAAACATTTTTGAGAATTTTGAGTATGTAAGCATTAAGGGAAAGCTTATTATCGAACATATATGCAAAAATGTGACTGTTACATTGGATGTATCAAAAATAGTGGCCAAATCAAATTTCTATCAATGTCACCCCGGGTTATCAAAGTCACCCCAGTTTACGGTACTTAGGTACGTTTAATAAAATTAGAAATTCCTATTCTAAGTATTTTACAGAAACGATTCGTCGAATATTCATATCAGTTCGTTGTTGTGTTCTTTTGAAAGTATGGATAATAATACCGTAGTGTCCCTGTACGATATAACGAAGCACTATTCTGAAAACGTGAGAACTGCTTTCGAGTATATTTGTAAGAATTACAACATTGCAGAACCATCACATGATCAACTCAGGAAAAACCCACAGAGGAAAAACTACGCATGCTGTTCTGTAGCTTCAAAACGAGGTATACAAAAGCCCATAGAAGAAGTTCATATTTTAAGTAATCTAAAGACAATCGGTTACATAGTGATTTTGATTTAGAAGAATTTATCGTGGAAAACGTGAATTTTGCAAGTGGATCAACCAAAAACGTGGACGAGAATCCATACAATGTTCCATAAAATAAACCGTCTAAAATTCTAAAACACCGCAAAAATCAAATTTTAATTGGAGGGGGATGGGGGGGAGGTGGATTTAAACTAAAGAAAAAGAGGAGGGAGATTGAACGTAAATCAGAAACTTTAACATAGCATAAACCGCCATTCCGTGCATCAAATAGACATAGCAAGAATATCAAAATTCACCACTTTAATGCATGTGGCCTCAAATATATGAAAAAATCGAAAATTAAACTTTTTTTTTGGAAAAATATCAAAATTCATTTGTTTTCATTATACTAAGTACAAACAACACAAAAAAGTCACAAAAAAGCAAAAAAATATTTTTGGCCGCTCGCTTATATGGAAATACCCCATAGTGCCTTGAGGGGAAAAAGCACGCGCGTCTAGGACGATAATTTGAAGTTGATTGTAACGACGACGGCTAGAATTGGTGTAATGAATGATTATGACTTCTGGCTGAAGCACGACCGTCAACAGGAAGCGGAAGTTTTTTTTTGTTGTTGAAGATTTTGCGGCTATTTTTTTCGTTGGGAGAGAGATGAAGTGCTGATAATAAAACGGAACCGTTGAAATTCCTCCCCGGGAAAGCAATTAAGGGAGACGTGCTTTTACGGAGAATGAGCTTATTCCAATGGGGTTTGAGGTTGACGGTGATGAGGTTAAGAAGAATTTTTTTTTCATATGAAATTCTAATGTTAATGGGCTTATTTGTATGCGATATGCGGGATGATTTTAAGCTTGAATCTGACTAGGAATTTCCTTCTTGAGTACAATTTGCTTTAAATTTCTAATTTTTCGTAAGCCTTTAGGGCGAGGATGCTAGCATGTATGATGCTTATGGCAGTTACCATGTAGGTCATGGCAGGATCCTGAAAAAAAAATCAATTCTGCTAGAAAAGTGATGCAATACGTGGAAGATTTTATGCTGACAGGTCACTTAGGAAGAGCTTTCGTACAAACAATACGTTGGGACGCTAGAAGATAAGCATAGACGAGGATTTTATGTGGAAAAGTTAATGTTGTTAATCCAACGTCTTAAATCTTTTGTGATTTTTTTTTGGAAAACATTGAACGATAATTTTTAAATCAGAAATAAACATTTCTATTTTGACAAAAGTTTTTCAAGTTACTTGAAAATAATCATGGAAACTACATTCAAATTTTGACAAGTTTTGATTGCAATTGACCGAGCCACGTAGCCCAGTGGTAACGCTTCCGCCTCGTAAGCGGTAGATCGGGGTTCAAATCCCGGCTCGGACCAACTCAACTGGTGATCTTTTCCCTTCTGGAATCGATTGCTTAGTAAAGGGAAGGTAGTGTATCGTCACAAACTGGACCTTATCACGACACCTTAGGGAGGCGACCTATGGAATGTTAACATTAACCTTAACATGTTAACATTAAGTTGAGAATGAAACTGTCACTGAATCCGCTTTGTAAATGCCGGCCCCGATACTCTTCAAGGGTGTTCCCTTAAGGAACTGGGAAAGATTTACTTACTTTACTTTTGATTGCAATTTCTACTCGGGATCTATTATGTAAAATTGGTGGCTTAGTTAGAATTCAGAAAAACACGTATTTCTGCCATTTTTCGTACTTATTAGGGGAGTAACAATACTTGAGACATGACATCTGCAATAACTCAATTATTTGCATTTTTTTTATTTAAGAACATTTTTTCATTAATAAATTTCGTGTTTTTTGTAAGTAAATAGGTTAATTTTTAGAGTGTAACAATGTTCTAAAACGTTGTAAACCAGACAATTACAAGAAAATGATGTAAAAAAAATGGGTTTCTTAAAACCATCACGAGTTATCGTGACTCTACAAAAAAAATGAACAAGTTGGTCGTCTCTGATCTTGGCCGTTCAAGGTCACACGAACGGCGTTACAAAGAGAAACAAGAAAAGATATTTTTTGTTCAACTTTTTCTTCTCTTTTAATCACTACCACTCGTGATTAGGGCTAGTGATTTTTCGCGATTTCACGGAAGCCGCGTAATCCTTGAAATTTGCCCTAGATCATGAAATCTGATCAATGCCGTGAAATGCCGCGAAATTTGAAAAATTGCTCCTCAGTGTTTGAATTTTTCAATTTCGAATTGAAACAAACCACAAGACGAGCATTTTGAAAGTAGTTGTTTAAATATAATAAAAAAATATTGCATGGTTAATTTTGTTCTTTTTTATTTATTTATTTTTTGAGGAAATTGATCATCTCTATCGATAAGCTGATTTTCACATGTAAACATACAGCGAAGTGACCTTTGATTGTAACATGCCATGGATAACACAAAGTGAAATTCAATGAAAGAAAACACAATTAGTTTAAGCTATTTTATATTTCAATCTCTGTGAAATTTAGAAAATTAACAAGTTGCATTGTATAACTTGGGAAAAATTTAAAATGATTTGGATATTTAAGGTAGTACTAAAGTTTTTTATTAAATTTTAAATTTGAAATAATTTGATAAAAATCAAATTTAAAAAAAAAATTATATATTTTAATTTTTTTCTTATAATCAATACAAAATTATGCAAAAACTGTTACAAATAGTGATTTGACTAAACTTATTTCAAATATTCAAATATTTTTATTCTACTGTTGATGAATTAATATTGGTTTACACTTAAGCAAATTATTATGTGTTTAAATTTTAAAGTCATTCAGATGTAAAATTTAACAAAATTAAACTCATACAAAAATATTTTGTGTCAGTGGGTATTATTTTTTCTGAGTTATTGTTTATTCTTAAAGTAACTTCCCTGTACAGAGTAGTGCGGTGCCTGTGTGGACGCGCAGTCCTGTTTTTTCGTGTTATTTTCCGTCTCTTTTATGTCGCTGTTCGAGTGCATGGAGTGATTGGTCATTATAATTAAATAATGGCATCAGTAGTGCGGTGCCTGTGTGGACGCGCAGTCCTGTTTTTTCGTGTTATTTTCCGTCTTTTTTATGTCGCTGTTCGAGTGCATGGGATTGGTCATTATAATTAAATAATGGCATCAGTAGTGCGGTGCCTGTGTGGACGCTCAGTCCTGTTTTTTCGTGTTATTTTCCGTCTCTTTTGTGTCGCTGTTCGAGTGCATTGGGTGATTGGTCATTATAATTAAATAATGGCATCAGTAGTGCGGTGCCTGTGTGGACGCGCAGTCCTGTTTTTTCGTGTTATTTTCTGTCTCTTTTATGTCGCTGTTCGAGTGCATGGGGTGATTGGATTTCTTCTGATTCGTGTTGTTTTCATCTCTTTTGTGTCGCTGTTTGTGTGCATGGGGTGATTGGTCTTCTTCTTTTTTCTTTATTTTTAGTTCGCGCGTTCGTTGGCCAATGAGTTTATTTTTGTTCTCTTTACATAGTTTTCGATAGAAACGATCCGAATTCTTTTTTTTCGAGACAAGCAAGTCGTATTGCTGGATTAAGTCCTTTCTATATAATCGATGATCGGAAGGCACGCCGACGAATATGTTTTAAGGCTTATGGTATAAAATCATTTTTATGAATAAAGCCCTTCTTACATCACCGTTGATCGGAAGGCACGCCGACGAAGAATTTCTGGAGGATCGCGGTCGAATTAATACTATATTTAAAATTCTAGATAGCTATCTTTCGGATTCGATTGTGAGTAGCGGGACTTCGCGGTTACTATGCAACGTATTTTTGGAGTCTTTTTATATTTTAAATTTATAAGTCCTTCTTTTATCATCGTTGATAGGAAGGCACGTCGCCGGTTAAGTTCGTTTAAGTTATTGTTTTAATTTCATTACAATCGGTTACGTGGTGTCCTGTTTTCTTTTCGTTTATATTCGTTGATCGTAATAATTTATTCCAACTGGCAACTTTAGTATTAACTCATCTACTATTTTTGACATTTGCTCGCGTTATCTTAATTGTACCAACAGTAAAAATATACTGATAAGTCCAGCCCATAGCACTACCGCTCGGTTGGCACGCGTTCGATTAAAACAAACTTTTAAATAATCAATTATTTATCTTTCCGCAGCCGGCTGCCTAAGATTTAAAATTTCAACCGATAAACAAAATGCTCATGGTCACATCACTGCCACTCGTGAATCCTGACCTCATACCCATCTACTAATCCTCTCAAAACTCATGTGATACTTTGTCGGAGAAGCAGTCGATTGGGCGGTCTCTATCACTCAAGTATCGGACTAACATTCCCATCCACTTCCCCGTGACCCTACCACTGGTCGTGGCCGGCGCCGGTATTGATCAGCATGATAGGGGCCTTTGAGAAGTTGCGAAGCGAGGAAAGATAGCACCCACTTATCTTCCACGGCTCGTGGATGTAACTTCTGGAGGTCCTGGTCAATAACGGAGTAGCAACTGCGGGTGGGCACCTATGCTTATGCTTATGCTTATTCTTAAAGTAACTTCCCTGTACACAATAATATAAGAATATGTTTGCATTTATTTTAAGTTGATTTACGAGTACCGTGATATTGTCGTGAAATTCAAATGTTTTGTAATTAGCATGCCACGAAATTTCAATTTTTGAGCCGTGAAAAATCACTAGATCTACTCGTGATGGTTACAAGCAAACCCCCTTATGTTTATACATTTTTTTTTGTTATTGTCTGTTCTACAATTTTATATAACATCGTACAGTCATCCCACATATTCGGAACACCCACAAATTCGGAACACTTTTGTGATGATTTGTCAATAGCTTGCCAAATGCCGCTTTTCTCTCGACCCTACTATTTTTAGGACCTTTATTTGGCCATTTTCTTGCTATTTTACTAGTAAAAGTAGTACTTTTTGAACAAAAAACTTCACTTCAAGACTATTTTATCCAGAGCAGCAAAACACTGCCTCCAAATTGCCGTTTCCATAATTGTGGGATGTTATTGTGCCTCCCACAATTGTGGAACACCTGAATTTAACTGATATTTTCACAAAAAAAAGTTATCAGACCATGGATAAAACATCACTAAGCTTGAGTTTCACTGGTTGCAGTGTGTGAAGTCATTATTTTGTTACAAATATGTACTCCTGGAGAGATCCAAAGTTTGTTTACATCCGTAAGAAAAAAGTGTTCCGAATTTGTGGATTTCAAGGGTTAAAGTTTTTCTTCAAAAACTTGATATAAAAGTTAAAATTTGCAGATGTTCGATACAGCATTCGAAAGATCTTATGAGAAGCTTTCAAATGAAGGTTAAAGCGAATCATTAAGCTCAATCATCGATTTGCTATGATTTTTTTAACATTGGCCGATCTGTAAACTGTTCCGAATATGAGGGATGACTGTAACACTCTAAAAAATAATCCTGCAAAGTCACAAAAAATACGAAATTTGAAAATGAAAAATTATGCTCTAAATGGAACGTGTCTTTTCTTGGTTACTGCAGATTCGTAAAAGACATTAAATTTGCCATTAAATGAAAAGTGGCAAAAAAATACAGTCAACTAAAACTAGAATCATTGAAACTATTTTTGTATTTTTTTCGATGAAATATTGAAATCGCCATTAATTCGGGAGACCGATTTTAAGTAAAAGTTTCTTAGACACAAAATTTTCAAACCATCTAAATTTTAGACTGAAAATTATTGAGAAACACGTCTTTTTTGTTAATGTTCAAAAACGGAAGCTGAATTTTTCAGCACTTGTTTTGAAAAGTTATACTTTTAACATTGTGGTGTGGTACTTTTTTTTAATGTGGAATGGTTCACGAAGCAAAACCTGTTTTTTTTTTTCAACACTCGTCGTATTTACGCTTCATTACAAAATGAATTATATGCCCCTTTGGCTGAAAATAACGTACACCAATCTCAATCTATTCAGATTTTTTTACTTTAAACAATGACTCATCAAAAAGCGCAACTTTAGAATAAAACCTTTGTCCTTCAATTGGCCGTAAATGCCATGTCATTTTCCACCGCCTTCTTGGACAAACAAAAACCGCACCAGTTCCGAGTTAATCATCCTCTAGCCATCGGACAATTACGTTGCCTCGCGTGACTCCCGCTCAGCTCGGGTGTGCTTCTAATAAAACTTTCCAGTTTATGACTATTTCGATGAAGCTCCTCGGAGCTCCAAGTTGTGTAGAATAGTGTGACACAGTTTTCTCACTGCCATAAAAATTTCCGTTCTTTTTTTTCTCTCTCTCTCTCTAACTTCCTGATAAACTGCAAAACTATATACATTTTCCAACGGTTGGTCGGACAAAACGGCGCGATCTCGTGCCACCACAAATTTGACCCAGATTTTTTTTCTCAGTTTAGTTTGTGGATTTTTCGTTTCCGGTTCAAGATATCCCCGTTAGGTTATAAAGAACTGCTCAACAAGTGGCTCCACCACACCGCGTTGAGATGTGTCGTGTCTGGTGACCCTGTGTCAGTTTGGGCACCTCCAACATCCAACTTGGCTACAAGTTTCGATAAATTAAAATTAAAATGCACGGAAATGTGCGGTGACTTCGTGCTGCCCGGTAGTTATCGTAAATTCGTTTCAAACCATTAGTCCTGGTCCCGGGAGGAGGCCACATTCCGGAAATTTGACTGCACAACGTGGAAACGGTCGGGAGTTGTGGTGGCTAAAGAACAGAATAATTTACGGTCACGCCCTCGGTCACGTAGCCACCCCTTTTCTTGTGGTTGATTACAAATTGTTGACTGTCACTTGCGGGGACTATTCCATTCCAGCGGGTCAGAGATAGATCTTCCAGGTTGCGTTGGGTGGAGTTAATGGAAATTAATTAATATTTTCCTATCCACTAATGGTGCGAAGCACACAAAAAAAAGTGTGCCTGTGACTAATGTAACGTCGTTACACCGTAATCTTGACTCACCCTTTGACAAATACATCTCATTTCATAGTTTCCCAAAGGATGGTGCCAACAAGGTGACACAAATTACGCCACCCCTGATGACGGCACTCTGTTACGGGAAGAGAAAGATATCTACAGCTAAACGGGGAGGAACGTAACGTAACCGAGCGATGTAGCACATGCAGAGAAATGCTACGAGCGTGAAATTAATTCTGCAAGCCGACTGATTTATGAGGTCGCAGCATTTAACACGTATGCAGCAACCATCCGAACAGCAGCTTCTTGGCAGAAACTGAGTGTGAACTAAGTTTAGATAAGAGAACTTGTGGTATAGTTACGGTATAGATTTTGTGACATTTTTTTAATTTTCACGTACAATTTTAGTATGACAGCTGTAAAATTTTTTTATGGAAAATGTTATGGACAAACTTATGATGGCTTTTTCGAGCATACGGAAGGTATGAAAATAGTATCAGCCAGATTGAAAAATAAGCATAAGCATAAGCATAAGCATAAGCATAGGTGCCCACCCGCAGTTGCTACTCCGTTATTGACCAGGACCTCCAGAAGTTACATCCACGAGCCGTGGAAGATAAGTGGGTGCTATCTTTCCTCGCTTCGCAACTTCTCAAAGGCCCCTATCATGCTGATCAATACCGGCGCCGGCCACGACCAGTGGTAGGGTCACGGGGAAGTGGATGGGAATGTTAGTCCTATACTTGAGTGATAGAGACCGCCCAATCGACTGCTTCTCCGACAAAGTATCACATGAGTTTTGAGGGGGTTAGTAGATGGGTATGAGGTCAGGATTCACGAGTGGCAGTGATGTGACCATGAGCATTTTGTTTATCGGTTGAAATTTTAAATCTTAGGCAGCCGGCTGCGGAAAGATAAATAATTGATTATTTAAAAAGTTTGTTTTAATCGAACGCGTGCCAACCGAGCGGTAGTGCTATGGGCTGGACTTATCAGTATATTTTACTGTTGGTACAATTAAGATAACGCGAGCAAATGTCAAAAATAGTAGATGAGTTAATACTAAAGCTGCCAGTTGGAATAAATTATTACGATCAACGAATATAAACGAAAAGAAACAGGACACCACGTAACCGATTGTAATGAAATTAAAACAATAACTTAAACGGACTTAACCGGCGGCGTGCCTTCCTATCAACGATGATAAAAGAAGGACTTATAAATTTAAAATATGAAAAGACTCCAAAAAATACGTTGCATAGTAACCGCGAAGTCCCGCTACTCACAATCGAATCCGAAAGATAGCTATCTAGAATTTTAAATATAGTATTAATTCGACCGCGATCCTCCAGAAATTCTTCGTCGGCGTGCCTTCCGATCAACGGTGATGTAAGAAGGGCTTTATTCATTAAAATGATTTTATATCATAAGCCTTAAAACATATTCGTCGGCGTGCCTTCCGATCATCGATGATATAGAAAGGACTTAATCCAGCAATACGACTTGCTTGTCTCGAAAAAAAAAAGAATTCGGATCGTTTCTATCGAAAACTATGTAAAGAGAACAAAAATAAACTCATTGGCCAACGAACACGCGAACTAAAAATAAAGAAAAAATAAGAAGAAGAAGAAGAAGAAGACCAATCACCCCATGCACACAAACAACGACACAAAAGAGATGAAAACAACACGAATCAGAAGAAATCCAATCACCCCATGTACACAAATAGCGACACAAAAGAGATGGAAAATAACACGAAAAAACAGGACTGCGCGTCCACACAGGCACCGCACTACTGATGCCATTATTTAATTATAATGACCAATCACCCCATGCACTCGAACAGCGACATAAAAAGAGACGGAAAATAACAAAAAAAACAGGACTGCGCGTCCACACAGGCACCGCACTACTGATCAGAACATAATCGTTAAGAAATTTCCAGAAGAATATTCCAAAACATTCAGTAATTAAGAAGTGTATAAAATTCGAAAAACGACATTGCCCTGGGATTTTGGTAAATATTGCCAGAATGTGGCAACATGAAACTAGAATGCTATCACGAAAAAAATGTTTGACTTACCTAAGCAATCATCTGAAAAAGTAAATAGAAACGCATTCACTCATCCTCACACACTACCTTTTTTATCATTACTAGTATGCAGTTGAATTTACAATAATGGAATCTTAAAAAGTCTGTAGCAAATGTTAAAAGTCTGTAACCAATCATTTGATTTGCAAAACTGGCAGTCTTGTCTTTACTCATTCACATATACACGCTCATTCATACAAAAAAAAACAAACCCTGGGCATTTTCAGCCCGCGTGCAGTTGCCACGGCTGCAACTTTCATCCACGTCCACTCTCGCATGCATCGGAATACACCAACACACTCTAAGCGCTTTGTAGCAGGACAGCCTCGACAACGGCTGTTGACGACACACGACGAGCAGCAGCAGAATTAGAGAGCAAAAAGCGCGACAGCTCAAGATCAACACACTGATCACAGCGCGGTCGACACCGCCTCGTTGGCACTGCATATGTGTGCGTGAGCTCGTCAGATGTTCGGTGGCTCTCCTGTTCTGCTGAAGATTTCCTCCGGCTGCTAGATGCCAGAGTTTCTTACATGGGAAACCCTGAAGCTCCTTACACTGAACATTTCACAAAACCACAAAAAGCTCAAAACAATCTCTTTTGCTCGGTCCAAAACACCGTGGCACCACCCTAGGCGACGACGAACACCTCACCAATACTATTACACTCGTCCGCGAGGCACGCATTGAAAAAGTAGTCAAGCGACCGAAACTAAATTTAAAGATTTTCTATCAAATTCGCCTGAAAAAGCCAATCCTTCACTATTGACCAACGGGAAACCAATATTTCCTTTCCAAGTACACTTTTTTCTTCACGAAACTACCGATTTCAGGCGTAAAAACGTATTTTATTCAAGACCGCGACGTTTCAGCTTCCGCACCCGATGGCCGTGCTGCCAACCCTCAGTATCAGCCAGATTGAAAAATGCATAAAAAGAGATGGTCAAAATCTCAGAGAGTGTCTTTCTTTACAATTTCGCGTTCCCGGGCAGACGGTAATAACAAAATTAATAATATTTCAATAACAAATCCTGTTAAAATAACAAAAAGTGTTATTATTTTATCCTGAAGTTCAACTTCAAGAAGAAAAAATAATAACAGTTTCTGATAAAATAACAAAATTTGGTATTGAAGTGATATTATATTGAAAATGTTTAAAAACACGCTAATAAGAGGAAATGTTATTCATTACAAAAACTCTCCTAATAACAAAATTTGTTATTCGTTCGGTATACTGACTTAGAAATAAAATTACCATAAATCGCACAAATGGAAAAGTTTCTAAGTGTCCATAACACAATCTGTTATTATTTTTTCTTTTGTTAAATATGTTTAGAACTATGGGATAATTTTGACCAATTTCGTCGGGGTCATTATTTTGGCCATGAAATGGGGTCCTTAAGCTAAAATTATTCTAAAAAGTTGAAATTTTGGAAGTTGATTTTTTTAATTATTTGATATACCCCCTAAGGGACTTTGCTAAAATTGGCTAGAACTATGGGATAACTTTGACCAATTTCGTCGGGGTAATTTTTTTGGCCATGAAATGGGGTCCTTAAGCTAAAATTATTACAAAAAGTTGAAATTTCGGAAGTTGATTTTTTTAATTATTTGATATACCCCCTAAGGGACTTTGCTAAAATTGGCTAGAACTATGGGATAACTTTGACCAATTTCTTCGGGGTCATTTTTTTGGCCATGAAATGGGGTCCTTAAGTTAAAATTATTACAAAAGTTGAAATTTTGAAAGTTGATTTTTTAAATTATTTGATATACCCCCTAAGGGACTTTGCTAAAATTGGCTAGAAATATGGGATAATTTTGACCAATTTCGTCAGGGTCATTATTTTGGCCATGAAATGGGATCCTTAAGCTAAAATTATTCCAAAAAGTTGAAATTTTGAAAGTTGATTTTTTAATTATTTGATATACCCCCTAAGGGACTTTGCTAACATTGGCTAGAACTATGGGATAACTTTGACCAATTTATTCGGGGTCATTTTTTTGGCCATGAAATGGGGTCCTTAAGCTAAAATTATTACAAAAAGTTGAAATTTTGAAAGTTGATTTTTTTAATTATTTGATATACCCCCTAAGGGACTTTGCTAAAATTGGCTAGAACTATGGGATAATTTTGACCAATTTCGTCGGGGTAATTTTTTTGGCCATGAAATGGAATCCTTAAGCTAAAATTATTACAAAAAGTTGAAATTTTGGAAGTTGATTTTTTTAATTATTTGATATACCCCCTAAGGGACTTTGCTAAAATTGGCTAGAACTATGGGATAATTTTGACCAATTTCGTCGGGGTAATTTTTTTGGCATGAAATGGGGTCCTTAAGCTAAAATTATTACAAAAAGTTGAAATTTTGGAAGTTGATTTTTTTAATTATTTGATATACCCCCTAAGGGACTTTGCTAAAATTGGCTAGAACTATGGGATAACTTTGACCAATTTCGTCAGGGTCATTATTTTGGCCATGAAATGGGGTCCTTAAGCTTTAATTATTCTAAAAAGTTGAAATTTTGGAAGTTGATTTTTTTTAATTATTTGATATACCCCGTAAGGGATTTTACTATAATTGGCTAAAACTATGAAATAATTTTGACCAATTTCATCGGGGTCATTTTTTTCACCATGAAATTGGGTTTCAAGCTGAAATTAATCCGATAATATTAACTTTTGAGAGCTCATTTTTTTTAAATTTTGTTATGTTCCCTAAAGGAATTGATTTATTTATTGAGAATTTTTGAAGTGTGAATAACAAAAACTGTTATTTTTTCACAGAGCCAGGAAGTCGGAGCTGACGTTGAAGTTCGAGCTGGAGTGAGACCTCGGAGACTGCATCGGATTCATCAAATTTTCAGCAACTTTTACTTGGAGTCGGAATCTGTGAGGTCGGGTATTTTTGGAGAGCTGAACGTCATATTCTGCATCCAGAGTCGGGGTTGTCTTCAAAGTATGGATTCAAAGTCGCTTGGAGGTACCCGACTCTGCAGCCCTGACTAGTACAGATGAGTTATGGAAACTGCAGGTTTATTTGCAAATTAGAAATAAACCAAAACAATAACTTTTTTTGTTATGGAGACATACCAGTTCAATAACATTTTTTGTTATTATGCTGCTCCACCTCTCCGCACAAAATAACAAATCTTGTTATTCCTTCATGATTCCTTCTGTGTTATTGGTTTGTTATTGCAATAACAACATAATAACAATTTAAGTTATTTTTCGAACAAATCTTTGTTATTGATTTTTGTTATTTTAACAACTAATCCGATCATTCCAATAACATATTTCGATCTTCTCACAATATCAAAAACTGACCTTCCCAAGTTATTTCCGTCTGCTCGGGTTATTTTGAAGCTCTTCAGAAATTCCCCGGATATTATAGTTTTTTAAACAACATTTATGTAAGAGTTCATGAACTCTTGGAAAATTATAATTTTTAAACAATAGTTTGGAAATGACCATGATACATATTTTTCCTGAATTAAAGAGTAAGTAGAACATAAAAATTAAATTGATCTTATTGATACTTCCAAATGTAAAATATATTATTGTATATAGAGCCAGTTATTAACATATTTTTGTTTTTTTTTGTAATCTAAATATTGTTGTATCTCAAAGCCGTTGCATTGTGTCGAAAAAAATCAAAGACAAACTTGTAGAAAATGTGACAGACTTTCTGGAATCAAAAACAACAGTGAACGCCACATCAGTTTTTTTTATTTTCAAGTTTACAAGTCAACATGTAAAAGTGAACCAACGATATATTTTTCTTTTAAAATTTGTGTGTAAATATTCTCGGATGTTTGAAAAAGCCTCACAAAAAGTTCAGGATGTAATGTCTCTCCTAAAAAATTGCTAAAATGATTTATTTATATTTATTGAAAAACTGTTAAAGCATCAAAATTTTCAAAAATGAATTTCAGGAAAACAAACATTTCGTTTCGAAAATTATTTTAAGTCTAATCCTTGTTATAAAAACAGAAGATATGGCATTTTTGTGTTTTTTTTCTGCCATTTTCTTAAGTGAGTAGTGACAAGCGGGAATGCCCGGGAAAAAAATCGCGAGAAATTTGTCATTTTTGAGCCTCCTGATTCCAGGGAAATTTGGTCGAGACTCCCGGGATAAGAGTTGCATAAGAGTTTCATAACATTTTATGTTATCATAACAAAATTTGTTATTGGTCTGATATTGGTTGAAAGCCAAAACAACTTGGGAATAACATTTTTTGATATGGAAGAATACCTCAAACTGTTATTGGGATGATCAGATTAGTTGTGTTATTCCCAAGTTATTTCCGTCTGCTCGGGACAGCCCAGAAAAAACCAAGCTTGTTAAAATAAGTAGACTTCTTTCTTTCCAGTTTATTTCGAAATTTAGAGACATGTAGTTTTGAGTTTCAAAAAGGCACAAAAAATCAATTTTTATTTTAGTAAATAAAACTCTGGCATTTTGTATGTTGTTAAGAAACGCATATTGTTGTAATATTCAATAAATTTACCTTGAAACTGTAAATATTCCGTTACTGCTCATTAACATTTCAGAATAAAAAACAACTTTCAAATGTTGCTTAGGATTCTAAGTTGTTGCAGCAAAAATTTCGATCTCAGATCAATATTTAAACTGTTGATTGCGTTTTGTAAAAATAATCAAATGACAAGTTGATTTCTACAATCACCAATTACGACACTGATAAATTCATAAAAATCAAGCAAAATCTTTCAGTGAGTATTTAGAATAAAAAAAATCGATACTAGCAGTATCGGACTAGCAGATTTGGAAAGCTTTTTCAACAAGAAGAGAGTATTTACAAAGTAACAGATTTTTATGTTAAACTTACATTGTGAAGAATAACTATGACTTAATAATATAAAATTCATGCACATATTTTCAATTTGTTATAATTCTTTCAAATATGAGTTAACAAATCAATAATCATGCAAGAAAAATAAAATTCCTGAGTCTCTAGAATTGTCACCCTCTATAATGTTAGACTCGATTATTCAGCCTCGAAAATATTTTTACCTGGATAGTAAATTAGCTTACATCAATAATCAAACAATTTGAAAATTTAAATATGCTTAAATTTACATTTATTGAAAATTATACCATTGTTATGAAAAATCTGCCCAATGCATAAAAAAAAGAATTTCGAATGTTTTTAAGGAAAATTATTTTATATTTTCGATGTTGGGCCTAAACATTGCATGATCAGCCAAAGAAACGCACTGGCCACGCTATGGCTCACTCCGGCCAGAACGTAATCTGTTACACGTTGTATTGTTGTTCTCTGCTCGTTGCGGCGGTAGCACAGTGCAGCAACGGCGGATTTGATGAAATCCACTGCTGAATCCACCGAGCAGCAGCTGCACATTTCTGTTGTACAATGTCGTCCCCCTTCTGCCTAGTGAGACCATGTGGTACTCAATTTCGCAAACCTTGTTTTTGCTGTCCCATTAGAGGACGGTCGCAACATGTTGGTAGAAAGTTACAGAATAATTATTTCTGGGACGGCACGGATTACCGAAGCGAAGCGGGCATTGTGTGTTTTGGTTTGCGGAATTTAGACGGGACGAATTTGGTTGAGCAATTCTATAAATTGTGCCACAGCATTTGAGAAACATTAAAGAAGTAAAAAAAATTACACAATGCAATTACAAGCAATAGAAAAAAAAAACAACAGTAAACTTTGCCATATGTCGCGACCCAATTAGTCACAAACTGTACAGGCAACTATCGGTAATTACGCGAGTCCTCATATCGACAAAACATGTGCATAAACAGGACCATTACCAGGCCCATTTTCAAACCCGCCATCGCACCTACTGTGAACAGTGCTTCGGTAACACGGTTCGACATTATTTTTTAATTTAAAATAGGAAATTAACTTGAAATGACCACATGACAATTTTAAATTCAATTTCAATAAAATATACTTTACTAAGGTAACAAAAATTCAAATTTAATTAGAAGGAATTAAAATCTCATATTTCATTTTGTTAATAAAAATATTTCAATAATTTGTGATAATCAGAGCTGGATCATTTCAAAACTCGACCAACTTTGTCGGACTGTGTAATGTGCATTGAGGGGGAGTTGTGCTTTTAATACCGAGTCAAAGTTGTTGCAACTCGGGTCAACCGACCTGAACTATAGTCGTGGGTTGAAGATGTGAAAGCTACGATAACGGTGCAAAACAAGCGCGCCCTCTTTTGCCCTTATGTGGTTTATGTACTTTGGGGGCGGTTATTATTTTAAATTGAACTTTACAATTTTTTTAATAAGAAAAAAATAATATTAGTTTAATTTGATACCGAACTTTCCGTTGAATTCCGTGCAGTAAAACTAACTTAACTGAATAGAGTTTAAATTGCATTGCACCAAAAACTAATATAAAATTCACCGATGCGATCGACAAACTTCGACAAAATATTCGTCCAGATCTGCCCCAGTCAGAATTTAGTTAGAAAATAGGCCCACCGCCACCAGCACCACCACCCACCCACAAAATGCCATAATTGCACAAAATCCAGCGGGCTTTAGTCAGTGGAATTTAATTATTTCCACAATTTATGGCCGCTCGACATGCAAGAGGTGCATAACCTCCACCAACACAAAATGGGCCTATTGAAGGTGCATTATTGCCTGCTTGCTGCAGGTAAAGTGCGGGGGTTTTTGTTATCCTCGGTTTGGACCGGAAAGTTTTCCGCATAGTTTGGTGGGGGAGAAGTAGTTTTTACAAGGAAAATGAAATGAAGAAAAAATCCCATTAAAACGTGATCTAGCAACCCGTGGGTGGACTCTCCACCGTGTAAATGCAGTTTGAAGAGGTGAGGGATAACACATAAATTACGTTTTAAGAAGATTTCTTTAACAACAAAGATAAACGTTATTTTTTAAAGAAATAAAAAACAAATAAAACTACGTAAGTTTCGAATGACCCCCCACAAGGATGCGCCCCTCGTGCTGATGATGCT
This sequence comes from Culex quinquefasciatus, assembly GCF_015732765.1. NCBI lineage: Eukaryota > Metazoa > Arthropoda > Insecta > Diptera > Culicidae > Culex > Culex quinquefasciatus. Next base: position 9,730,820 of record NC_051863.1, on the reverse strand, counting down.
TGACGGTTTAGATGGAGCACAAAGCTATTTGCCTGCATTTCGGGGAGCTTTTCGTGTCTTTGGTCCATAGAAAGGGTTGATGGCAATCAATGGTTCGGGGAGAAGGGGGAGTGCACTTTTGCGGTTTCCAGGAAATTCCCATTATTTAGGTCAATGCGGAGAGAAAATAAATCTCCTTCCAATTTACAGCCCGGATTTTGAGGGTGGTCAAGGGAGACGAATTTTTATTACTGGAAGCAGAACTGAAAAGTCATGTCAGATTGTTTTTCAATTTTACTCAAAGAAATTTCTCTTTGAAAACAATAAATACAAATATATTTAATTTTCAATAATTTAAACTGCTAACAAGAATGACGAAAAATGCACTAAATTTAAACTTCAACACAACTTTAATAAACGGCTTGATTTTTCAAGTAATTTTGTCACCACAATTCCCTCCACAACACGATGCCCACTAATCCTCTCAACCGTGCCGGGTAAACCGCTTCTAAGGCCGGTATTAAATATTTACAGTTTAGGCGTGTCTTGGCGTATGATCCCACCACGCCACCAGAAGCCGCTTAGAGTGCATAAATTCGTCCCTAAATGACGCTCGAGCGTGTTGCTGCTCGACACTTCTCCGGCACTAGAAGCATCTGCTGTAGGTATGGTTTGGGGATAATAAACGCAGAGCATAGTGACACTTTAGGTGGGACAATACATTATCCAAATGTGCATTTTGCTGAACTTGCTAAGCAATCTTTTCAGGCCTTTTTTATTTTTTAATTTTTTTTTGTTTTTTGGCTGCTTTACTGAAAAAAAAATAACAAGAAAAATCAACTTTTTCATTAGAACTCATTTGTTCACAGGGTTGTTAATGAGTGATAGAAAAAACTATCATTTCATAACTATCAACTATCAAAATATCAGAGGGTATATCGAGCGCCATCATAGCTTGGAAGTTCTCTTCTATTATTTCGTGATTATCAGCAAGAACATTCTCTTTCTAACTCTCCTTCTCTCTCCTTCGTTCTTGCACACTCGCTGAAGATTCTTTTGTTCTCTCAAAAAAACCTCAATTGAAGATCGCGAGATAGGATTGGGAACCGAAAAAAAACATAACGGTCATGTAACACCCACTCCTTTTCAGTTTTCTTTTTGTAACTTCTACCGCTTGGCACAAAAATCATCGCCAGCTGTAAACTGAATTTATACCCTTCTCCAAAATGATATAAATTGCCCAAAAAACTTTTCTGCCAAAAAAACCCACAAATAAAAGGTTATTTCTTCCTCTCGCAAGAAAGACGAACTTTTCCGGAACTTCCGATGCGCTCGTAGTGCACTTCTGTCATTTCACTTCTTTTTGTTAGTTTGTGCTGTGGCAAGAAGCTAAGTTTGGGAAATTTAGTTCATCTAACGAAATTTATGAACCTTTTTGACTTTTTTTGTCATATTTTTGTCGAACTTTCCTCCAACTTTTACGTCTAAACATGTTTTTTTAGATTTCAGCATTTTCAATGTTTACAAAAGCAAAACTCGACCAATCGACAGTTGCCACAGTTAATAAATTGCTGTCTGAAATGGCCGGAAAAAGTGACATCTTTTTGCAATTTTCCCAACTGTGGGAAAAGTTTTCCCCTGCAACGTTTTCCTCCTACGGCTTGCGGACAAAAAGTGGTGGGATCATGTGATTTCTAAAGAGCACCGCACGGGGATGTTTCCCCACAAATGATGACCCCACGCTGCACTGCACCAGCAGCAGAAAAGTCACAAAGCTGTGTCCGGTGCCAATTTTCACACCTGCCTATAAAACTTGAGTTTTCACCACATTTTACCACGTGTGTGAATATACACTGAAAGAAATTTGGAGAAAATTTCATATTAAAAGTATTCACAAATTTTTCAAAACGTAAAAAAAATCTCCCAAATTTTAAACAACCAATTTTTGAAATTTAATTTTACATATCTTGCCTCATCGAGTGTCCACTACAGTACCCGCTACTAATTTGCGTTTTAATGCGTTAAAGCCGTAAACGCAGCGACTTATGACTTTTTGGCGCGCGCTCCCTCTGTTCCGCTCTCACTGCAGACCAGCTGTGAAATTTTGTTAAACAGCAACGGGAGTGTCGCAACGAGGTGTGCCAGATTCGTATCGTGAAGTTGCTTCTGACTTGCCGCCAGGCAATTAAGCAAATTGGTTGAAATTTCTTGCTGTAAAAAAAACTTAAACCTGTTAAATTGTTTAACAAGACAAATCATATTTTAAACGTTATTGAAACTAAAATCTGCACTGATTTATTAAGAAAAGGTCATAATTTATACACAGATGTCAACATTTCTGTAGAGTTGTCGAGGAACAATAACTCTTATGAAACTGGAGTGCACTTCCGGAAGTGAAAGTTAAAATGACAAACTTTTAATTAATTTCAACTCACAGAGCACGACGTCCTTCCTCCCCCCAGCCACCAACTTGCTGTGATAAATGAACACATTTTCAGTCACTTTCTCAATACAAAAAAAAAATCCGGATGCTGCACCAATCGTTTCGCAATTTTTCGTTTTCCCCCTACCCAAGAAAAATGACAAGGGCACCCCCTTTGAAAAGTTTATTCCAGAACATTCGAGGGAGAGCGGAAGGCCATTGTTTATTCCGAAAATGGCAAATTGAAATCGATTTGAACCGGTGAAAAATGTCCGGTAAAATATCGCTCGTAAAAATAATGCCCGGTTTCTTACCTTTGCCTCACGGTTCCTAATTTTGAGCTTGATAAAGCTTTGGATGCGGTCGAGCGGGGAGGTAGAGGTCGGAAAATTCCAGAGTGAGAAAGCACCCGGAAGAAAAGCTTTTTATGTCCACTTCTTTGGCCTTTGTTGGGGCGATAATCCTTGCAGCACTGTTTTCAAGTTGGAAAAGTGAAAAGAAGTCGAGCTACACCATTCTGCTTTCAAAAGTGTCGTAGGTTAGAGTTGACGATCTGCAGTGGTTGAATGTTGTCATGGGACGGATTCCACGCCATAACGACTGGCTAAATTTCTCGCCGATTAGCCGGATATGGTCATTTTGCTAATTTTGTTAATTTTGTTAATTTTATTAATTTTGTTAATTTTGTTAATTTTGTTAATTTTGTTAATTTTGTTAATTTTGTTAATTTTGTTAATTTTGTTAATTTTGTTAATTTTGTTAATTTTGTTAATTTTGATAATTTTGATAATTTTGTTAATTTTGATAATTTTGTTAATTTTGATAATTTTGATAATTTTGATAATTTTGTTATTTTTGTTAATTTTGTTAATTTTGTTAATTTTGTTAATTTTGTTAATTTTGTTAATTTTGTTAATTTTGTTAATTTTGTTTATTTTGTTAATTTTGTTAATTTTGTTAAATTTGTTAATTTTGTTAATTTTGTTAAATTTGTTAATTTTGTTAATTTTTTTAATTTTGTTGATTTTGCGAATTTTGTTAATTTTGTTCATTTTGTTCATTATGTTCATTATTCATTTTAGTCATTTTGGCTAGCTTGTTGATTTTAGACCTTTCAGTAATTTGGGTCATTTTAGTCATTTCGGTCATTTTGCTAATTTTGGTCATTTCGGTTATTTTGGTCATTTTGGTCATTTTGGTCATTATGGTAATTTTGGTCATTTTGATCATTTTGGTCATTTAGGTCATTTAGGACATTTAGGTCATTTTGGACATTTTGGTCATTTTGGTCATTTTGGTCATTTTGGTCATTTTGGTCATTTTGGTCATTTTGGTCATTTTGGTCATTTTGGTCATTTTGGTCATTTTGGTCATTTTGGTCATTTTGGTCATTTTGGTCATTTTGGTCATTTTGGTCTTTTTGGTCATTTTAGTCATTTTTGTCATTTTGGTCATTTTGGTCATTTTGGTCATTTTAATCATTTTGGTCATTTTGGTCATTTTGGTCATTTTGGTATTTTGGTCATTTTGGTCATTTTGGTCATTTTGGTAATTTTGGTAATTTTGGTAATTTTGGTAATTTTGGTAATTTTGGTCATTTTGGTCATTTTGGTCATTTTGGTCATTTTGGTCATTTTGGTCATTTTGGTCATTTTGGTCATTTTGGTCATTTTGGTTATTTTGGTCATTTTGGTCATTTTGGTCATTTACGTCATTTTGATCATTATGGTCAATTTGGTTATTTTGGTAATTTTGGTTATTTTGGTCATTTCGCACATTTTGGTAATTTTGGTCGTTGAGGTCATTTAGGTCATTTAAGTCATTTAAGTCATTTTGGTCATTTTGGTCATTTTGGTCATTTTGGTCATTTAGGTCATTTTGGTCATTTTGGTCATTATGGTCATTTTGGTCATTTTGGTAATTTTGGTCATTTTGGTCATTTTGATCATTTTGGTCATTTTGGCCATTTTGGTCGTTTTGGTCATTTTGGTCATTTTGGTCATTATGGTCATTTTGGTCATTTTGGTAATTTTGGTCATTTTGGTCATTTTGATCATTTTGGTCATTTTGGCCATTTTGGTCGTTTTGGTCATTTTGGTCATTTAGATCATCTTGGTCATATTTGGTCATTTTGATCATTTCGGTCATTTTGGTCATTTTGGTCATTTTGGTCATTTTGGTCATTTTGGTCATTTTGGTCATTTACGTCATTTTGGTCATTTTTGGTCATTTTGATCATTTCGGTCATTTTAGTCATTTTGGTCATTTTGGTCATTTTGGTCATTTTGGTCATTTTGGTCATTTTGATCATTTTGATCATTTTGCTCATTTTGGTCATTTTGATCATTTGGGTCGTTTTGGCCATTTTGCTCATTTTGGTCATTTTAGTCATTTTGATAATTTTGATCATTTTGGTCATTTTGGTCATTTAGGTCATTTTGGTCATTTTGGCCATTTTGGCCAGTTTGGTCATTTTGGTCATTTCGGTCATTTAAGCCATTTTGCTCATTTAGGTTATTTTGGTCATTTTGATCATTTTGGTCATTTTGGTCATTTTGATCATTTCGGTCATTTCGATCATTTTGGTCATTTTGGTCATTATGGTCATTTTGGTCATTTTGGTCATTTTGATCATTTTGGTCATTTTGGCCATTTTAGTCATTTAGGTCATTTAGGTCATTTGGGTCATTTTGGCCATTTTGGCCATTTGCTCATTAGTCATTGTGGTCATTTTGGTCATTATGGTCATTTTGGTCATTTTGGCCATTTTGGCCATTTTGGTCATTTAGGTCATTTTTGTCATTTTGGACTTTTTGATCATTTCGGTCATTTTGGTCATTTTGCTCATTTAGGTCATTTTGGTCATTTTGGTCATTTTGGTCATTTTGGTCATTTTGGTCATTTTGCTCATTTTGGTCTTTTTGGTCATTTTGGTCATTATGGTCATTTTAGTCATTTTGGCCATTGTTCATTTTAGCCATTTGGTCATTTAGGTCATTTTGTCATTTTGGACTTTTGGATCATTTTTGTCATTTTGGACTTTTGGATCATTTCGGTCATTTTGGTCATTTTGGTCATTTTGGTCAATTTGGTCATTTTGGTCATTTTGGTCATTTTGGTCATTTTGGTCATTTTGGTCACTTTGGTCATTTTGATCATTTTAGTCATTTTAGTCATTTTGGTCATTTTGATCATTTTGGTCATTTTGGTCATTTTGGTCATTTTGGTAATTTTGGTAATTTTGGTAATTTTGGTAATTTTGGTAATTTTGGTAATTTTGGTCATTTTGGTCATTTTGGTCATTTTGGTCATTTTGGTCATTTTGGTCATTTTGGTCATTTTGGTCATTTTGGTTATTTTGGTCATTTTGGTCATTTTGGTCATTTACGTCATTTTGATCATTATGGTCAATTTGGTTATTTTGGTAATTTTGGTTATTTTGGTCATTTCGCACATTTTGGTAATTTTGGTCGTTGAGGTCATTTAGGTCATTTAAGTCATTTAAGTCATTTTGGTCATTCTGGTCATTTTGGTCATTTTGGTCATTTTGGTCATTTTGGTCATTTTGGTCATTTTGGTTATTTTGGTCATTTTGGTCATTTTGGTCATTTACGTCATTTTGATCATTATGGTCAATTTGGTTATTTTGGTAATTTTGGTTATTTTGGTCATTTCGCACATTTTGGTAATTTTGGTCGTTGAGGTCATTTAGGTCATTTAAGTCATTTAAGTCATTTTGGTCATTTTGGTCATTTTGGTCATTTTGGTCATTTAGGTCATTTTGGTCATTTTGGTCATTATGGTCATTTTGGTCATTTTGGTAATTTTGGTCATTTTGGTCATTTTGATCATTTTGGTCATTTGGCCATTTGGTCGTTTCATTTTGGTCATTTTGGTCATTATGGTCATTTTGGTCATTTTGGTAATTTTGGTCATTTTGGTCATTTTGATCATTTTGGTCATTTTGGCCATTTTGGTCGTTTTGGTCATTTTGGTCATTTAGATCATCTTGGTCATATTTGGTCATTTTGATCATTTCGGTCATTTTGGTCATTTTGGTCATTTTGGTCATTTTGGTCATTTTGGTCATTTTGGTCATTTTGGTCATTTTGGTCATTTTGGTCATTTACGTCATTTTGGTCATTTTTGGTCATTTTGATCATTTCGGTCATTTTAGTCATTTTGGTCATTTTGGTCATTTTGGTCATTTTGGTCATTTTGATCATTTTGATCATTTTGCTCATTTTGGTCATTTTGATCATTTAGGTCGTTTTGGCCATTTTGCTCATTTTGGTCATTTTAGTCATTTTGATAATTTTGATCATTTTGGTCATTTTGGTCATTTAGGTCATTTTGGTCATTTTGGCCATTTTGGCCAGTTTGGTCATTTGGTCATTTCGGTCATTTAAGCCATTTTGCTCATTTAGGTTATTTTGGTCATTTTGATCATTTTGGTCATTTTGGTCATTTTGATCATTTCGGTCATTTCGATCATTTTGGTCATTTTGGTCATTATGGTCATTTTGGTCATTTTGGTCATTTTGATCATTTTGGTCATTTTGGCCATTTTAGTCATTTAGGTCATTTAGGTCATTTGGGTCATTTTGGCCATTTTGGCCATTTTGCTCATTTAGGTCATTGTGGTCATTTTGGTCATTATGGTCATTTTGGTCATTTTGGCCATTTTGGCCATTTTGGTCATTTAGGTCATTTTTGTCATTTTGGACTTTTTGATCATTTCGGTCATTTTGGTCATTTTGCTCATTTAGGTCATTTTGGTCATTTTGGTCATTTTGGTCATTTTGGTCATTTTGGTCATTTTGGTCATTTTGGTCTTTTTGGTCATTTTGGTCATTATGGTCATTTTAGTCATTTTGGCCATTTTGGCCATTTTGGCCATTTTGGTCATTTAGGTCATTTTTGTCATTTTGGACTTTTGGATCATTTTTGTCATTTTGGACTTTTGGATCATTTCGGTCATTTTGGTCATTTTGGTCATTTTGGTCAATTTGGTCATTTTGGTCATTTTGGTCATTTTGGTCATTTTGGTCATTTTGGTCACTTTGGTCATTTTGATCATTTTAGTCATTTTAGTCATTTTGGTCATTTTGATCATTTTGGTCATTTTGGTCATTTTGGTCATTTTGGTCATTTTGGTCATTTTGGTCATTTTGGTCATTTTGGTCATTTTGGTCTTTTTGGTCATTTTAGTCATTTTTGTCATTTTGGTCATTTTGGTCATTTTAATCATTTTGGTCATTTTGGTCATTTTGGTCATTTTGGTATTTTGGTCATTTTGGTCATTTTGGTAATTTTGGTAATTTTGGTAATTTTGGTAATTTTGGTCATTTTGGTCATTTTGGTCATTTTGGTCATTTGGTTATTTTGGTCATTTTGGTCATTTTGGTCATTTTGGTCATTTTGATCATTATGGTCAATTTGGTTATTTTGGTAATTTTGGTTATTTTGGTCATTTCGCACATTTTGGTCGTTGAGGTCATTTAGGTCATTTAAGTCATTTAAGTCATTTTGGTCATTTTGGTCATTTTGGTCATTTAGGTCATTTTGGTCATTTTGGTCATTATGGTCATTTTGGTCATTTTGGTAATTTTGGTCATTTTGGTCATTTTGATCATTTTGGTCATTTTGGCCATTTTGGTCGTTTTGGTCATTTTGGTCATTTTGGTCATTATGGTCATTTTGGTCATTTTGGTAATTTTGGTCATTTTGGTCATTTTGATCATTTTGGTCATTTTGGCCATTTTGGTCGTTTTGGTCATTTTGGTCATTTAGATCATCTTGGTCATATTTGGTCATTTTGATCATTTCGGTCATTTTGGTCATTTTGGTCATTTTGGTCATTTTGATCATTTTGATCATTTTGCTCATTTTGGTCATTTTGATCATTTAGGTCGTTTTGGCCATTTTGCTCATTTTGGTCATTTTAGTCATTTTGATAATTTTGATCATTTTGGTCATTTTGGTCATTTAGGTCATTTTGGTCATTTTGGCCATTTTGGCCAGTTTGGTCATTTTGGTCATTTCGGTCATTTAAGCCATTTTGCTCATTTAGGTTATTTTGGTCATTTTGATCATTTTGGTCATTTTGGTCATTTTGATCATTTCGGTCATTTCGATCATTTTGGTCATTTTGGTCATTATGGTCATTTTGGTCATTTTGGTCATTTTGATCATTTTGGTCATTTTGGCCATTTTAGTCATTTAGGTCATTTAGGTCATTTGGGTCATTTTGGCCATTTTGCTCATTTAGGTCATTGTGGTCATTTTGGTCATTATGGTCATTTTGGTCATTTTGGCCATTTTGGCCATTTTGGTCATTTAGGTCATTTTTGTCATTTTGGACTTTTTGATCATTTCGGTCATTTTGGTCATTTTGCTCATTTAGGTCATTGTGGTCATTTTGGTCATTATGGTCATTTTAGTCATTTTGGCCATTTTGGCCATTTTGGCCATTTTGGTCATTTAGGTCATTTTTGTCATTTTGGACTTTTTGATCATTTCGGTCATTTTGGTCATTTTGGTCATTTTGGTCAATTTGGTCATTGTGGTCATTTTGGTCATTTTGGTCATTTTGGTCATTTTGGTCACTTTGGTCATTGTGGTCATTTTGGTCATTTTGATCATTTTAGTCATTTTAGTCATTTTGGTCATTTTGATCATTTTGGTCATTTTGGTCATTTTGGTCATTTTGGTCATTTTGGTCATTTTGGTCATTTTGGTCATTTTGGTCATTTTGGTCATTTTGGTCATTTTGGTCATTTTGGTCATTTTGGTCTTTTTGGTCATTTTAGTCATTTTTGTCATTTTGGTCATTTTGGTCATTTTGGTCATTTTAATCATTTTGGTCATTTTGGTCATTTTGGTCATTTTGGTATTTTGGTCATTTTGGTCATTTTGGTAATTTTGGTAATTTTGGTAATTTTGGTAATTTTGGTCATTTTGGACATTTTGGTCATTTTGGTCATTTTGGTCATTTGGTTATTTTGGTCATTTTGGTCATTTTGGTCATTTTGGTCATTTTGATCATTATGGTCAATTTGGTTATTTTGGTAATTTTGGTTATTTTGGTCATTTCGCACATTTTGGTAATTTTGGTCGTTGAGGTCATTTAGGTCATTTAAGTCATTTAAGTCATTTTGGTCATTTTGGTCATTTTGGTCATTTAGGTCATTTTGGTCATTTTGGTCATTATGGTCATTTTGGTCATTTTGGTAATTTTGGTCATTTTGGTCATTTTGATCATTTTGGTCATTTTGGCCATTTTGGTCGTTTTGGTCATTTTGGTCATTTAGATCATCTTGGTCATATTTGGTCATTTTGATCATTTCGGTCATTTTGGTCATTTTGGTCATTTTGGTCATTTTGGTCATTTTGGTCATTTTGGTCATTTTGGTCATTTTGGTCATTTTGGTCATTTTGGTCATTTTGGTCATTTTGGTCATTTTGGTCATTTACGTCATTTTGATCATTTCGGTCATTTTGGTCATTTTGGTCATTTTGGTCATTTTGGTCATTTTGATCATTTTGATCATTTTGCTCATTTTGGTCATTTTGGTCATTTTGATCATTTAGGTCGTTTTGGCCATTTTGCTCATTTTGATCATTTTAGTCATTTTGATAATTTTGATCATTTTGGTCATTTTGGTCATTTAGGTCATTTTGGTCATTTTGGCCATTTTGGCCAGTTTGGTCATTTTGGTCATTTCGGTCATTTTAGCCATTTTGCTCATTTAGGTTATTTTGGTCATTTTGATCATTTTGCTCATTTTGGTCATTTTGATCATTTCGGTCATTTCGATCATTTTGGTCATTTTGGTCATTATGGTCATTTTGGTCATTTTGGTCATTTTGATCATTTTGGTCATTTTGGCCATTTTAGTCATTTAGGTCATTTAGGTCATTTGGGTCATTTTGGCCATTTTGCTCATTTAGGTCATTGTGGTCATTTTGGTCATTATGGTCATTTTGGTCATTTTGGCCATTTTGGCCATTTTGGTCATTTAGGTCATTTTTGTCATTTTGGACTTTTTGATCATTTCGGTCATTTTGGTCATTTTGCTCATTTAGGTCATTGTGGTCATTTTGGTCATTATGGTCATTTTAGTCATTTTGGCCATTTTGGCCATTTTGGCCATTTTGGTCATTTAGGTCATTTTTGTCATTTTGGACTTTTTGATCATTTCGGTCATTTTGGTCACTTTGGTCATTTTGATCATTTTGGTCATTTTGGTCATTTAGGTCTTTTTTGTCATTTTGGTCATTTTGGTCATTTTGGTCATTTTGGTCATTTTGGTCATTTTGGTCATTTTGGTCATTTTGGTCATTTTGGTCATTTTGGTCATTTTGATCATTTTAGTCATTTTTGTCATTTTGGTCATTTTGATCATTTTGGTCATTTTGGTCATTTTGGTCATTTTGGTCATTTTGGTCATTTTGGTCATTTTGGTCATTTTGGTCATTTTGGTCATTTTGGTCATTTTGGTCATTTTGGTCATTTTGGTCATTTTGGTCATTTTGGTCATTTTGGTCATTTTGGTCATTTAGGTCTTTTTTGTCATTTAGGTCATTTAGGTCATTTTTGTCATTTTGGTCATTATGGCCATTTTGGTCATTTTGGTCATTTAGGTCATTTAGGTCATTTTGGCCATTTTGGCCATTTTGATCATTTTGATCATTTTGGTCATTTAGGTCATTTAGGTCATTTTGGTCATTTTGGTCATTATGGTCATATTGGTCATTTAGGTCATTTTGATCATTTTGGCAATTTTGCTCATTTAGGTCATTTTGGTCATTTAGGTCATTTAGGTCATTTAGGTCATTTTGGTCATTTTGGTCATTTTGGTCATTTTGGTCATTTTGGTCATTTAGGTCATTTAGGTAATTTCAGTCATTTTGGTCATTTTGATCATTTTGGTCATTTTGGCCATTTTGGTCGTTTTGGTCATTTTGGTCATTTAGATCATCTTGGTCATTTTTGGTCATTTTGATCATTTCGGTCATTTTGGTCATTTTGGTCATTTTGGTCATTTACGTCATTTTGGTCATTTTTGGTCATTTTGATCATTTCGGTCATTTTGGTCATTTTGGTCATTTTGGTCATTTTGGTCATTTTGGTCATTTTGATCATTTTGATCATTTTGCTCATTTTTGTCATTTTGGTCATTTTGATCATTTAGGTCGTTTTGGCCATTTTGCTCATTTTGGTCGTTTTAGTCATTTTGATAATTTTGATCATTTTGGTCATTTTGGTCATTTAGGTCATTTTGGTCATTTTGGCCATTTTGGCCAGTTTGGCCAGTTTGGTCATTTTGGTCATTTCGGTCATTTTAGCCATTTTGCTCATTTAGGTAATTTTGGTCATTTTTATCATTTTGGTCATTTTGGTCATTTTGGTCATTTTGATCATTTCGGTCATTTCGATCATTTTGGTCATTTTGGTCATTATGGTCATTTTGGTCATTTTGGTCATTTTGATCATTTTGGTCATTTTGGCCATTTTAGTCATTTAGGTCATTTAGGTCATTTGGGTCATTTTGGCCATTTTGCTCATTTAGGTCATTGTGGTCATTTTGGTCATTATGGTCTTTTTGGTCATTTTGGCCATTTTGGTCATTTAGGTCATTTTTGTCATTTTGGACTTTTTGATCATTTCGGTCATTTTGGTCATTTTGCTCATTTAGGTCATTGTGGTCATTTTGGTCATTATGGTCATTTTAGTCATTTTGGCCATTTTGGTCATTTAGGTCATTTTTGTTATTTTGGACTTTTTGATCATTTCGGTCATTTTGGTCATTTTGGTCATTTTGGTCATTTTGGTCATTTTGGTCATTTTGGTCATTTTGGTAATTTTGGTAATTTTGGTCATTTTGGTCACTTTGGTCATTGTGGTCATTTTGGTCATTTTGATCATTTTAGTCATTTTTGTCATTTTGGTCATTTTGATCATTTTGGTCATTTTGGTCATTTTGGTCATTTTGGTCATTTTGGTCATTTTGGTCATTTTGGTCATTTTGGTCATTTTGGTCATTTTGGTCATTTTGATCATTTTGGTCATTTAGGTCTTTTTTGTCATTTAGGTCATTTAGGTCATTTTTGTCATTTTGGTCATTATGGCCATTTTGGTCATTTAGGTCATTTAGGCATTTTGGCCATTTTGGCCATTTTGGTCATTTTGATCATTTTGGTCATTTAGGTCATTTAGGTCATTTTGGTCATTTTTGTCATTATGGTCATATTGGTCATTTAGGTCATTTTGGCCATTTTGCTCATTTAGGTCATTTTGATCATTTTGGTCATTTAGGTCATTTAGGTCATTTAGGTCATTTTGGTCATTTTGGTCATTTTGGTCATTTTGGTCATTTTGGTCATTTTGGTCATTTTGGTCATTTTGGTCATTTTGGTCATTTAGGTCATTTTGGTCATTTCAGTCATTTTGGTCATTTTGGTCATTTTGGTCATTTTGGTCATTTTGGTCATTTTGGTCATTTTGGTCATTTTGGTCATTTTGGTCATTTTGGTCATTTTGGTCATTTTGGTCATTTTGGTCATTTTGGTCATTTTGGTCATTTAGGTCATTTTGGTCATTGTGGTCATTTTGGTCATTTTGATCATTTTGGTCATTTTGGTCATTTTGGTCATTTTGGTCATTTTGGTCATTTTGGTCATTTTGGTCATTTTGGTCATTTAGGTCATTTAGGTCATTTTGGTCATTTTTGTCATTATGGTCATATTGGTCATTTAGGTCATTTTGGCCATTTTGCTCATTTAGGTCATTTTGATCATTTAGGTCATTTTGGTCATTTCAGTCATTTTGGTCATTTTGGTCATTTTGGTCATTTTGGTCATTTTGGTCATTTAGGTCATTTTGGTCATTTTGGTCATTTTGGTCATTTTGGTCATTTAGGTCATTTTGGTCATTTTGGTCATTTTGGTCATTTTGGTCATTTTGGTCATTTAGGTCATTTTGGTCATTGTGGTCATTTTGGTCATTTTGATCATTTTGGTCATTTTGGTCATTTTGGTCATTTTGGTCATTTTGGTCATTTTGGTCATTTTGGTCATTTTGGTCATTTTGGTCATTTTGGTCATTTTGGTCATTTTGGTCATTTTGGTCATTTTGGTCATTTTGGTCATTTTGGTCATTTTGGTAATTTTGGTCATTTTGGTCATTTTGGTCATTTTGGTCATTTTGGCCATTTTGGTCATTTTGGTCATTTAGGTCATTTTGGTCATTTTGGCCATTATGGTCATATTGGTCATTTAGGTCATTTTGGCCATTTTTCTCATTTTGGTCATTTAGGTCATTTTGGTCATTTAGGTCTTTTTTGTCATTTAGGTCATTTAGGTCATTTTTGTCATTTTGGTCATTTTGGCCATTTTGGTCATTTTGGTCATTTAGGTCATTTTGGCCATTTTGGTCATTTTGATCATTTTGGTCATTTTGGTCAATTTGGTCAATTTGGTCACTTTGGTCATTTTGGTCTTTTGGTCATTTTGGTCATTTTGATCATTTTGGTCATTTTGGTCATTTTGGTCATTTTGATCATTTTGGTCATTTTGGTCATTTTGGTCATTTTGATCATTTTGGCAATTTTGCTCATTTAGGTCATTTTGGTCATTTTGGTCATTTTGGTCATTTTGGTCATTTTGGTCATTTAGGTCTTTTTTGTCATTTAGGTCATTTAGATCATTTTTGTCATTTTGGTCATTTTGGCCATTTTGGTCATTTAGGTCATTTAGGTCATTTTGGCCATTTTGGTCATTTTGATCATTTTGGTCATTTAGGTCATTTTGGTCATTTTGGTCATTATGGTCATATTGGTCATTTAGGTCATTTTGGCCATTTTGCTCGTTTTGGTCATTTAAGTCATTTTGGTCATTTTGGTCATTTTGGTCATTTTGGTCATATAGGTCATTTAGGTCATTTAGGTCATTGTGGTCATTGTGGTCATTTTGATCATTTTGGTCATTTTGATCATTTTGGTCATTTTGGTCATTTTGGTCATTTTGGTCATTTTGGTCATATAGGTCATTTAGGTCATTTAGGTCATTGTGGTCATTGTGGTCATTTTGATCATTTTGGTCATTTTGATCATTTTGGTCATTTTGGTCATTTTGGTCATTTTGGTCATTTTGGTTATTTTGGCCATTTTTGCCATTTTGGTCATTTTGGTCATTTCGGTCATTTAGGTCATTTTGGCCATTTTGCTCATTTTGGTCATTTAAGTCATTTTGGTCATTTAGGTTATTTTGGTCATTTTGGTCATTTTGGTCATTTTGGTCATTTTGGTCATTTTGGTCATTTTGGTCATTTTGGTCATTTTGGTCATTTTGGTCATTTTGGTCATTTAGGTCATTTTGGTCATTTTGGTCATTTTGGTCATTTTGGTCATTTTGATTATTTTGATTATTTTGATCATTTTGATCATTTTGATCATTTTGATCATTTTGATCATTTTGATCATTTTGATCATTTTGATCATTTTGATCATTTTGATCATTTTGATCATTTTGATCATTTTGATCATTTAGATCATTTTGATCATTTTGATCATTTAGATCATTTTGATCATTTTGATTATTTTGATCATTTTGATCATTTTGACTATTCTGATCATTTTAATCATTTTGATCATTTTGATCATTTTGATCATTTTAATCATTTTGAACATTTTGATCATTTTGATCATTTTGATCATTTTGATTATTTTGATCATTTTGATCATTTTGACCATTTTTATCATTTTGATCATTTTGATCATTTTGGTAATTTGGATTTTTTTTTGTTATTTTGTTCTTTGTTACTGTCGAAATGGCCAATTATCTTACAGTTTTTCTAGGGCAAAAATTCAATCCTGAAAAACTGATACGAATTAGAGGTGTAACGAAACTGGGCTGGTCGATTTGACATGGAAACTATATCTTATAAGAAAAAAAAATGTTTTGACCAGCTTTAATAATTCATTTACTTCATCATTTTTTTTTTAAATTTTTGATTCATTGAAAAACAGGAAATTCATCAACATTTATTACATTACATTTTTTTCAATACAACGCAATATTCTTTTCTCTTTCAGCAAAGCCTACAAGAATGGTGAATTAAAATTTTGATTAGCAACACAAGTATGCTGCTTGCATTGAATTTTCTACTTTACTTCACGAAAACAAAATGAGCTAACTCCAGCTTTTTTGTAACGTCCTTTAGTACAGGTACTTCGTTGTTATAGTGCTAGGTTGACGCACAGAGTTTCTAAAAGTTATTTGAATAACGCAATTTATTATTTGGCCTAAAAAATGTAAAAAAAAAATGTTTTTCTGTTTTTTTTTTGCTGAATGTTTGCAAATTTTCCAAAAAACATTCGTTACAAAAGTAGCTCGCGTCTTTCGGAGAACAATAGAGAAATTTTACTAAATTTGTGGCAACATGATTCTTTACCTTGTGGCAAAATGGCAAACTGTTTGAAACGTCTGATCTGAAGCAGAGTTATGAGCATCTGTGAAGCAATTGAAGCAGCACATAATGGCGTCCCTAACTAATATTTTCTCAAAATACACGATCGTCAACAGAGTACAGCACCGACGTTATGGAAAGATATATGCAACTTGCTTAGAAGGAATTCGAACACTGTTTGCTAATTTGTGTATTATTAGGAGAATATATTTTTACAAAAAGAAAGCGAATAATATGAGCATCAAAACGCAAAAAAAAAAACATTTCTCTGTTTCCACTTATGTTTCAAAGTTTTATTTCCCATAACGTGATAAGGAAGTGCCGTAAAAGGGTTTAATAAAGTATAAAGCTACAAAATAATTTATAAATACACTGACGCCGGCCAATTTACTCGTTTCGATAGATTCTCCGATCTCGTATTTTATTACTCAACTTAGCTCCCGCGTAAAACCAGCTGACGAAGCAAAAGTATTTACGCTCCAATATTAATTGCACTTTAGAAGCTCATGATCCATAAAAAATGGCGATCTGATTCGAAGCCCCCGAAGACTCCCATAAAGCTTCACGCTCGATTCACGACCCAAACTTTACGACTTCCACTGCTGGATTTTTTTCATTTTTCCATTTTTTCGCGATGTTGCTTCCACCTTATAACGTAAAATTACTACCCCCACTGTACCTAAATTCGATTTGTAGTCCACACACAAACACCCCTTGGCGCATTATCTATGGTGCCTCCTGGAGCATAAATTTGCGGCTTTAACTCCACTCTCAACGGTGTAAAGCTACTGGCCCGAAGAGGGGCGCATCGTTAGCATGTTTTTTGGCCGATTCACCAGAATTTAAGCTTTTAAGGATGCTGGAATGCTGACTGGAAATGTAGTAAGTCTCCTGGTGGTTTGAGATAAAACAAATTATCAACTATGCCTTTTTTGTAAAATTTATCAAGAAATCACTCCAATATCATTTTTAATGAGTCAGTTTGTTTTCATTCCACTGGCGTACTGGCGCCACCGAGTCTGCCGTTTGGATGCTCCTCCCTTATCCAAAGTATTGATAAGTGTCATCATTAGCAAGGTTAGCAGCGTGGCGTTCGCCATGACCCCAAATAAGATCGGGAAACTTTTCCAATCAGTACACCACGTACGTACCACCGCTCACCACTCAGGGTGAAAATGAAGTGAGAAACCAAACAATGACACTGTTCTGTTAATTGTTGTGTTTTGTCCGTGGGAAGTTTGTCACAGCGTGTGGGTTCTATAAGTTATGAAGGGTTTGGTAAAGATAAAGTTCTGAGAAGGTGACAAATGAGATAAGGTTGTGTAGAAGTGTTAATTAGGATTTAACAAATATCTAAGAACAATATCCACTTCCAAACATCGTTTAAAAAATAAAAATAATCGAAAGTATCATACAAAAAATTCTGGAATCTGTATCTTGACAACGGATTTTTTTTCAAGTTGTAGGTTAAAGAAACAGGCACACTCTGATAAAAACAATGACACGTATTTAACCCACCTTTGGAACTAACATTCCCGTCCCATCCCCTCGAGATCTACAAACTGACATGGCGGGCGCCGTTGGTGTCCAACGACTGTTTCCTATTCGCACCGGCTCTAGTTTTGATGATCGTGATGTTTTATCTTTTCAGCGCATGCCTATGACCGGTTGTTTCGATAGGATATTATGGTCCTGGTCAGCAACGGAGAAAGACAACCATAGGTGATTTCTCATGTTCATGCTTTGGAAAACGGTCAAAATTGGATGTGAGATCAAAAAGTACACTTAACAGAATGTTTTTTTAAGTGCACTGTTTTTGAGGTAAATCAATGAAAACTTTTTGGTAAAATTTTGCAATTTTAGTGTTTTTTCTAAGTTCCTATGGTAGACCAATCCAAAAAATATTTTTTCGAAGAATTCAGAAAATTTCCAATAAATTTGTCTAAGAAACTTTTATGATTGGACCTCCTGTTGCTTAAATACAGACCCAAACGTAAATATCTCAGCAACTATTCATCCGATTTTCAATATTAAAAAAAAAAATACAAACGTTAAGTTGTCTATACTTTTTGCTTAAAATATTAAGCGAATTTTGAATTTAACACTAACCTTTGAGAAGGGTTTAAAGATAAATTCGCAAAATATAACTTTCAGTGGAGTTAATTTAAGCGGTTCCATGCATCAAAGTTGCTATAAATACTGTTGATTTCACATTTTTTTGGCGACCGCTTTCGAAAAAAAAATGATTTATTTTAAACAATGGCAACTTTTCTGAATATTTGTTCTTTTTGTTTATTCTCTGAACGTCAAACATTAAAGATCCAATGCATAGTGGTTCCTTGGTCAAAATAATCAAACCCGTTTTTTTTTTGTTTGATGATTCGGGTGCTCCTATCCTAAATAGGGTGGTCTAAAAAAATGCGTTTTTCATCGATTTACAAAAAAAAATCATGCCTCCGAAACGGCTGAACCATGCAGAGCGCCAATAATTTCGTACATGAGCTGTTTGGTCCGGAGACATTCAAATCAGCAAGTGGAACCTTCATAGAACTCTTTCAAATATTCAGCAAGTTTTTTTTGGACCTCAACACATTTTTCTTCAAATACCCTTCTTTTGGAAGGTGGCGCTTTAAAATTGATATGATGATTATATAAAAAAATGTGTTTTTTTTTTGCGAAAATCGAAGAAAAACACATTTTTTTTTTGACAACTCCATTTCGGATAGGAGAACCCTAATTGCCTAGCAAAAAATACGGGTCTGATTATTTTGATCGGGGAACTCCCATGCCGAATTTGAGCCAAATTGGAGCATTTTTGATTTGGATTCTTCCTGATTAACTTGGAATGGCTGAAAAATTGTCTTTTTGAATCCGGCAAAACATTACATAACAAATATAAACAAAGAAATTTATATATTTTGTTTCGTAACTCGATTTCAAATCAAAACAAAATTTGAGAAACTACATCTTTAAATCTGTATCTCGAAATCTAAATCGAAAAAACTTTACTTTTTCATCTAAACTCCCAAGCTCGTGAAAAAGGGGAAATTTCCATGTAAATTCCCCCCTTTTCATGAAGAAGCATACACTATTATTCTGTCGAAATGATAATACTTCAAATTAGAGGTGGGCAAAAAAAAGAGCGAGCCGCTCAAAGAACCAGTTCACTAAAAATAACAAAAGAACCGTGGTTCACAAAAAAAGAACTGCGGTTCTTTTTTAAACTTCGTTCTATTGAAAGAACCGGCTCAAATTGGCATGATTTTTGTTATAAATATAATTTATTGAATTTCCGAAAAAGTATTAAAATTGCTTTTGAGAATTGAAAATGCAATTTCAAATATTTAAATGCTTACAAAAATTAATTTCAAAAGTTAATGATTTTTTAAACAACATGAAAAAAACTTGTCACTTTACAACTGATTGTACATTAAAATATTACTGGAATAAAACTTTTAGCATTTGAAACTGCATAATTTGTAAAATATTACCAAAAATCTACTGAATAGTTCAGAGGTTTTGAAAAAAAAAAAATAAAACCTATTGTCCTATTAAATTTTAGCGTTTATAGACTTTATCGATTAAATCAGAATGTAGAAAAGAGTTTACAGAATATTTTCTCTAAATAAAATATCAGCATTAGTTCAATTATTGCTGAAATAAACGCATTTTTTTTTTTAAATATCAACATTTTTTCCAACATCCTAGATTTTTGGCATCCGAGCCATTCAATTACTCGAATGTTTAGATTCGAGTAGAAATCTTGACATAGAGACCGCCAAGACCTACACAGAAAAAAAGTTGAATTTTTACGAATAATATCATTCTCAGTGTTTTCACGAAAACATCTCTAGATTTTTTTATTAAAAAAGGTCCAATAAACATGTGCAACACAATAGCTTACAGGACCGACCGAGACTTTACATTTGCTAATTTGCTTTAGAAAGCCTTTGGTTCTTTTATTGAATAAAAACGTTTTGTAAAGAATTTGGAAAGAAAAATTATTGATAATCCACTCTGAAATAAGGAATTTCTGGAAAATTATCCAAGTTATCCCTTAAAAATCGATCTGACAGCGTAATAAAAATGCAAAAGCTTTGGCCAAATAAAAAAAAAAAAAACAATTTTTTTTACAGTTATTAAAATTCCGTACAAATCCATATTTTGCGAAAATTCCGTACCAAAATTCCGGCCTGTTAAAAATCCACGAAAAGGGTCGAAAATCCGTACGGTAAGGAAAAAATCCGTACAGTTGGTAGCCTTAATAAAAACTCATCATTTTCTGAGGTAAAATTAATCATTTTTTTGACACAAAATCTGTCACCATTTCCTGATGAATATTTCCAAATTTTTTTTCTGTGTATGGTTTTTAAGGGTATCTTCTCGTTTTCAGTTTTCATTTTTTTTATACAATAATTTGT
Organism: Culex quinquefasciatus; assembly: GCF_015732765.1. Classification (NCBI taxonomy): domain Eukaryota; kingdom Metazoa; phylum Arthropoda; class Insecta; order Diptera; family Culicidae; genus Culex; species Culex quinquefasciatus. The sequence goes on along the minus strand of NC_051863.1, from coordinate 9,710,527 downwards.
AAAAGTCCAATGTGAAATAACTTATAAAATCACAAAAAAAAATCATACCATCCACATTAACGACCCCCGGGTCTTTTGTGGTCTCTATTGCAAGTTTCTGCTCGAACCTAGGAGTCCGAAGGCTTGAATGGGGAAAGCACCCAAACCTCTTTCAACTCCAAGGAACCTTCCACCCCAGTGTTTGAACTGACGACGTTTGGATTGCGAGTCCAACCGCCGCCAGCGATTCCACCGGAGTAGGCTTGGTGTGGTGTGTTGTTTGTACTTATGGCATGGAGATAACTCCTACACCTGGAATGACTTAACGGCCTAACAACCAAGGCCGGGACCGACATTTTACTTCCTCATCCGATGGAAGGTTGCAGCAGATGGGAATCGAACCCAGAATCATCCGCTTACAAAGCGGACAGCGTAACCATTCCGCCACGCACTGCCACGATAAAATATAAAATCACACGATTCTTAAAAAAACCTTTTCATCCAAAGTTTGAAAGAGAGCAAAAGAGCCGTTCAAAAGAGCGGCTCTTTTCAATGAGCGAACGAAAATGAGCGGCTCCTAAAAAAGAGCGGTTTTGCCCACCTCTACTTCAAATAATGAAATTGTAAATATTTTATTGCATTTCTTCAAAATATTGTTTGATTGAGTAAACAATATTTTCTATGAAAATTGATGTGATAAATTTATCGCCCACACAGTAAAACATTGTGTAAATTTGGAAGGTTGAATACCTTTCTTATGATGTAATTTTACCTCAATTTAGATTGAATTATCGACATTACAACAGAAAAGTCGTAAAATTACACATTTTCAGAGGTAAAATTACTCTGAAAGCAATAAAAAATAGTAAATAGAGAGAAAAGCTGCATTTTGAATCCTATTGATAAATAACCACAACAGTATTTTAATATTGTGGGTGTTCCAAAAATGTGGGATGACTGCAAATTAAAAAAGAACGATTCCAAAACATCAAACAGTAAAATGCAAATCAAATTTTTGTACTTACTCAGCCTATCTTATCCCTTTCATCAAACGAATTACACCACTGCAGAACGGATAAGGGTCAGTTTGCTTCCCCATTGCAGTGCACTCCAATTAGTATGTTTTGCGGGTTTGAGATCTGCACCATTGTTAGGGGGTGAAAAACAGATTTGTTGGAAAAGTTATTCCCGGAGGACCGACAACTTGTTTGTCCTCAGAAAGAACAGTTTTCCCCGCGTTTTTCTTCCTTCAAAGAGATAAATTTACATTTAAGCTGCCATTTATTTCCTGGCAAACTTTCCCCTCGCACACTCACAATTTACATGTTCGTTGTTGATTTTTTTGTTCTGACCAGCAGCAGCTGTTTTCCTCGGCGGAAAAGCATACAAATTTGCCCAAACAAGCGGGAGTAATTCACCTCACCACACAGAGTAGAGGAGGCCAAAGGTTGGGAAGCATCTTGAGAACATGACAGTGGTTAAATCCATGCGAATATATCTTGCTAAGCTGCAGAAGGAGTAGCAGCAGCAGTCGAGTAAAGTTTGTTACGTAAATATTTTGACCGGAAGAGGTGACAACACCAAGTGGGCTGGGTAGAGGGCGATGTATGGTGGAGCTTAACTGTGCGATGATCCTTGGCAACGCGGTCTCAGCGTTGGTAGAAGGGTAATTCTCCGCCAACTCACACAGCAGTTGCCCCGACCCCTCTTCGATTTGCGTGAAACTTTGTCCTAAGGGGTAACTTTTGTCCCTGATCACGAATCCGAGGTCCGTTTTTTGATATCTCGTGAAGGAGGGGCGGTAAGACCCCTTCCATTTTTGAACATGTGAAAAAAGAGGTGTTTTTCAACAATTTGCAGCCTGAAACGGTGATGAGATAGACATTTGGTGTCAAAGGGACTTTTGTGTAAAATTAGACGCCCGATTTGATGGCGTACTCAGAATTCCGAAAAAACGTATTTTTCATCGAAAAAAACACTAAAAAAGTTTTAAAAATTCTCCCATTTTCCGTTACTCGACTGTAAAAAATTTTGGAACATGTCATTTTATGGGAAATTTAATGTACTTTTCGAATCTACATTGTCCCAGAAGGGTCATTTTTTCATTTAGAACAAAATTTTTCAATTTAAAATTTCGTGTTTTTTCTAACTTTGCAGGGTTATTTTTTAAAGTGTAACAATGTTCTACAAAGTTGTAGAGCAGACAATTACAAAAATTTTGATGTATAGACATAAGGGGTTTGCTTATAAACATCACGAGTTATCGCGATTTTATGAAAAAAAGTTTTGAAAAAGTTGGTCGTCATCGATCATGGCCATTCATGGTCACCCGTGACAGACACGGATGACGAAACAAAGAGAAACGCAAAAAGTAACTTTTTCAAAACTTTTTTTCGTAAAATCGCGATAACTCGTGATGTTTATAAGCAAACCCCTTATGTCTATATATCAAAATTTTTGTAATTGTCTGCTCTACAACTTTGTAGAACATTGTTACACTCTAAAAAATAACCCTGCAAAGTTAGAAAAACACGAAATTTTAAAATGAAAAATTTTGTTCTAAATGAAAAAATGACCCTTCTGGGACAATGTAGATTCGAAAAGAACATTAAATTTCCCATAAAATGACATGTTCCAAAATTTTTTACAGTCAAGTAACGGAAAATGGGAGAATTTTTAAAACTTTTTTAGTGTTTTTTTCGATGAAACATACGTTTATTCGGAATTCTGAGTACGCCATCAAATCGGGCGTCTAATTTTACATAAAAGTCCCTTTGACACCAAATTTCTATCTCATCACCGTTTCAGGCTGCAAATTGTTGAAAAACACCTCTTTTTCGCATGTTCAAAATGGAAGGGGTCGTACCGCCCCTCCGTCACGAGAAATCAAAAAACGGACCTCGGATTCGTGATCAGGGACAAAAGTTACCCCTTAAGACAAAGTTTCACGCAAATCGAAGAGGGGTCGGGGCAACTTTTCCCGATTTCGTGTGAGTTGGTAGAGAATTACCCAGAAAGGATGATGATTAAGGAGAAAGTTTCGCTATCAAAACGGTGCACTATGGGGAGCATGGTGAAAGTTTTCCACGTGTGTTATACTCGGTTGCGAGAGTTGGGTTAGCTATTGGTGAAACTTTTGTCGTAATAGGAACATCAGCACTGATTTGCATGTTTGGATTAGATTTGTGATTTAGAGCCTAAAGTCACCTAAAGTTGTTATTATAAACACGTCAATACAAAAAATTATTACATATTTTAGACAATGTAAACTGAGTTTTAAAATCAATAAAAGCTGATTGTTCTCAACATCCTACCATAATGCGTCCAATTGTGAGCTTTTAAATTTCCCCGGAAGTCCATTACAGGTCCCACTCTGGTGCGGAAATTAAGTTGAAAACACATCGCTTGCAGTGACGTCCATGGTAATTGCATTCACCTTGAAAACTTTTCCTCGAAGGAGCTGCCCTTGTCTTGGTAGCTGTACGAGCAGTAACAAACAAACACAAAAAATGTATTTACCTACACTGCACAAGAGAGCCTGTAAGATGTAGTTGAGTTAAATTTGTGTTTTGAGTATTTTCTTGTGCTTAGCTGCAAACAATAGGATATTTCTTCTGCTTTTCGCTGTTCTTGAATATTTTTTAAAATTATTTTACTAGTTTGATAGTTTATATTGTATCTTTCTGTTAAAACACGTGAACGCATTCTCTCAATGAAACCGAATGAGAACAAACTACAACTACCGTCACAATCTGGCATCTAGCACACACCTGCATTACACAAACAAACGAAGCAAGGTAAAGCTTACCAAACAGACCAATTGGAGTACCTACACCAGGACCTGAACCGCCCACGCAACCAGTTCATTCAATGGAACACCACCCACTCGTTGGGTAAACCACCCCGTGATCACAGGGAAGTTAGGGTGGTTCATCAATAAACAAACTAAAAAAACACATTATATTTCCAATGCACCACCCTACCAAACCCTCCCGCCACAAGTCACTCACCCACTTTCGATCGCACTGGGATGTTCGTCGTCGTCGCGCTCTATTTTTAGCCCGATCTTCATAAATATTTCATAATACCTTCGGCTTCATCCGGTCGTGGAAGCTTTGTTGTACATACTTTATTTTTGCAGTGCCGCAGTACAAAACTTGAACCGCAGACAAAGGATGGATGAACTTTTGTGGGTGGGTTGGCGTGTGTTTGTGCGTGGGTGGGGATGAAAGGGAGATGGTTTGTTTTCGTAAGCCGCTGCGAGTGTGTGCGATCTATTTTAACGAAGTGGGCTTAAAATTGAGCTTTAGATTTCGAGCAGTACACTGTTCGAGCTTGTGGTTAAACGAGGTTTAACTCTTTTAGGCCTGATGAGCAGTTTGTCCCAAAAACGCAATTTAAAAAAAAACTTTTCTGGTCATCTAGTTTTAAATCTTAGCACAGACCAACAAAATTTCTGCTCAGGCTCAATTCGAGGGGAAGTATGAAATTTGGGGTCCCCAGAAAATCGTGCACTTCAAATTTTTCAAAATACTTTAGACAGGATTGAAGCATTTTTCTCCAAAGTTGAACCGCCCTTATTCTCCATACAAACTTTGGAGAAAAACCATTCGGCCCTGTCTAAATATTTTTTTTGTAAAATTCATAGTGCCCGATTTTCTGGGGACTTCATGCTTCCCCTCGAGTTGAGCCTGCGCAGTAATTTTCGTCAATTTTTGTAGGTCAGTGTAATTTGTATTAGGATCAATGTTCCATACCTCAAAAATCATCGGTGCAATAGAGCAATCAGGGAGTTTCGATGTGTTTCGATGATCCGTAACTGTAACTACGGTGACATTGATATAATTTAAATTAAATATTGAAAAGAAATGGATTGTTTATAAAGTTGTTTGAAAACATGTACTGAGTAAGCCATACATTGTTCCAGCACTTTTCTTCGAATCAGTTTTATTCAATGTGGCTTTTTAATAAATGTTGTGTTGAAAATGGTTATTTTAAAATTTGGGCTAAAAATATGGTGTACATGTTTATTACAAAAGTTAAGATTTAATGTTTTCAATTTTAAATGATAACATAAATTAAATTAAATAAAACTTTGCTAAACATTATTTAGAACATATATATTAAAAAAAAATTCCTTCTGAACAAGTTTAAAAACCGTATAAAAAAACCGAATTTAAAAAAAAAAATCGACTGAAAATGCCAATAAATTGGAGATATTTCATTAAATTTTTTTCAAAATTATTTTCTTTGCATGAGCTTTTTGATATTTATTTTTTTCCCTTGTAAATGTTAAGGCCACTGCAAATATTTGTTGATGCTTATGTTTATATAAGCAAGTAAATCTTTCCCTGTTCCAGACGGGAACACCCTTGAAGAGTATCGGGGCCGGCACCACTGGGCTACGTGGCTCGGTCATGTTCGGTTTATGTTTATTGAGGTAAAAAAAAAAAAATATGAAATTGAAATTGTTTAAACCATACATGTAAATGAAAAAAAGGATTTTAAAATGCATTTTGCACCTGCAATATTTTGTTTTAAAAATTTCACAACGGAATTGTATTGTTGATCGATCTCAAACATGCTAAATATGATTTTAAACGCAGGAAAATGCAATTCAAATTATTTTCAGGTCACTAGACTTCTTTTTTCATTTTCGAAAAAATATTTTTTTTGCCTGTAATTTTTCGGACCGATTTTGAAAGTGGAAGGGGGTGGGGGTGGGGGGCGGTATACATAAACTTCAAAACATATTTTCAGCGGCCTAACTGGAATAAATGTGCAAATTTAATATCATTATACTTTGATGGACGAAAGGTTTTTAGTGTTGCGATCAGTTTTTGAAACATTTTTCCTGAAACGGTCAAAAATACACTTAAAAACAATTTTAAAACCATTTTGATAACGAAAAAGTATTCAAGTTGTAATCATGTTCAATTTTATGAAAGACTATTCTTTTTCATATCCGAACAAATACCAATGGATGTAAAAAGGTTTCATTTCGTTTGTTTCTGAACATTTTTTATCCATTACAAATACAGGCCACGGATAGAAAAATATTTCAAAAGATTGTTTGATATTGTTTTGTTTGCTGAGCTTATCTGATCATCACTTAAAACTTTGCCAAAGATTGGTGATCAGAAAATGTCATATCAAAATATATACAAATTAGATTTTAAAAAAAGTACATTTTTAAAATTTTTATAAATTGCACCGTTTTCAATTTTTATCCATTTTTAGGTCAAGTTTGTAAATATATAACTTTTTGACAAATACCGTAAACTGGGGAGACATTGATAGGATTTAAATGTATTTCTCAAATATAACTCACACGGTAAAACTTGTGTTAAGATTTATATTTCATGCACTGGGGTAGGTTAAGCAATGCTCAGGAACTTTTTTTAACACTGGAACGCCCAACTCATGTCCAACTTACACGGACGACTAAGCCTCCCAAAAAAGGTGGAACGGTAACTTCAACTCGCTGGTTCTCGGGCATAACTCAACCAATCGGGACGATTCTTGTTTCCAGTGTTTTGTAAGAATGTCTAGATGATCCTAAAATTTTGCTGAACTTGATTTGAACAAATCTGTAATTTCTGCGACCGAAAACATCGTTCCAACTTTTTTTAAACGACTGCCTCCGCGGAATTTTCGGCGAATTCTTTTTTACACGCGGAAAAAAAAATTGGAACGATGTTTTTGATCGCGAAAATTACAGATCATCAAATTAAATTTTGCAAAGTTCTAGAATCATCTAGACATCCTAACAAATCACTGGAAAGAAGAATCATCTTGATTGGTTGAGTTATGCCCGAGAACCATTGAGTTGAAGTTACCGTTCCAACTTTTTTGGAGCCTTGGGCGTTGGAATGTTAAAGTAATTATGTTATGAAAAATTGTGCTTTTTATTTATTATCTGAAAACTGGAACCTATGTTCCTTTCAAATTTAATTTGAAAAATTCAATATTCATTGTTCGTTTAACTAAGTTTATTAACCTTTGATAAAATTAATATTAAAATTTATAAAAAGTTACAAGCTTGATGAAAATTTTAGTTAGTTTTCTTTTGTAAAAATATCAATATTTGTTTCACAATTTTCCAAATTTACCAACAACAAAGTTTTAACTTTCAAAATATCTTTAACGATTTTTGTTATGTTGTTAAAAGAATTCGTTTTACGATTCAAAATCAATTTCATTAACAAAAACATGACACTTCGAGAGTATTTAAATAATTTTATTTATCATTTTTAAAATTATTTTTTATTGATTAAATCCAGGGCTGCGGAGTCGGGTCATATTTCAAGCGACTTCGATTCCGACTCCAACTCCGGCTTTCTGAGTTAAGCCGTTTCCGACTCCGGTTCCGGCTTTCAACAAATTGTTGACTTCGGCTCCGACTCCGGCCTACCAACTCTAGCCGACTCCGACTCCAGCTTCCAAAATTTGTTGACTCTGGCTCCGACTACGACTCCGACACCTAATCTGTATTTTAAATATTGAAAAAACGCATTTTCAGCACAACAATTTTCTGAGTAAATTTGAATTATGTTGTTTGAAAAATTGGAACATTTTATTTAACTACTTTAAATTTACAATCATTTTTATGTTAATTAGCTAGCTACACTAATTTTCAATTGTTTTTTTCAGCAAGTTTTCATTTACTGAAAAAAAATCAATAGTGCAGATTTCAGTAAATTTAACTGAATTTAGTAATGAGAAATTGGTGTCCAATAACTATCAAAGATACCGTGGTTTTGAAATAAACAATTTTCAAAGTAACTATTTCTTAAAAGTTTTTTTTTGAATTTATTTGAGAAGAGGTACATGGACATTGTGTGACCCAGCCCAGTACACACTTTAAACATACAAATCATGAGAAAATTCTAATATTTGAAAAATAAATTAAATTATATCAATTAATCAAATAATTAATAATTATATCACCCCGATTTAAGGCATTTAAAAAAATAGACTTGTTCAACGATATTATATAAGGACTTTAAGAGTTTTGTAGAGAAATTGTAAACATTGGGGTAATCGATATATCTAATAAATTCAATGACTCGTATATGCAAAGTTGCATATGCGAGACATAAGAGCGCCGGTTTAACTGTATTTCAAAATCAGTTGCAACTGATTTTCGATATTTGATGAAATCAATCTCCCGGTTTACGGTATTTACGGTATTTACTCTTTACTCTGAAATGAATATTCCAAACAGAATTAGAAAATTCTCAACAATTTTCTATTTTTCCATTTTTGATTGTCGAAAATATAGCGAAAATATATATTTTAGGTGCTACCCAATCAGCACGACGAAATCTTAAAAATTACTGATTATATTTCGATGTAAAAAAAAATCTCATCACTCGAAATTTGATAAAACAGTTTAAAAATTGTATCATGTTGAACCTAACTGAAGCACATTGATTTTTTTCTCTTGTGCTGTTTACAATTGAAGGTGTTGTTAAATTTTCATAAGTTGGATCTCAAAACAAAAATTGAGATTTAGTTACCGTTTTGCCTTTGAATATATTTTTTAAAAGATAAGAAAAGTATGAACCGAGTAGGTTTTATTCCGTTTTCTACTATTCAGAAACGATGACTCCACTAGCACGAACGACTAGCACAATGGAGCCATAAAACTTAGTTCACCTTGTAGCTGAGAGGCAACCGTTCTCGAGCCTCCATAAAACATTGATCCACGCTGCACATCGCTGCAATTCATCTTTTGCAACTTGCTTTTTTTTACTATCGAACACTTTTTTTCCTTGCAGACAAAAGGCACAAAGCTCCCGTTCGGTTCATCATTCCTACCCATTGAAAGCTACTGAAAAGGGTTCGCTCTCTTACACACAGAGTTACTTGTAGTTTCGCCAGGTTTCTCACATCGTGGCATACGTGCCCAGAAAGCCGAGCAAGCTCTTCTTTTGCTCGATAGTTTTTCGCGCAATTTTTTTGTTGGCGGGGGCAAGCGGGTTTCAAGGAATCGATCAATTTTACCCCGATGACCTGCCAGCCAGGTAAAATCGATACCGATACCGCAAAAGTACCTTTTCGAGACCACTTGGGCAAATGGTCGAGGGTTTCGCGTGGAAGACCGACTTTGAGGTTCACCTGAAGCGCGTTGCCATCGTCCGATGGGTTCGACGGACGAGTTGAAATGAGTTTCATAATTGAAATTAGTTGGAAAGCTATTAAAATTTTAATATTTCATTTCGAGCAAACTTGCGAGGGTTTCGCCCTCTTGTGTGTCACGTGAACTGATGAAAGCTATCCGTGTCTTTTTCGTTACAGGTACTTGGCAGCGGTGGCGCTCGTTATACATTAAGTAAGCTATAAGAAAGCAGTGCGAGGTCGACAACATCTACTGATCATCATAACACACTCTCCCACACACACACAAAATCATCATCATAACAAAAAAACAAGTGAAAGTTCAGTAACAACATTTCAAAAGGGCGAAACCTACGATCCTGCCGTTTCGAGAAAATCAACATTCAAAATTTTGCAACTCCGATCAATTCCTATTTTCACAAAAAAACATGAAAACCATCATTTTTTTTTCAAAACGTAATAGAAAATAGCAATAATTTCATCACAGAGAGCAATTTGAAATTAATTAAGGTGTTTTTGCTATTAAAAATTGAGAAAAACAAATTACGCCTTTTTGAAGAGCGTGCCTCCATTTTCGCCCCACCGTATTCGCCACCCACTCAACCAAAACAACGGTTTAGCCCGTCAGGTTACGCCACAAAGCAAAAGTAAACAACAGATTCGCCCTTTTGTTTTTTGTTCATTTTTCGGGTTTTTAAAGAAAAAAAGTGGTGAAACAACTATTTTATCATTGTGAAACGTTACAGTCAGTGATAATACAGTGATATTTGCAACCTCAGTGATAAAAAAATTGGTCTAGAAAGCCTTCATAAGGAGTCCGATTCAGGCCAAGACTCGTTGAGCTAGGATACACCGTAAGTAGCAAGTTGGTTTGACGATGTGGTCTATATTGAAGTGACGTTCCTTGGGGTGTCCCCGCCGGAAGTGGGAGACACCATCCGGCCATCTCAATCTTTGCATAGCTTCGATGGTTACGGAGGCGATGATTTTGTACGGCATTCCACCTTAACCTCCCTACACTAACTTTTTGTCCTGCAAATGCTCAACCTAGAATCCCCGGATGTCCCAAGAACCGGTAAATTATGGACCTTCACATCTAGTTTGTGAATCCAGACCAGATCCGATACTACAATAATTGAAATTAAAAAGTTATGTATTTAGGATCATACAAATCTGTGTGTTTTTGTGGAATTGTGGTCAGAGACATCAAAAACATACATTTTGATCCATTTTGAGGATTGTCAGGTTAAAATTCACTAAATTATAACGAAAAATTAGTGTTTCTAAATATACGTCGGAACTTGCAGAAAACACTACATTCGCCCCTCGTGATTGGATGAAAGCACAAGGGCGGAAACTCAATTTGGTTTGTTTTGATTGATGTTGTTGATTAGCCCTTTTGTTTTTTGCTTGTAAAACTACGTATTTTCGGAATTTTGTGATGATGGAGGGTGTTTTAGAATCAGTTTTGTTCGCTTTATATGATTCTGACAAAAACTCAGTTTGTTTACATCTGAGGGTTTCGCCCTATTGAAAAGTTGTTACAGAGTTTTTGAATAACTTCCAAGGTTACCGTTTTCATCACAACAACAACGGCCAAATTGGATTCTCCCCGGGGGGGCGTTTGGCTGGCGAAGATAAAATTCAAACCAACTTCTCGAAACAAGTTTTCCTTTTTTTTTATTATGAGCTACCGATAAAAACACCATGCTCACACGCCGGAAACTGGGTCGACTGTATTTTGAAACAACAACAATCACGCAAAACAATGCTTCTTGGAACAAGTTTATTTTGGTCGAAAACAAGTCAACCCTATCGGAGGCGTTTTCGAACACTCAGTAGCATAAAAAACAAATTGACATTAATCTAGGAAAAAAACTTTGTTTTATTCAATGCTTGCAGATTTACACTGGCCCTATATCGACTCTATACCCGTCTTTAGAGCTTCCCAACAGCCAGCACTGGCTCCATTCGCGCGTAACACCCCGTAACTGTCAAACATCAACACAGATTGAGTTGTACGGGGCGGAAGTAACTGTAATGACTGTCGTCGCAAGACTCTCAACCGTGCAGAAGCTTCTTCGTCACAGCTTTGTAAAATGTGGAACGACGTGCAAAGTTTTGCGCGGGGGCTCCGCAATCAGCCAAAGGGACTTTTCCGAGTAACTTTCTGGTCCTGGTTCATCTGCGACGTTCGACACGGCTGTCGGGAAGTGAAAACTTGGTCATGTAGTGAGGGACCTTTGGTTTTTGGTGCCTCCCCAGGGGGAGGGGGTTAGGAAGTAATGGGAAAAGTTTATATCTGGAGCGATCTTAAGGAAGTGAGCAGCGTCGCGTACAAGAGTTGGCAATTGCACGAAGTGCTTGGGGGAGGAATTTTGGTGTTGGAACGCGATTTTCCGGGAAGTGAAATTAAAATGTATTCAAATTGGCTTCAAATGATTCGCATGATTGGCTTCCTGAAGGTAAAGCTGCTAGCAGGAATCAGGAATGTAAATAAGTACAAAATTATGGCAGTAGAAGAATAAAATTTTACGTCTTGACACAAAAAACAATTTTTATTAAATAATTGTATAAAACTTTTAAAAATATTTTCCACTTGTAAGTTTGAAAACACATAACTGGGCACTTCCCTATGAAATCGGCCGATTTCGACCATTTTAATTTTTTTGTAGTTTTTGAGCTGGCTCAAACTTTGTGGAAGCCTTCCCTATGATAAAAGAAACCATTTTGGTTCACTCATACAAGTCTCCATACAATTTTGACAGCTGTCCTTACAAAACTGGTACGTCAATATTCGAAAATCTGTAACTTTTGAATCAGAAAGATCAATTTAGTGTCTTCGGCAAAGCATTAAAGAGGACTATTTTGAAAAAATGGACACGTGGGAAATACATATTTCCCGATTTTTTTTATAAACTTTTTTTTAGCAAACACTTTTTTAATAAACTTTTATTTAGCAAAAACTCAACTCAATACAAAATTCACCTCGGATAATCGAAACGCGTAAACACATTTTTTTTTTTCGTTGTCTTTTTTTTTGTTTGTTGAGCTTTGGTATGATCCTTAAACTACTCTAAAGTGATTTAGAATTTTTATTTTCTTCATAGCGACCAAAATGGCGATGACAAAATATTGAAAAAAAGTAAATATTTATAATATTTTTTTGCATATATTTGAAATAAAATCAAACCCTGAAAAAAAATGAAAAACCATCAAACCTCAGATTGATATTTTAACATCTGGAAAAGCTTTTCAGTCGCAATAATGTCAAATACAGTGACATTATTTTTTATGAAAACTGCATTTTCAAGTCTCCCACATAATAATTTTCTTATTTCTGCTTGAATAAAACATAATAATTTTTTTTTGTGCTGTTTCTGAAAAAAGTTAGCAGTTTTTAACACACAAAGTAAAATAAAATAAATATTTTTTTTTCATTTTTGTCAATTTTATAAATTTTTCAATTGATAAATGTTTGATTCAGTTATCTTTATTTAATTTATATTTTAGAAATTTGAATTGTTTTAAAATCCCCTAAGCAAGACACATCACATCAATAAAATAAAAGACTTTTTTGATGTGATGGTTTTGAGCAAAACGGAAATTTAAGTATTTTAAAAGATGTTAAGAAATGTTCCATTTATTAAAGATTTTTAACATTTAATATTGACAATCCCAGAATATTCAATAAAACATTAAAAAAAACTTATTTTTTTTTCAGATGTATCAGTTTTAAGTTAAACCAAGTTGAATAAAAACAATTTTGCATCATTCGTTCTTCCAAACAAGGTTGGAGGCTGGTCATACACAAAATAGGGTATGTAAATATAGGAAATTCTGTATCTTGAGACTAGTTGACGAATATCTCGGAAGTTATTGGTGTGATTTTTTGTGATTTTTTTTTATCTTTTAAATAAAAACTTTTTCAAACCTAAAACTTAATTTAAAAATTTTGAATTTATCAGAAGATCACAAAATTTCACAAAAAAGTCATTTTTCAACATTGAAAATCAGACCAATAGTTTCCGAGATACCGTCGGTGGAAAATTTTAGCATAATCAGGTAACATTTAACAAACACACTTTTGAGCAATTCCTGCCCAAAACAGGAATTTTTTAGGTACTTTTTTCTCGACCCTCTCCGATTTCAATGAAACTTTGTAGACATGTTATCCTAGGCCTATAAAAGCCATTTTTGTGTATAAGGAGTCAGTTACACTCGATAATGACATTTGAGAAGGGCGTAAGTGTTTTAAATATTTTTGTATTTCGTAATTTAAATATTGCTGTACCTCGAAGCCGTTGCATCGTATCAAAAAGTGGTCAAAGACAAACTTGTAGGAAATTTGACGGACTTTCCGAAAAAAATACACTGAATGAAAAAAACACTCCACTTTTATGGGATTTTTTGATTTTTAAGTTTAAAAGTCACGATTTTTTTTCGTTCAAAATTTTTGTGAAAATAGCCTGAAATAAATGTTACAAAAAGACTCACGAAAAATGCAGGATGGAGCAACTCACCTAAAAAAAATACAAAAATCATTTACTGAAAATGTTTTTTTGGAACAGTGTAACTGACTCCTTATACACAAAAATGGCTTATATATGCCTAGGATAACATGTCTACAAAGTTTCATTGAAATCGGAGAGGGTCGGGTACAACCGATTCCCTATTTGATATGGAATTGCTCTTTTATAGATTCGAAAACTTTGTGAGGCTTTATAATTCCTGATTTCGAAAGTCTCATCGAGAAAATTTTAGGAAAATTTCTCAGCTTTTAAAATTTGTATTGGCAGGGAATTCATTAAAATTCAATACTGTCGATTGGACCGTGTTCAGGCAGCACAAATCCATCAGACCTTGATCAAACTGAAATCATTACTGACATCAACTTCGAAAATATTGAGGATCTATATGCAAAGCAAGTAGAAAAAGAACAAGCGTTAATGAAAATGGGAAGCACGAACGAAGTGTCCAAATATTATGATACGTTTTTCAAAATCGTACCATGAGACTTCAAGGATCCTATTTTCATGAACGCTTGTTAACGATTTTGGGAACTCTTTTTTCTCCGCGAACCAAGAGTATTACTGACAAAATCCTATAAACAAGCAAACTAAAGCTGAAGAGCCACAGCTGACCACTTATTATGTAAATCAAATGTGCTTATTATAAGAAAGATTCAATAAAGTATAATTAACTAAAAAAACTCAAATCCTATAAACATAGAAAAACCATTAAAAAACTGAACTTAAAAAAACATTGATAATGTTCTTTGTCGTACTGGTCATGTCTGCAACATAACACACTTCATTTTTTTCCGCTTGAGTTCCGACAAACAAACTCGGACATTCACCGAGTGGCCGCAAAAGTTTTTCTCCGCCGTTTTAGCGGTCATTCACTTCGAGCGGGAGTTCAAAAAACACCGTTCAATTTGATTGCAAAATAAACTGGAAACTTTTTCCACATCCCCCTCTCGCACTGCACTGTGATGAGCATGATAGGCGATGGCGTGTCATGACTTCATCCGGAGCGGCACACAAAGCGAAGAAACGTGATTAGGTTCTGTGTTAGGATCCAAGTTTTTCCTCTATACTTTTGGGTAGGAAAACAAAATTGGCGTCAATTTACCGCAAAGCTGTAAGTCGTTAACCTTTTTGGGGCGTGGGAGCGAATCTTGGATTTGCAGCTGCGATATTATTTGGAGGTTTTACCTGTAAGGAAAAGAGAAAAAAATACAATTATTTTTTTGTAAAAAATCAGGACTGAGGAACGAGTACAGAAAAAATTCAAAAAAGTTCTAACTCCATCATGCATCGAATGAGTGAAGATTCTGCTACATCTGTTCAGCATGTCAGTTGGTTTCTACCTTTATCGTCCTTCAGATCATTCGAAAAAACGCAAGTCGTTAATTAACGCTCGTCCTCATCGTTCTAGTTGTAGAGGGTTCGTTCGAATATTACGTAACATACTAGGCAACCAAATAAAGAAAAAAAATCATCATGAAGGCAGGATATTAAACGAATAAATTTTAAGTTACGTTATATTGGAACGATCCCGTATCCCTAGTACTGGAACTGCAAGCACTTCCGACGAAAACAGAGGCATAAATTTGGATGCGAGGCCTGAGGCATTTTGCCAAATACAGTTCACACCACCTAGCAGCTGGCTTCCTAACATTTCAAGAGCAATTCTCGCTGAAGATGACGACGAGAGGGAAGACCGCCCTCTTCCGTCCGCTCCAGTAGGTGAAGACGAAGAATCTCGTTCAAATTTGTGGTGTGGCGTATCCGGTCCGGAAGGAATTATCTCGTACGGATCGTCGGATTATAACGCACGCACACACATACTTGGAAGTACAGGTAAGATAAGTTGGGAAAGGCTGCCGGTGACCCAATTTTTGCGATTATGGTTGGGGAATAAAACAAGATTTAATGGGAAGGATTTATCTTGGTCAACAGTGTTGGCTTTTGATGTTTTTACGCAGAACGTAAGTGTACGTTATGCGAAGCTATGGACATTGGACAATGATCTTGATGAAATTACAAGCAAGATGTGTTACTGTGAAAATAAATAGTAGATTTGATTAACTTGGAAATTTTCAGACAAAACAAATATAATTTCGCAGTGATTTCGAGTTATTGACCCAGAAGGAGGGAAACCGTATAAATTAGAGCAACACATGTCTCATTATGGTGTAATCTAGTCATTTTCATATTTTTGAATTTATAAAATTCATGTTTTATTATTTTATAAAACCAACACCTTAGCAGTATAGCACTGAATGTCCTGAACAACTCTCCCGAAGAAAGTTTGGTGCTAAAATGCGTCATAAAAAAGATATAGAGTTTTCAAAAGTAGTGTATTGAAATAATCAGTGAAACTCAAATATTCTGCCAACATTGCCTAAGGAACCATGAAATACAAAATAGGCATGACTGTTTTTATATTTTGATGAACCTTACTTAAAATCGTCGTGAAGAAGTGTTCAGAAGACATTATTTGGTTAAGTTGCACCCCAAATCCTTAAATATATTATAGTTTTGGAAAGATTCCGCTTGACTTCGCAGTGTTGGCAAAAAGTATGATTTGTACCGAGTATTTCGAAATGTCTCTCTTGGACGCTCTGTAACTTTTGTTAGAAGCCATTTGGCACCATACTGTCTTCGGAAGAGTTGCTCAGGACGTTCAGGGCTATACTTCTACGGTGTTAGTTTCATGAAATGATAAAACATGAATTTTGTAAATAAAAAAATGTGAAATTGCAACTTTCCCCATAGTAATTTCCATACAAATTTCATTCGCTTTGCGCTGAACTAATCGCTCTCAAATTTTGGGAGGTTGTTTGGGACCCTTAAAAGGACCCAAAACATGTGTTGCTGAAAAAATCAATTTTCGATTCCACCCTAATGTCTCATGGTGAGAAACATTGGAATGTGATAACATTGAATAAAGAAGATAATTAGCGAAAAAATTGTGCACTGTATTCCGCCGGGGAATGGAACCCCGTTATATCTCATACCGTGAGAACGCATCACCGATCTGCCAACGGAACCAAACGGAACCGTCATGAGGGGCGAACTCTTAGAACGTGATCTGTTTCTACTGGGTAATCGTATGACATTTGTATCATTATTTTGTTTTTTTTTAATCCAGACTAACATTTTAAATGGGCGTAATATTCAATGTATGGCCCTTTTAAAATGTTTGTCTTGATTCAAAAATTTTGAAAAAAAATTTTTTTCGAAAAGATCATAAAATTTTACGAATGTTACATGTTTTAACATTGAAAATTGGACCATTATTTGCTAAGATATCGACATTTGAAAATGGTGGGTTGTTTGGGTGGGACTTAGAAAACTTCAATTTTAATGTTTCTTTTTCTTTAAGCCAACGGATCTCAGCAACCAGAAGTCCAATCTTCAATGTCTCCTAGACAGTTTTTTAGCAAATTTTCTGAACTTTTCAAAACAAATACTTTTAGAAAGGGTCACCCATGCCCAAGTAACATTTTTTTCCAGGAGTTCTACAAGAGCTCTTCAAGATAGTTACAGCATAGCAGTTTGGACCGCGGTAGGATAAAACTCTCTTCAAGTACTCTTCCCAACTCCTGAAGAAGTTTCAAAGAGAGTTTTATCCTACCGTGGTCCAAACTGCTATGCTGTAGCTATCTTGAAGAGCTCTTGTAAAACTCCTGGAAAAAATGTTATAATGACCATATGGTCACAATTTTAAAAAAGTAAAAAATATGTTAAAAATGTTTTTGCATAAAATTTATTTTTTTTTCCAAAAAATCACTATTTTTTCAAAAAATCACTATTTTTGCAAAAAACATAACTCGGTGGTAGATTTTTTGAGCATGGCTCAAAAGTTTGCCGGTTTTTGTCCCCTAAAACATATAAAAAAATTTCAAAAATCAAAAAAAACTAATTTTGGGAAATTGAGTTTCTGCGAAAAAAAAGTTGATTAAAAAATCTGCATTTTTTTCCGTGTACCTATTTTTTCTCAATAGTCCTCAACAATACCTACAACTTTGCGGAAGACACCAAATTGATCAGAAAATTCACTCAAAAGTTACAGCTGTTTGAATATTTACGTACCATTTTTGTATGGACAGCCAGCCAAAATTGTATGGAGACTTGTATGGGTGGACCAATGACACAAAATAGCTTCTTTGGTCATAGGGAAGGCCCCCACAAAGTTTGAGCCAATCAAAAAATACAAATAAAATCCATTTCCGGTTTTGATAGAGAAATGCTCATATAAGCCTTCGAGGTTTCCGAAGTCCCATATAAACCTTCGGATAGTCGGACTCCGGATAATCGAGGCTTCGGATAATGGAATCTTGACTGTATTTTTTATTTTGCTAAATATGGACAGATCTATGGGAAAATGTTGACCAATTTTGTCAAGGTTATTATTTTGATCATGAAATGTGGTCTTTAAATCATAACTTGTATGAATGGTGAAAAATTTGAAAGTTGATTCCTATAATTTTTTATGCACCCCTCAAAGTATCCAATAGTTTGATCGAATCATTTGCAAATTTGCTAATTTGAGCAATTCTCTGAGATTTCGGTCATTCGATTTTTTTTTTTATTTTTTAATCCGGCTGAAACTTTTTTGGTGCCTTCGGTATGCCCAAAGAAGCCATTTTGCATCATTAGTTTGTCCACATAATTTTCCATACAAATTTGGCAGCTGTCCATACAAAAATGATATGTGAAAATTCATAAATCTGTATCTTTTGAAGCAATGTTTTGATCGATTTGGTGTCTTCGGCAAAGTTGTAGGTATGGATATGGACTACACTGAAAAAAAAAATGATACAAGGTAAAAAAAATTGGTGATTTTTAATTTATTTTTTTGTCACTAAAGCTTAATTTGCAAAAAAACACTATTTTTATTTTTTTTATTTTTTGATATGTTTTAGAGGACATATCATACCAACTTTTCAGAAATTTCCAGAATGGGCAAAAAATCTTTGATCGATTTATGATTTTTTGAATCAATACAGATTTTGTCAAAAAATCGAATATTGGTCGCAAAAAATTTTCAACTTCATTTTTCGATGTAAAATCGAATTT
Organism: Culex quinquefasciatus; assembly: GCF_015732765.1. Classification (NCBI taxonomy): domain Eukaryota; kingdom Metazoa; phylum Arthropoda; class Insecta; order Diptera; family Culicidae; genus Culex; species Culex quinquefasciatus. Next base: position 9,691,835 of record NC_051863.1, on the reverse strand, counting down.
GCAATCAAAAAGTTCTTTAGTGAATTTTTGATAAAGTGCACCGTTTTTAAGTTATAACTATTTTTAGGTAACTTTTTTGAAAATAGTCGCAGTTTTTCAAAAATCACCAAATTTTTTTTACCGTGTATCATTTTTTTTCAGTGTAGTCCATATCCATACCTACATCTTTGCCGAAGACACCAAATCGATCAAAAAATTGCTTCAAAAGATACTGATTTTTGAATTTTCTAATGATGCAAAATGGCTTCTTTGGGCAAACCGAAGGCACCAAAAAAGTTTCAGTCGGATTAAAAAATACAAAAATTAAAATTTAAGAAAAAAGACCGATTTCGTAGAGAATTGCTCCAATACTAAATCGAGTTATTGGGAACATTTTTTCTCTGTTATCGGATTTTCTTGCATTTAATAATAGAATGAGTTCTGACCTCCTGACAATAACAGAACTTTTACAGTTATTTCCACCTGATCGGGGAGAGTGCCAAAAAAAAAAAATACCTCCTGCTCCATAATCGGAAAACGGTTCTTTGAGTCATTTTAAGAATCTTTGAGCGAAATTGGTGAGAATTAAACCATTGGTACTCGAGCCTAAAGTTGGTGAGAAAATGTTTTTCAAACAAAAACTACTTTTTTAAATCGGATTAGTGCGGTGACCACGGGGACGCGCTGTCTTGATTTTGCATGCTCATTTTCATTTCTATTGTGTCGCTGTTTGTGTGCTTGGGTGCGTGGTTATTATAATTAAATAATGGCATCATTAGTGCGGTGACCACGGGGACGCGCTGTCTTGATTTTGCATGCTCATTTTCATTTCTTTTGTGTCGCTGTTTATGTACTTGGGTGCTTGGTTATTATATATAGGTGAAGGGATTTTATTAAATGATCATTATATTGCATTATTATATTTATTTGATTATATAACCACACTATATTTTACACTTTACACATCATACAAAACACATATGAAACTGTAAACAGGAGCGTTTGGTACGGTATGTCCACGCATCCTTCCTCCCCTGTAGATTCTGTGAAATGTGATCCGTTCTCAGAATCCTCTCTGCGGTAAACACAACGTAGTAGGGCTGGCCGCTTTAATTTTTGCAATACATTTTCGGGTGTTCTCGGATGTACTGCAATTATTAATAATGACAAGAAAAGTGCTTGGGGCGTAATCTAATCACAAGACTTTCCAGCATGCTTTCATCGGACTGGCTGCGTTTGTGTTAGATTAGATTAGATTAGATTAGATTAGACAAAAACTACTTTTTTAAATCGATACTTACTTTTCAAGTTTACAAAATATACTTCGTACTTTAATCATCTGCGCCATGCGACACCCAGGTTGCAGGCCTAATCCGGTGGTCTATATTAAATCCATCCAGTTATTGTGTCCAATCAATTCCCAATTATGTCCGAATTAAGTCCACCAATGTGTGTTCCCACGTGAGAGAGTGGCTGTCGGCATTGGGCCGTTTCGTGATACTGAATAAATTTACGTAACCGTTGATCCCATCGCCCGACCGCGCGGCGGCCTCCCCGTGAAGGTTAGGTCAATATTGGAACTGTGTTATTGGGTTCGTACACGTGGCGGCACGCCGAAGAAACGTGCCCGACTGCCAAGTTCAATATCATCGTCCGAACATTCCATCGAGGGAAAACTTTGGTCCTTTCGTTTGCTGTTGCATCACGAGAGGAGGGGAAGCCAGCTCCAAGAAACATTTTTAATAAACTTCACAGAATTATGCATCGCTCGCCTCTTCCGTGGAAAAAGTTGCCACGAGGAATGCTGGTGAGAACTGGGGAAAAAAAGTCGAGATCGCTTAGCGGAATTTATGTGCAAACAAATATGATTAAAAAGTTTCGAGATGGGGGTCGAAAAGTGTGGCGTAAATTGCATTCTTTGATTATGCAACTGACTTTGGTGAACTTTTGGGTGGTTGAACTTAAAATTAAAAGAAAACTCATGCAGTGGTTTTTAAGAAATCCCGACACGCTTACGTTGACATGTAGCCAAATCTAACTTTCTCGGAACAAGTCCTCAAGTGAATTAATTCTCAACCTGCTCCATTATGTAAAGTGCACATGGCTGCTGCTCGTTGTTCTCTCTCACAATTTCTGGGAAAGCTTAGAAGCTCCACCTTGCACAGGAGGAGATTTTACAACATTTTCCTGCTCGGTAACATTTCTCCATTAATAATGCACCTGTCCGGGTCCGGGGACCTCGGTGAAGACCTGGGAAAACGGGTCGTAAGCTCTTTTCTTCCAATTTTCCAGGTTTGTCGTTGGAAGGTGGAAACCATACGTTCCTTAGAGCAGAAGTACCAGAAAATTTAACGACATTCAGGGCAGTTTATGGGAAATGTAAATTAAATGCAACATTGAGTTTGATTCCTGGTAGAATACTGGTCTTGTAATCATTTTCATGTCTTGGAACTGCAAACAATTGAGGATGTGTCACTCTGGTACAGACCGATAGATTTTAGAAAATTGCAGAAAGCTGGTGCTGACGTAGAATTACATTATCTATTGACAGAATGGTAATAGAATTTTAGGGTCCCTGGGATCCTTCATCCACCCATGTCGGATTGCTCTGGCTTTGTGTTATTTGGGCTTTTACGAAAGACAAAACTACAGGGAATGTTTGCTTTTGACAGGTCAGATTGCTGTGCTGTTCAGTACACTCAATAAATTTATTTAACAAAAAAAAACTTTACTTGTCTGTGACTTGCTCAACCATTCGACCAGCTTCGAAAACTTGTGGATTGTTCTACGAATCGTTCATGCAGGCAAACTGCCTCGGAAAATCCCTAACAAGATTCTGTCCCCCTCCAAAAACCTCTCAAGACTTTATGGTAATGTAAAAAGGACTATTAGACGACATTAAAATTCAATCCGTTCCCGACGTCTCCAACAACGATCTGCCAGGATCTCGACACGAAAAACAGCTCGATAATTTGAGGAAGAAAACGATTTTCCACGGATGTATTCCCCTCCTCACAAGCCACATGTTCGACACGGCGGCGAATGCGAACTTAGTTCCTGCGGTGAACCGGAAAATGGAACCAGACTCCAAAAACCGTTCCGGGTTTTTCCGCGAGATTTGGGTGAAATTGAAATTGCGCGAGGGAGGCTTACTTCTCGAGAGGGGGAAGGCCGGAACATTACTATTCCAAGGGTGTTCGCGAAAATAATATCATTGGCTCGTTTGCAACCGAACATTTGATAGGATTGTTGAACATTGGTAGCAGGGGGATTCTCATTTTAACGAGCTTGTTGGGTGTGGGGAGGCTGATCGTTGTTTTTATGGGGAGCAATTTAAGCAGAAAGTCTTTTCTATCTACGTGAAATGTGATAAATAGCATTGATTTAAAAAACTGTTTGTTGATTTGAAAATATCTTTCGTGATCTTCTATTTTATGATAATACCTGGAACCATTTTCAGTCTCATAGAATTAAAATTCAAATTTTTCAATTCCATTCGACAGGCTTTTTTTAATTCATATAACTTAGTTATCCTATACTTGCGATGACAATATTTTCTATGCCGTACCTTATTGTAAATCAAACTACACAACTTGTAATACAATGTTTTTAGTTTGTCAAACTTACGATTTTTGAAAATTGTTTACAAAATTATGGGATGAAAAATAAAATCAAATTATTCGCTCTACAGCATTGCCTTGGCATTCTTGAGTGCAAGATTCTTACTCGAAACATGGTGTCCGAAGGCTTGATTGTTGAGGCAATTGCAAACCTCTTATTACACCTGAGCTTCCTTCCACGAACCCAGACCGACTGGGTGAGAGGCAACCACGTCACTACACCACAGGTCTCGGCATTTACATGATAACCTAAAAATTAAAAATAAAATTAGCAAAAAGTAACCCAAAAATCTGTATTCTTTTGACATATACAATGTTGATATTTTTTCAAAATTTATTGTAAATTTTTTTATTGTCTTTTTTGATTTGTAATCTAAAATAGGAAAAAAAATAGTCAAAAAATATCAGAAGTGACGAAAAATAAAGAGTTTGTGGAAGCACTTTTTTTAAATGAGTTTTAAATACTCTTTTCAGGAGCCATTTACAAACCAGGTGGATACTTTTTAAGATAATCTCAAACCTTACATACTCTCAAGAAGAAAACTTTGAAATTATCATAAAAAAATGTCGAATTCGGTCGATTTCAAAACAATTTACAAGACATTTTTACTTTTTTTTATTTGCCATAAACTTTCTAGGAGGCTTCTCTATGAACATTGAAGCTTTTTTGCATAACTGGTTTGCCCATATAAGTTTTCACACAAATTTGGCAGCTATACAAACAAAGTGTTATTCAAATACAGTCTACGCTCGATAATTCGAAGACCTTGGTAAAATTTCACTTCGAATAGTCGAATCAAGAAAAGAAAAAAAATCTTTGTCTTATTTTATGATTGTTGAACTTAAGTATCACCCCTAAATAACTCTAAAGTGATTTAAAATTTTAAAATCCAAGATGGCGACCAAAATGGCGGTAATGCTATTGAAAATATGCATTTTTTTATCTCATAGGCAATCAATAGGCAATGATTTGATTTTTGGATAATCGAGTCTTCTGATAATCGAGGCTTCGGAATATCGAGTCTGGAATAAATTTAGAAAATCTTAATTTCGGAAAATAAATTTTTTTCGAGATGTTTTCATTGGCGAAGTTGAATGTATTGAAGTGGATTGAGTATTAAACTGTTTTCAACAAGCAAAATCAATTTTCTAAAATCAAAAAAAAATAATTTTCAAAAATTCAAAACATGGTTTTTTTAAGCTTACATCTTTTAAGTAATACAATAAGATTACAAAAATATATATTACTGATTTTTTCATTATCAAATGCGTTATTTTCTAAATATACCCAAAAGTGGATATATTTAGAAAATGACGCATTTTATAAGAAAAAAAATCAGTATGATTCTTTTGAAATCTTGTGCTATTGCTTGAAAAATGTGTTTTGAATTTTTGGAAATTCTGGCCCAATTCTGGCTTCAAAACTTAGTTTTTTTATGTGTAAATTTTTGAAAATATTTGTTTCCAAAAGACTCAGAAAGTTTCCTACAGATTACAGAAGCCGAGATTTCATACCCTTTATTTTCTAATGACAAACTCCCAGCAACTAAAGGTCCAATTTTCAATGTAAAAATTATAAATTTGTGAAATTTTGATGTCTTAGAAAAAAATATTTTGAATAATTAAAAATCAAACTGCCTGTAAGTTTCGATTTTCAAATATTCAAAATAATAAAATTTAGACCTTCTGGAAAGTCAGTCTGGATTTTAAATTTCTGAGTCGTATGAAGCAACGTGAGGGCTATCCCAATCTAATACCCAAGATTGGGAAAAATTGTTACTGATCTAAACTTAAACGGGGTTTTTCATCTTCTTAATTCGGTAAAAATATATTTTGAAGAGGTGACCGTTTTTTGAATTTTTCTTGAATGAAACAGTGAGTAGCCCAAATCATTGTTACTTCACGGATATGTTCAAGAATGTAATACTTCCGCAATAAAATTGTTTATTCGTTCGGTCAACGAACTTTCCCCCTTAAAATATCGAAGAATTAAAATCTGAATTCACAGCAAAATAAGCATCTCCACCAAATCAACACCCAGTGCCAATCTGTCAGCCATCACGCTTACGCCAGCTAGCCATCCGGTTCCGGCGGAGACCGTCATCATCGGTGTCCCGAGAGTCGTCTCCTCCTCGCGGAGTAATGTCCCCCCCCCCCGCCGAAGAGCAAAATTTATCGCTGGACCGCCCAGCACCCCCCCTTGTTGTTTGTCGTTTTTGGGTGGGGCCGCGTTGATTTGCAAAACACAACCCACTCACTGTCACCGATTCCATCCAGCACCACCCACGGATTTTGCACGTGTTTCAAAAAGGGGTTTGGTTGGTCGGGCAGGGTGACAGCGGAAAAAGCTTATCTTACCATCTCTGGCTGGCTGGCTGGCTGCCATGGTTGCACATCAGGACAATCAGCCCTCCAGGACAGCGCGTTGATGTTTACGTCGGACCGTATTCCGGGGCCTGATGGTTGATAGTCGGTATTTAGTGCTCATCGGATGGGCGGGAGACGTCAGTCCACGTGGGGATGGTTTGAGCTTTTTTTTAATTAAAGTTACACGGTGAAACAGAGGTGGTCAAATTTGCAAAAAAAACTGGGTATTTTTAAAACCATGACGAGATTAGATTTCATAAATTGATAATGTTAAAAATGTGGTTATTTTTTCAAACAAGAATTTAAGCACCTCTGAGCAAACCCATCACGCTTTGTGATACTGATTTTTTACGACTTTATTTGTATCAAGCTTCGTGTCATGAAACGAGAGATGGGTTTAAAAAAACCCTACCTTTTTTTTAATTGTCGCTAATCTGAGCCGTTGAAGAGGACTAAATTTTTTGATTCTTTTTTGCTTGCCAGATTTTCAAAGTATTCTCAATGGATTTAAATCCTTTTTTTATAATATCGATCAATCTTTTTAAGAATTAAAAAAAACTGACCTATCATAAACTGGGAAATTAATTGATTAATCGGCGCAGGCAAGGACGCAGGCACGATGAACAGTCTAGCCGTGTTGAACCCAAAACTTTTCCTATTACTCATTTGAGCAACAAATTATGCCACATAAATCACGTTTCACTATCGAAACGATAAAGGGCTCTCTCTGGTGCTGGGCGGGGAAGCGGGAAATGGTTCGGGATTTGGCCCCCAAAGTGTTTCCGTCCAGAATTTGGATTTAATACCTGGGGAGTTAGGCTCGCCAGACAGGGCTGTGAAATTTCACTTTTTTTTTTCAAAGTGTTATAAAAAATTGTCAATGTTTTCACATTTCTAATTTCTAATCTAACCTAAGCTAACCTAACCTAACCTAACCTAGCCTAACCTAACCTAACCTAACCTAACCTAACCTAACCTAACCTAACCTAACCTAACCTAACCTAACCTAACCTAACCTAACCTAACCTAACCTAACCTAACCTAACCTAACCTAACCTAACCTAACCTAACCTAACCTAACCTAACCTAACCTAACCTAACCTAACCTAACCTAACCTAACCTAACCTAACCTAACCTAACCTAACCTAACCCTAACCTAACCTAACCTAACCTAACCTAACCTAACCTAACCTAACCTAACCTAACCTAACCTAACCTAACCTAACCTAACCTAACCTAACCTAACCTAACCTAACCTAACCTAACCTAACCTAACCTAACCTAACCTAACCTAACCTAACCTAACCTAACCTAACCTAACCTAACCTAACCTAACCTAACCTAACCTAACCTAACCTAACCTAACCTAACCTAACCTAACCTAACCTAACCTAACCTAACCTAACCTAACCTAACCTAACCTAACCTAACCTAACCTAACCTAACCTAACCTAACCTAACCTAACCTAACCTAACCTAACCTAACCTAACCTAACCTAACCTAACCTAACCTAACCTAACCTAACCTGACCTAACCTATTAACCTGTGTGAAAAACATTTTCATATTTTTGAATTCACAACATACTTTTTAAAAGGGCTTATTGAGATGAAAAATCGAAGGGGGTTAAGTTAGTCAAAATTGAGTTTCAGAGACACCAGAGAAGTTCAAATTTTGTAAAAAATAAGTTTTTCTAAGCGTCATCTAATGAACATTTAAAAAAATTGGTAGTTTTTAATTTCACCTTTTGTAACTAAGCTTGATTTGCAAAAAAAAAACACTTTTTTTTTATTTTATTTTTTTGATATGTTTTAGTGGACATCAAATGCCAACTCGAATGTGCAAAAAATCTTTGACCGAGTTATAAATTTTTGAATAAATACTGTTTTTGTTTTTTATGACCTTTTGAAATGTTAGTCTTAATTCAATTTTTTAAATATTGTTTCGAAACGATCGAAAAATTTCACGAATGTTTCATATTTTAACATTGTATTTCGGATCATTAGTTGCTGAGATATCGACGTTAGAAAATGGTGGGTTGTTTGGGTGAGACTTAGAAAACATCAATTTTCCTGTTTTTAAATCTTTGCATGGCAATATCCCAGCAACTTATCGTCTTATCAACAATATTCAAAAAAGCAAAATAGAGACAATTTTCACAGCATTTAATTTTTTTTTTGAAAAGTTGGCAAACATGGCAGCTAATTAAAAAAAACGAATAACTGCGAATACTTTCAAAAAAGTTATTTAAAAATGGCTTTAACTTGAAAATGTTGCACTTTTTCAAAATTTCAAAAAAGTACTTTTTGATTGCAAGTTTGATTTTACATTAAAAACGCTACTTAACCCTCTACTGCCCAAATTTTTTTTCGAAAATATTTATTTTTCGCGTGTTCAGGAGGTCATTTTGAGCAATTTTTGTTCTACGAAAAACTTTACTTCTCTTGTTTTATGTTTTTCTTGGTTTATTTTTAGTATTTTAATTTGCATTTATCGTGTTTAGTTTATGTTTGTTTTTGGTAGTATTTGGCCTATTCTATCACCTAATATAATTACATTTTGCCTATCTAATTTTTTCACGTTTTTACAGTCACTTTTTCAATTTTTTGTATGTTTTTCACATCATCATTTAAATTGCAAAACAATGCGTAGAGGCCTAGTCTGGGACACTACACAAATTACTGCATATTTCTGTTTACTGAAAATATAGAAAATGTTAGTAAAAAACTCAACCAAAGTTCACCCCTAAAAAAATGACATTTTTAAAAACATTGGCAAAGTCACATAAAACAAGTTAAACTTCCAACCCATAAATTTTCTAAAATTTGAAGAGTTCTTCTTTCCAATGCTTTTAAAAGATCAAAAATCGGTTGGAAAATTGATTTTTGGCGATTTTTTAGATCGAAGCCCGTCTAAAGGCGGGGTTAGGTTGTAGAGGGTTAATCAACCTTTAGGTGGTTGATGCCTTCCTCACATTCATAAAGTGAATACAAAACACAGCCTCGAAACTCATACATGTTATAACATACACTTATTTTTATCAAAATATCTGAGATCCGGCCTCAAAAAGTGTATTAAAACACTAAAGTACTTAAAACTTTTGATAGGGATGTCAGATCTACAATCTTTTAGACTTGTTGGAAATGGCTTTCAAATACCTTTCTAACTGTCTGCGATCAGCAGAGAAGCGAGTCAGACGTGCGTCCCTCACAAACCAAAAAAAGTGCTTAAAAAGTGCAAAAATGCCTCACGGCAAGAAAAAGAGGCGGTCCTCACCAGCAGGATCGGCAGATTTGAAGAAGCTGAAGAATGCCGAAGCGCTACCTGCAAAGCCAGGCAGTTTGAGCAAGGACGCTCAAAAATTGTCTGGAAACCAGTTCGCTACCCTCCCCGTGGACGTGAGCGAGAAGGAAGAATTTGAACGACGGGAAAAGTTGCCACCCATTTATGTGAAAACATCGTCATCGGATTCGGTGCGAAAGTGGCTGACCGGATTTATCAAATCTGGTGCTTTACGAGCTTCCATTCGCTTGTGTGCTGATGGACTCAAAATTCTGCTACCTACCAGAAAGGATTACAACTACGTTCGGGATTTCCTGAACAACACCAAGATTGAATACTACAGCCATGACGATCCAGGTAAACGCCCCATGAAACAGGTCCTCCGAGGCCTGTATGACATGGATGTGAGTGTGTTGAAAGAAGAGCTCAAAACTCTTAAGTTGAACGTGATCGAAGTCTTCAAGATGACGAGACACAACAAGGACATCAAGTATCGTGATCAACTGTACCTGGTTCATCTCGAGAAAGGATCGACAACGCCGTCTGAGCTGAAAGCAGTTCGGGCAATTTTCAACATCATCGTGACTTGGGAACGTTATCGTCCAGTGCACCGTGACGTGACGCAGTGTTCGAACTGTTTGCAGTTTGGACATGGTGGAAAGAACTGTTTCATCAAGAGTCGTTGTGCAACCTGCGGAGGTGAGCACAAAACACAAGCTTGCGAAACAATGAACGAGAACATCGAAGCCAAATGCTTCAATTGCGGCGGCGACCATTCGACCAAGAATCGAAGCTGCCCAAAACGAGCTGAGTTTGTAAAAATTCGGCAGCAAGCGACGACGAGGCATCAACCAAATCGTCGCAAAACACCACCAGCATACACGGACGTGGATTTTCCTGCTTTGGCGTCACCTGGAGCGGGATCTGTTCGAGTGGTTCCAAATCTGCAGCCATTGCCGTTGAATCAGCGGCAAAAGTTGCAGTTGCACCTCCTGGCTTCAGTCAGCAACCGAGGGAAACCAACCAGCATCAACGGATGAAGGCAGTAGTGACCTGTTTTCACCACAAGAACTTCTGAACATTTTCATCGAAATGACAACAACATTGCTTGGTTGCAAAACTCGTGCGGAACAAGTAAGAACGCTTGGAGGATTTATCTTAAAATACAGTTCGTAGTTTACTCGTTCTGATGATTTTGAATATTTCAATGAATTTACTTTTTTAGTTTTAAGTTAGGATTAGTTGTTAAAGTGATTTTTTTTTTCTTTTTTACCCAAATGTATTCGATTCAATGCAAAAATGTAAAACAATTTGAAGTAAATAAATGAATGTGAACAGTAAATAAGAAAACGAAAAATATAACAAAGATGAAGAGCATTAGGCCATACCACTTAGAATGTAAATGAAATGTAATTATTATAAGAAAGTTCAATAAAGACATATTTAATTTCAAAAAAAAAATACCTTTCTAACTAGATATAGTATGACGAGTTTTCTTACAAAAACCACCCTTCTTACAATTTTCCGAAACTTAGCTAAAATTGGGTTTTAGAATAACGTTTGAAGTACTTTTCTAAACTTCATAATATTAACTAGGGTCTTGTGGGACCCCAAGACGGATCGAATGAGACCATAACGGTCCAAATCGGTACAGTCAGTCCGGAGATAATCGAAGGCACAGACATTTGTTCAGAATTTGTTTCTGAGTCGATAGGTTTACGTGAAGGTGGGTCTACGAGGTCGAATAAAGAAGTTCATTTTTCGATGGCAAAAATGAAGTTGAAAAATTTTTGCGACAAATATTTAGATTTAAAAAAAACATATTTATTGGAAAATTCAAAACTCGGTCAAAGATTTTTTGCACATTTGAGTTGGCATTTGATGTTGCCTAAAACGTATCACAATATAAAAAAACGTGTTTTTTATGCAAATTTAGTTTTCGTGACTTAAAGTAAAATTAAAAATCACCAATTTTTTAATGTGTATCATTTTTTCAGTGTAGTCCATACCTACACCTACAGCTTTGCCGAAGACACCAAATCGATCAAAAAAATCCTTTGAAAGATACAGATTTTTGAATTTTCGTAAATCAGTTTTGTATGTACAGCTGCCAAATTTGTATGGTAAATTATATGGACAAACGGGAAAAAAAATCAAATAAAGAAAAAAAAATGACCTTTTTCGTAGAGAATTGCTCAAAAGTAAGTTGTTTTACCATGGAATTACAAATCTGGAGTTTTTTTTAAAGGTCCAATAAACCAAATTTTCAGTTTTTGCTTCTTGGGTGTTTTTTAATACCCCTGACTCAAGGCGGTTTCAAAAACACCCAAAAAGCAAAAACTGGAAATTTGGTTTATTGGACCATTTAAAAAAAACTCCATAAACAATCAATTTGCTTATGCTTTTTTAACGAAATTCCCATCACTGCCTAGCGTGCTTCGATTCCCGATGTCCTTGAACAAATGGAAATGGGGAAGGGGTGGCCACTTCCAAATTGGCGCCAACCCTGAACAGTTGACCGTAAATTGGGTCCTTTTACATCTTGTCGAGGATTGGAAGGGGAACTTGTGGGGTTGGGAAGAAATTACCAGGACTGGAAGCGGCAAGGCAAACCATTTTCCCCACTAATGCTCGGTTTGTCACGTGGCAAGGTGGGAGGGGGTGGTACAAATTAACGGAAATTACTAGCGGGTTGGCAGTAGTTTCAAGGAAGTTTGGATGTTTGTGCAAGGGCAACAGGGGAACGTATTATGACGTTCGTAATTACAACTCAAGAAAGTGCCAATGAAGCAACTGACGGGAAATGAGCAAAAATCAAATGATTTACAGATTTTTTCATTGATTTTTAGTCACAGTAATGATCTGAATTTTGAATAACGAAATCAGTCTAACAAAATGAAGTTTATTCTTAAAATAACCAGAAAGTATCACGGACGCATCACAATTACTTTAGTAATTTTCTTCCACTCTCTGTGTGTTGCAGTCTCAGTGATTCTACTGTTGAATTCCATCCTAGCTTTAAAGCTAACACGTGCCGTTATTTCTTAAAGCAAAAGTCAGCGCTCCAGCGCAGTGCCAAATTAGCACCCCTTTTGACCCCGGACTCGAATGTCCCAACCCGTCCAAGGTTACTGTCACCGGAGAAAAAAAAACACTCGTTCGTGTCAATTTTCAACACCACCTACTGAAAGATAGGGAGAGAGGGTTAGACAAGTCGTGATCCGAGGAAAATGTCTCCCCACATAACCCCCCAAAACGGCTAACGACAACGTTCTCGAATAACGACCACGGTCAAATTGTGTTTCCGTTGTGGGTGGTTGGTTGATGTAGTCGATGTGCTGCTTGTTAGTCAGCCAGAGCCTTATCGGATCTGTTTTCACAGGTCTTGTTCGATGATGCGCTTCGTTATCTATCCCTTCGTGCAACGGAGGGGATAACTCGGACCAGTATCTGTGGTTGTTGTTTTTGGTCTGCCCGGGTGAAGTGCTGATGTTTTACATCAAATGCAAACAAAGTTAACAAAGACTTAAGCACAAAAGAGCGAAAACCCGCTATTGTAGATTTGACAAACATTGTCACGAGATCCCATCTTAAAATTGTCAAATTTTCACCTGCCCGTCACGTAATCGTATTTCCCCCCTGACATATCATCACATTATCATAATTGGATGTCGTCTCACGCGGGCCAGATTCTGCCAACCAGCGGCCTTCTAATGACAGCCTCACTGTGTGCCATGATACCCATCAATAGTAGGTGCCAAGTGAACAGTGTGCCTCCCCTGGTACCTGGAAACATACATGACGGCACGTGCCACCTGTGTTCCAATGGAAAACTCACCGATGATTGGCGTTCACTGGATTTTCATAAGCTAGCTGGCATATTGAGTCAGTATTGGATAAATACACCCTTTATAAATAATAGCAGAGTTAATAGGCACTCAGACATAATATCATCTTAAAGAAATATTTTTTGTTTCAATCCACACACTTTATTTGGAGAGGATTTTTGACAACGCAGGGCTGATATTTAGCAATTTTAAAAACTATGTCGAAGCAATGCGCTGAAAGCTTTGGCGATGTAGACGACATTAATCTGAAGCTTTTATTAAGCCTTTATCACAAAAAAAAATTCTAGGAAGAACTATTGAAGGTCACACCGAACTTCATAATTTTCAATGGGAACTTTTGGAACCGGAAACCGGATCGAATGGATCAAACCCGGTCAAAACCTGATTATTCCTCTGACGACGACGACGGTCCGCACAAAAAATGGTACGTAAATAACTTGTGGAGGGATTTCCTGATCGATTTGGTGTCTTTAGCAAAATTGGCAGGTATTGATGATGACTTTAAAAAAAGAATCAGCACACGGGAAAAATGTGCTGATTTTTAAGTTTTTTTTTTATACACCAAAATTCATATTTTAAACTTTTATGTTTTTTGATTTGTCAATTTTTTGAGACAAAAAAAAACGCAACTTTTGATCTGGAGAAAACTACGGACAAAAATGTTGAGTATTCAAAAAATTAATAACTGGCAACTCTGTCTCAAGCTCTGACTACTTTAGTAAGTAATATTTATAAACTTTATAAAGCCGCATCTCACTTATCTGCATGAAAACTATGTCCAGATCAATCATCATCATTGGATAGGTATATGAAATATTTTCCAAACGAGTCTAACAACATCTAGTTGTAATTCAATCCAGATTTAAAAAAAAAACTACGTATTTTCGGAAAAAAATACAAAAAAAAATAGTTTATTACGAGTATAAATGATCGAGATTTATATACATTTCGAAAGTGATAACACATATTTGTGAAAATACTTAAAATTTTCACAAAACGACGTGTGTTTTTTGAAAAATTCTAAAAATTTAAGTTTTTACAATATGGATATAAAATGATGGGAATTTTTCCATTCACTTCGATAGTAATAATATTTTCTGTAAAAAACTCACAAATTTCATACAACAGAATCTGAGTTTTTTACCATCAAAAGACCGGGGTTTTCTCATAACTTTTAAAATTTTGGAAAATTGTAAAAGGTTCACAAAATTTTGAGTGTTTTCAAAACAAAATCATTCGAAATTTATGAAAATTCAATAATTTTGTACCCATTTTGATTAAAAAAACACTAATTTTTTTCGAAACGACGTAGTTTTGTGAACATTTTGAGTTTTTAACAACAAATTGTATTACTATCGAAATTAATGAAAAATCCCGATCATTAGATACTCATACTATGAAAAACTTTTTGAGTATTTTTTCGAAAATACGTAGTTTTGTGAAACTTTTAGTTTGTATGAAAAAATCCGGATCATGAATAACCCATATCGTAAAAAAAACTGAAATTATTTTTATTTTTTCCGAAAATACGAAGTTGTGTGAAAATTTTGAGTATTCAAACATTTGAGTCATTACCTGATCGCTATATATGCATTTTCATTACCTGATCAGATATATGCATTTCATTGCTTTTGAGATATTGATGCAGTTTGGTTCAAAAACGAGTGCCCTTTCAGAGTAGCCTACAACATTCAGTACTTTCAGGAAAAAATCTAGTTTTTTTCGCAAAAACTTAACACGTGCCTTATGTGTGGGACAAACTTCAAATGCGTTTTTCTCAGCTTGCTGTTTTTTCATATGGGACATTTATGCGAACATGGTCAGTATATAAGAAACAATTATAAAAAAAAAACAAAATACAGGAAAACATCATATTTTTGTGAAAGTTTTACCCCAAAAAATTTGAGTCAGCTAAAAAATACAAAAAATGCAGGAAATCGACCGATTTAGTAGTGAGCAATTCTCTGAGATTTCAGTCATTCGATCTTTTTTTTGTATTTTTTAATTATGCTGAAACTTTTTTGGCGCCTTCGGCATGCCCATTTTCCTGTTTTTAAACACTTGCATGGCAATATCTTACCAACTAAGGGTCGTAACAACAAAGTTCAAAAAAGCAAAATATAGAAAATTTTCTCAGCTTTTTAAAAATATTTTTTTCAAAGGTGGGCAAACATGGGCACTTATTTTAAAAATGAAAAACTGCGACTATTTTCAAAAAAGTTACTTAAAAATGGCTAAAGCTTGAAAACGGTGCACTTTATCAAAAAATCACTTGAGTACTTTTTGATTGCAAATTCGATTTTACATCGAAAAATGAAATTGAAAAAAAATTTCGACCAATATTTCGATTTTTTGAAAAAAATTGTATTGATTCAAAAAATCATAACTCGGTCAAAGATTGTTTGCCCCAAGTTTGCCCATTCTGGAAATTTCTGAAATGTTGGCGTTTGATGTCCTTTAAAACATATAAAAAATAAAATAAATAAAAATAGTGTTTTTTTTTTTTTTGCAAATCAAGTTTTAGTGACAAAAAGTTAAATTAGAAATCACAAATTTTTTTTACCGTGTATCATTATTTTTCAGTGTAGTCCTTATCCATACCTACAACTTTTCCGAAAACACAAAATCGATCAAAAATTCTTTCAAAAGATACAGATTTTTGAATTTTCACATATCATTTTTGTATGGACAGCTTCCAAATTTGTATGGAAAATTATATGAACGAACTAATGGTGCAAAATGGCTTCTTTGGGCATACCGAAGGCACCAAAAAGTTTCATCCGGATTAAAAATATAAAAATTAAAATTAAAGAAAAAAGACCACTTCCGTAGAGAACTGCTTAGTCGTTTATCTCTTTTCACAATCGTAGCTTTCCATAATTTTGCATGAAAACACACATAATTCACGAAATACTCCTCTGTTCTTTAAACGCCACTTTGCCCTTCTCTGTACTTTCCTTATCGTTACTTTTACCTTCAAATCGCCCCAGGACCTCCCAGCGCTGGAAAAACATACACAAACTGTAATTTTATTTTTTTCCTCCCAAGTCCCGCCCCGCATCAAATGTCATTACTTGAGTTGATGGCAGCGTGCAATGTGGGTGTGTGTTTTTCGGTACACACCGTTAAATTATTTATTACCCCTCGTTGGGCTGGAGGAGAGCTTGGAACTTGTGTCTCCGCCGAGCAAGGTAAACGAAACCAGCTGGGACCGCGTCACGGAACGGGGGTGGAGTTGGCGGGTTGTGGCTCGGGGCAACACAGTCCATTAGGAACGCGATACGGTCAAATGATGACGACCGACGACGGAACTTGGAGTACCTACTTCCAGCCGTTGTTTGTGTCCGGAAGCCACTCGAGATACGTCACGTTGTTTGTGAGGGCGTTAAAAAACATTGTGATTTGAGCGCGCCGCTGAGTCGGCTTGTGTGCTGATGGGAATTAAATAACTTTAAATGAGAGGGACATTTGACAGAGTTTTGCTTCCTCCATTAGGAAATGAAATTAGGACAAAGTAGTCTAGATCCTGTTTATTCGTTTTCACAAAAGGTGACCAATTCAAAGAAGCGAAACAAATCTCTCTGTGGTTGCCTTCCGCAGTTTGAGCAAATACTAAATACAAGGTCGACTTGTTGTTACCACATTGGTCCATTTAGATTCGGCTCCGTAACAACGTAACCACGTGGCTAATAGACTACGAAGCTACACAAGAAAAAAAACAGCTTCTTATGGGTTCTCATCAGGAGATAGTGGTAAAGTCATTGCTCTGAACATGGTGTTTGAGATTTTAAACAGATAAATCCTTAATTTATGTTCACCAAACGATTCTTGTGATATTCAAAACCTGAGAGGTCTCAACAAGTTCTCTTTTCAAGATCCGATTCCCTAGGTCAACACTAGCAGCTCCACCCCTACATTTGATTGTGAATGTCGAGCAAACTGGCTGTGAGAAACTCTCTACACAGTTACAATCATAACATCCACTTTCCCCTTGGTACCGTTGCTAGAGACCTGCCGAAGGGGGAGCTGTCTCACAGAGATGGGTACTCCAAGTAGAAGTGTCTGCTGCGAGGTTGGTACCGGGGTTCTTCAGACCAGAACCAGTCATCGTCTGAACAACGCACAACCCACTTCTGGCGGTAAGGTCGTCGTTTGCACGTCTGGGGGAAAATATTCAGAGGTCTCTTTTGAAAAGGGACAACAATGTAGCACGCGAAATTTCCAATTTAAACGACTTTTTTATAAACGCTTTGATAATGGCAATCTCGATGGTACTTGCAGAAATTGGTAAAATATGTGAAAAGAACCATATCTTTGAATGAAAAGAAATTCTGCAGTTACGACTTCAACCACTCTAGATGAAAATAAGACATCACTACAAGTGATCTGTTTTTCAAATAAATTTAAAAAAAATATATTGCACAAAAAAATTACAGAACAATGCTCCACGAAATCAGTCGATTTTGAGCATTTTTATTTTTTGATTTGGCCCAAACTTGTTGGGGGCCTTCCCTATGACCAAAGAGGCCATTTTGTGTCTCATTGGTTCACCCATTCAAGGCTCGATATAATTTTGGCGGCATTTCGGATGTAATAACAACATTTTTTGAAAATACCTTATATTTTTACAAAACTACGTATTTTAGAGAAAATACTCAAAATTAATTTTTTTAGCAATATTGGTATCAAATCATTGAGATTTTTTAATGTATTTCGAATTTAACAACATTTTTTTTTAAATACTCAACATTAAGCATAAGCATAAGCATAAGCAAAGCATAGGTGCCCACCCGCAGTTGCTACTCCGTTATTGACCAGGACCTCCAGAAGTTACATCCACGAGCCGTGGAAGATGAGTGGGTGCTATCTTTCCTCGCTTCGCAACTTCTCAAAGGCCCCTATCATGCTGATCAATACCGGCGCCGGCCACGACCAGTGGTAGAGTCACGGGGAAGTGGATGGGAATGTAAGTCCGATACTTGAGTGATAGAGACCGCCCAATCGATTGCTTCTCCGACAAAGTATCACATACTCAACATTTTCACAAAACTACGTATTTTTGAAAAAATACAAATAATTTCAGTTTTATGCAATATGGGTATTAAATGATCGGGACTTTTTCATAAATTTAAATGTAATGTGAATACAAAGAGACGAGTTGTTCCTTTTAATTCCGCTATATATTTTAAATATCTTGACAGATACGTATTTCGTCTACTACTTGCAGACTTCATCAGTGTTCTGTTCTCGACACAGAAGAACAGAACACTGATGAAGTCTGCAAGTAGTAGACGAAATACGTATCTGTCAAGATATTAAAAATATATAGCGGAATTAAAAGGAACAACTCGTCTCTTTGTATTCACAGTAATGCATTCTGCCAAAACGCTCAAACAAACCACAATTAAATGTAATAGCAATTTTTTTTGAAAATACCAAGAAAAACACTAAAAAAAATCACAAAACCAAGTATTTTAGAAAAAACTCAAAATTTCAGTTTTTCTCAAAATTCTTTTTTTGAAAATACTCAAACTATCACAAAACAACGTATTTTCAAAAAAAAATAATAATCAAAATTTCAGTTTGGTAACACATATTCGGATTTTTTCATATGTAATAAATTTTCAAGCATTGAAACTTTGAGCATTTTTTAGAAAATACATAGTTTTGTGAAAAATTTGAGTATTTTCAAAAAAATGCGTTACAACTTTCGAAATGTATGAAAAAATCTGGATCGTTTAGTATCTATATTGTTAAAAATTAAAGTTTTGAGCGTTTTCTCGAAAACATGAAGTTTTGTGAAAATTTTGAGTATTTAAAAAAAATGATATTCGAAATGTATGAAAAATTCCAATCATTATGTAAAAAAAACTGAAACAAAACTATGTATATTTTTCAAAATACATAGTTATATGAAAATTTTAAGCATTTAAAAAAAATACGTTCGAATGTATGAAAAATCCCGATTATTTGGTACCTATACTGAAATAACAATAAAAATACAGGAAAAATACGTATTTTGTGAAAATTTTCATGTAAATATAAGTGCAATCGATAGCTGACATCATCCCGATTCCAAAACAATTTAATTTTTTGATGTTTGTATGATTTTTCATACGATTATAGCCATTGTTTCCCATCTAGCTGCATTCTTCTTTTTACTTAAAAAAAATAGGGAATGTTAATTAAAATCACAGCCAATATTGACCACTGAAAAAATGACATTTTTAAAAACATTAGCATGTCACTCAAAACATGTAAAACTTCCAACCTTAAAATTTTCTTAAATTTTAAGAGTTCTTCTTTCCAATGCTTTTTAAAGATCAATAAAAGGGTTGAAAAATGGATTTTTGGCAAATCGATGCCCGTCTAGAGGCGGGGTTGGTTTGTAGATGGTTAAGTCACATCCAAACAGCCTTTCATTTTCTAATACCAACCTCGAATACCATGATTCGAATTCCCGGACGCTTCGAAACCCGGACACCTCATCTTGTTTTATTAAAAGTTGGTCGTCATCGATCATGGCCGTTCATGGTCACCCGCGACACGAACACGGACGACGAAACAAAGAAAAACGCAAAAAGTAACTTTTTCAAAACTTTTTTTCGTAAAATCGCGATAACTCGTGATGTTTATAAGCAAACCCCTTATGTCTATATATCAAAATTTTTGTAATTGTCTGCTCAACAACTTTGTACAACATTGTTACACTCTAAAAAATAACCATGAAAAGTTAGAAAAAACACTAAATTTTAAAATGAAAAAAATTGTTCTAAATGAAAAAATGACCCTTCTGGGTCAATGCAGATTCGAAAAGTACATTAAATTTCCCATAAAAAGACATGTTCCAAAATTTTTTACAGTCAAGTAACGGAAAATGGGAGAATTTTTAAAACGTTTTTAGTGTTTTTTTCGATGAAAAATACGTTTTTCGGATTTCTGAGTACGCCATCAAATCGGGCGTCTAATTTTACATAAAAATCCCTTCGACATCAAATTTCTATCTCATCAACGTTTCAGGCTGCAAATTATTGAAAAATACCTCTTTTTCGCATGTTCAAAAATGGAAGGGGTCGTACCGGCCCTCCGTCACGAGATATCAAAAAACGGACCTCGGATTCGTGATCAGGGGCAAAAGTTACCCCTTAGGACAAAGTTGCACGCAAATCGAAGAGGGGTCAGGGCAACTTTTCCCGATTTCGTGTGAGTTGGTAGAGAATTACCCCTATATCCTGAAGATATTTCTACATTTCCAACTTATTACATGATTTTTTGCCAGCTATAACAAAAATGAAATGCTACTAAGTGTCCGGATTTCGAATCATAACGTTATCTCAGAAAATAATGGTCTTATTTTTAATGTTAAAAATTAAAAATTTGTGAAATTTCTGATTTTTTTCGAAAAAATCATTCATCATATTGTTTAATCAAATCTAACAATTCAAAAAGGCGTAATTTTGAAAAATTAATTTTTTTGAAATGTTAAGAATACCTCTTTACATAAGGGTTGAAAAATTCTACTTTTCAACACTGAAATGGTTGCTGGAAACTCTTTTTTTTTTTTGTAACTTATTTTATTAGCTACTATTTTGCAACTCAATTGTAAAGCTACTTACACAGAAAAAAGTTGAATTTTGGAAGGTTGAAAGTTTGGTTGGATGAATATTGCCTCTTTTTGAGTAATTTTACCTAAAAAATGTGCAAAAATATGAACCAGATGAAAATTCACAATAACTATCGGAAAATTTGAACAACAAAAAACATCTTGAAATTTTTTTAAACAAACTGATTCAATAACCACCCAACTGAAGCTTTATTTTCGATCGAGTCATTATTGGCACAACCGACAAGTACCCAACTATAATCGAAGTCAATTAAAATCGCATTAAATTAACATTTTTTTTCGCTCAGCATTCCAATTCTGTGGGGGCCCGTCCACATAGCAGCGGGATACCACAGCAGGACTGTATTAATTAGGACTGTTGCAATCTCAGTGGAGTATGAAAATTAATTTCGCTACCTTTCGCCGAATTCTGTTATTGCATTCTTCCGTGTGGTTTCAATTATACAATTTTGTGCTGATTGGAACAATTTTAGTAAGTTGTGTTGTTAACAGCATTGAGAGATTTTTTTCTTTTTTTATTATAAATATTTTTAAACTGTCATCAAGTGGAATATTTTTGTTGAAACATTTATTGCATTATTTGAAATGGAAAATAAATTTATTCATCTATCAACACTAATTCTTGCTGGGATGAAAAATTTCATCATTATTCATCCTGCACTTTCCTCCACTCAAGTTTATACTCTGCAACATCTGCGAAATCAAGCAGTCCTTTCGGCTTCCCAAGAGGTTTAAACGGCGGAAATTCCTCTGCTGAACCTTGCGATATTTTATCCAAATTTGGCAAATTGCTCGTTGAATCCGTGATATCTTGCCAAACTTCGTCTGTTGTGGTATCCCGCTTTAGTTCATCACTCAGATTGTGTTCCACTTCTTCGATCGAATCATCAAACAAACAGTCAATCGATTCTGCAATCGTTGAATCTGTAGCTTCCGTAGGCGGTGTAGTTGAATCGGTAACCTCTGGATCGTTATCTTACTCTTGGTATGTACGGCCTTGAACCAGTGCAATACAAATCAATGCTACGAAAATTGCACACTTCATCTTGACGCTTGATATTGAGACTGATGCAAGGTGGCGATGAAATCTTCTTTTATAGTAGGGTAGGGTAGTCATCAATGAGACACTTTTGGTTTTCAACTTTCAAAGATTTTTCTCATTTTTTCATCAGCATGTTTTAATGAGCTTTTTGTTGCATTTTCTTTCTTTTAATGTGTTCTAACATTGACCAAAATATGAGATCGATCCGACATCTATAGCCAGAGTTATTCAACTGTCTCATTGTAGACGCACTTGGCAGGAACAATGAGACAGCTGGGGAACAATGAGACACACTACGAAAATCAAGATTTTTCTAGTAAAACATCATGTTTTTGTATTGTTCCATTGCAGGTAACTTGCCTTGAACATTTTAGAGCAATTTTGCCAACATGAAACTTTAATTAACAAAAGTTATACTAAAAAGTATTTAAATTTTGTAAAATTCGTATATTTATACCAAATAACTTTGTATTATTGGTTAATTGAAGTTAAAACTCTATAAATATGCCAAAAATCACTTTTAATTCATGTTTTGAAAGATTTCCATCGATTTTGAAAAGTTTAATGAAGAAAAATCATAGTGTCTCATTGTTACCCATGAGCTGAAATGAGTGGGGAACAATGAGACAGTCCTGGATACTGGGTATATTCTAAATTTTGGCCAAACCTAATGAAAGGACATTGTAGCCCAACTCAATCCCTATGGAACGTCGAAAGAAATTTGAAGAAATATTAGTTTTGGTGTTAATAGCAGCCTACGAGCGAAAAAGTAATTTTTGTCCATAATTTACTTTTACACCCCAGAATCAAACATTTATGAATAACTTTTCAAGGGAGCGTCCATAACCAAAGCCACTATTATAGCAGACGTGTATCCAGTAGACACACCTTTCCCCCAAATATGAGCCTGATTGGTTGAAACTACGACTTGTTAGAGCCATTTTATCATTGTTCCCCGTGTCTCATTGATGACTACTCTACCCTACTGAAAATTGGACAAGTTATCAGAAATTATCATACCTCCACCTCAAAACATTGTCAATTTGTGCACGCTTCATCGCACGTGCCTTTATCTAACCATGTGCTTCAAAAGAACATCGAACTAGAGTGGTATAATAAGTTTATTCATTGAAAGACGCTTGTTGAAAATGTTGCGGATTGGAATAAAAATTGATTACAAAATTGGTATAATATGATGCTATATTAATGAAAATTCAGAATTTTGTAAAAAATTAGACATCAAAACATCATAACAAATGCAAAATTAAGCCCGCCAAATTTTATGACATCATCAAAACTTTTGCACTTTTCATTCACCTGTCAACATCCTCATTTCCACGTAACGGTTCCAAATTACGACACTTTAATTTCCACCAAAATCTCCCTTTTTACGGTCACCAAAACCCATCGCCATACACATCTCAGCGTTAGCACCTTATTATGACTTTTTGATGAAATGCGTATTGCTCGAGAGCACCTGGGCCTGTCTGGAAGCTTTTTTTTTATTCATTCACAAGGACCTTGTACCTTGCCCGATTATGGCCATAAATCCTGCGGGAAATTAAAACACCTCCACCATGATCATAATTCTCTCCACCTACGGGACGGAATGGTTTATCTGGGTGTGGTGGAATTCTGACTTACGAGAGGTGATGAATAAATTTGCTGGATTTTTCTGGGTATTATCACAGACAACGGAACGAATAATTATAAAAAAAGATATTGTATTTTTATTCTTGACGTTTCGGTGCGACTTTATGTCGTCATCAGGGATTAATAACGCTCAGTATTCCTGTAATGAAGTCAGGTCACCACGTTGAAACGTGGGAAACAGTAATATCTTCTGCTCATATATTACTCTTCCCTCCCCGCAACTCGATCCAGTAATTGCCCTATAAAGTATTCCCTGAATGGAGGGCTGTCAAGGTGCTAAAAAAAGGTTAGACCTTTGACCTGACTTTACTACCGTGCCAGCCTCACATGCGGAAGCCCAATAAATCAACCAGCCGTCAATATTTACGACGATTTAATGCACACACACACACAACCCCACAGTAAACAAACACACGTACAATGACACCTTATTTCGTATTCGATGGGTGGGTTACGCTCTTCTAACCTTATGACTAACGGTCCGTCGTCCATCTCTCCGCCTTTCGTTGCAGATCCATCGCAAACTTCCACAAACGATCTCGTAAAGTTCAGCCGGACAGCTTATCGGAGCATCCAAAGAGGTTCCAGCAATTGGCACCATTCAAGAAGTAAGTTTTATCTGCAGGCTGCAGATGTTGTTCATCCCACTCCCATCCCAGCTATGCTCTCACCAGCACCATTACGTTGTAAACATAACTCACCAAAAGGTCACTTGCAGGGACGCATTGTTATACATTTTTGGGAAGTAGGTACAAAAAAAGAAAAGAATGCTAAAGGACTAAAATAAACTTTTTGGTATGATGTGCCACAACACCAGAGCTAACGAAAAACGGAGAGTGTGAAGAACGTAATGAGGGGTAGGCCACTGTGGTGCACTCTGGTGGAAATGTGTGACACCT
Source organism: Culex quinquefasciatus (assembly GCF_015732765.1). Taxonomy (NCBI): domain Eukaryota; kingdom Metazoa; phylum Arthropoda; class Insecta; order Diptera; family Culicidae; genus Culex; species Culex quinquefasciatus. The sequence continues at coordinate 9,667,521 of NC_051863.1, read as the reverse complement.
CTGGTAGGGATGCTCAAAATAATGTTAAAAGACAAAATGAAAATAGAACATAAGCTTTTAGCTTGCAAAAACTTATGTGTAAACACAATTTCAAGACATACAAAGGTAAAATTGTGTAAATTTGGAATGTGTTAAATTTTAAGGTGTAATATTTCCGCTTTTATGAGTAAAATAACCTCAATTAAGACTGAAAGTGTGACAAAACACTAGAATAGAGGTGAGTTTACACATTTTAGAGGTAAAATTACACATTTTTTTGTCAACTTGATTTTTCATAAACATTAAAAAATACGAAAATGATTATTTTTGAATTACATTTTTCAAAACGTTCGCAAAGTCACATGAAACATAAAAATCAAAACTAAGATTTTCTAAAAAAATATAAATAGTTCCCTTTTCAAAGCATTGAAGCTTCAAATAAATGCCAAAATTGTTTTTTTTTGGTGAATTTTTAAAATCAAAGTCTGTTTATGTGTGGGGTTGGGCCTTAGAGGGTTAGATTTCTGTTTAAAAATTTGAGATTAAGCCTTCAACTAATTCACTTAACCAATGTTTTCAGTTATAGTTCATTTTTGTATCTTCCTAGCTCACCATAGTTTTTTTTTGAAAAGGACCTATAAATCAGTTACTTTCGAAGGAATTTCCTGATCGATTTGGTGCCTTAAGCAAAGTTGTCGATTTTTTGAATTAGCTTTTTCACAAAAAATAAATTTCCCAAAATCCGTATTTTAAATTTTTTAAACTTTTTTCATAGATCTGATTTATCTGAAACAGTGCCGGGCCGGAACTAATATTTGGAAACAAGTTGAAAAAGTAAACTTTTTTTTTATAATTGCAAGTAAGATTAAAATATCTTGATTTTAAGAATGAAAAACAAAGATAGCTTTCAAAAATGTGTTCATTTGATTTATTTTGATTTTTGTTTGTTGAAAATTGTAAAGATATTGTTTTTGACGATTGCAATAAAATATCTTGATATATATTTTTTTAAATAAAAAAATTCGATGGTTCTGTTCGAACGCGAATCAGTTCAATACGGAGCGTCGGATCGAGGTGCTCTTTATTGCGTTCGGTTCGTATAAGCACAAGGAAGGTTTATATGCTAAAAAAATCCCACTTTGGCCACTCTGGAGCAACTGTAGAGTGTATGAGAAAATTTACGTAAATCACATTTTGATCGCAGGAGGCTGAATAAGCAAGTAAACTTAAAACGTCAAGAAACATAAAAAAGTCAAGACAAAGTTTGTCGGGTAAGGCTTGTTTTTTTATAAAAAAAAATCATTGAAGTTTCAATGAACTTCGCAATCTTTCAAAGTTTAATTTCCTCAACACTACAATATTTAAAAAATCAATGAGATATGGTAAAATTTATTTAAACAAAATTTGGATTCGAATATTATTTACAAAACACTTTCCCGGGCAGACGGTAATAACAAAATTCATGCCATTTCAATAACAAATACTGTTAAAATAACAGAAATTTTTAAGAAATCTTCTTGAAAAATCCATTTTTGCATTAGGGTATAATAACAGTTTATGTTATCATAACAAAATTTGTTATTGGTCTGATATTGGTTGAAATCCAAAACAACTTTGGAATAACATTTCTTGTTATGGAAGAATATCTCCAAATGTTATTGGGAGATCGGATTAGTTGTTAAAATAACAAAAAGTAATAACAAAGATTTGTTCGAAGAATTACTAAAAATGTTATTAGGCCGATGCAAATATTTAAAAAAGTTTTTGTCCCTCGGCCCTGGCCGAGGTCAAGGGAGGGGCAAAAAAATATAAAAATTTAAATAACAAGCCATCGTCTTCACATTTAAATGAAAAAAGTGTTTTAAAATGCATTTTACACTAGTTCAGTTGTTTTGCAATCATTAATTTTCAAAAAATCTAAGATCTGACAAAAACAAAAATTGTATCGAAAAAAAAAGATTTTGCATCGAAAAGTTTCAAAAAATCTTGAGACCCAAACATGCTAAAAATGATTTTAAACGCAGAAGAATGTATTTTAATTTGATTTCAGCTGGTTGCACTTTAAATTTCATTGAAATTATGAAGTTTATTGTAAAAATATTTTTTTGCCCCCTTATTTTTCGGGCCAATTTTGAAGGGGGTGACAAAACTTTTAAAAATATTTGTACCAGCCTTAGTCTGTTATTACAATAACAATCCAATGACAAAAAAATCATAGCGACGAATAACAAATCTTGTTATAAATAACATATAATGTTATTGGCCTAGTATTTTCAAATAACAAAAAATGTTATTCCCAAGTTGTTTCCGTCTGCTCGGGTTGTGCGTTGTTGTGCACTTTTATTCAAATATCTTAAAAAATATTCTAAAATGATTTTAAACACAAACTAAATTAAAAAAATGTAAAAAATATATATAAAATCATTTTCAATTCGTTATTCTTCAAAATTTAAAGTTTATGAAAAAATATATTTTTTGCGCCCTGATTTCTTGATTCACGTTGGAACATTTTTTAATATTTTTAAAATATTTGCAGCGATATGTTTTCAGTATGAATAATTTGCTTTAAAATCCTTTTTTTTCAAAAATACTTTATAACTGAACATATTTTCTTGAAAAATACATTAGTTTTTGCCTACTTTCTTTTTAAAAAAGAAAATAGAACAAACTGAAATTAGAAATTTAGAGTCTTTTTGTACATATTTAGACAACAATCCAGGTTTTTTCATAAATATCACAATTTTACGAAATGAATAATAACGTTTTCTTGCGACATTTTTCCAGTTCAAAAATACCATTACAGAAATTATTGAATTCAAACATGAGTTTATTTTTTAAAATTGAATAAATGTACCCGAGAAAATTGTTCATCATTTTACAATTCTTTACCCGAGCAGACGGAAATAACTTGGGAATAACATTTTTTTGATATTTGAAAATACTATGCCAATAACATTTTACGTTATTTATAAAAAAATTTGTTACTAGTCGTTATGATTTTTTGTTATTGGATTGTTATTGTAATAACAGACTTGTCATTATTTTTTTTTTATTTTAACAACTACCCGGGCAGACGGTAATAACAAAATTCATGCCATTTTAATAACAAATATTGTTAAAATAACAGAAAGTGTTATGGAATCTTCTTGGAAAATCAATTTTTGCATAAAGGTTCAATAATATTTTATGTTATCATAACAAAATTTGTTATCGGACTGATATTGGTTGAAAGCCAAAACAACTTTGGAATAACATTTTTTGTTATGGAAGAATGTCTTCAACTGTTATTGGGATGATCGGATTAGTTGTTAAAATAACAAAAAATAATAACAAAGATTTGTTCGAAGAATAGCTAAAATTGTTATTAGTCTGTTATTACAATAACAATCCAATAACAAAAAAATCATAACGTCGAATAACAAATCTTGTTATAAATAACATAAAATGTTATTAGCCTAGTATTTTCAAATATCAATATATGTTATTCCCAAGTTACTTCCATCTGCTCGGGTAATCCGATCATCCCAATAACAGTTGGAGGTTTTTTCCATAACAAAAAATGTTATTCCAAAGTTTTTTTGGCTTTCAACTAACATTAGACTAATAACAAATTTTGTTATGATAACATAAACTGTTATTGAACTCTTATGCATAAATGAATTTTTCAAGAAGATTCCATAACACTTTCTGTTATTTTAACAGTATTTGTTATTGAAATGGCATGAATCTTGTTATTACCGTCTGCCCGGGTATATCAATCAAGCAGGATGAACAAATTTCCTCTGGAATGGTGAATCCTTTTAAAATAAAAAAAATGAACCGTTTACTTGGAATCACAGCAAGGAATTTGCATCAAATAAACCGTTTACCTGAAACCAAGTCTTTGTTCATTGTCATCCAAAAAACAACTTTAAAAATTCCTCAGATTAAAAAACAAAACAAAATTTAAAGAAAAAGCAAATTAATTAAATAAATAAATATTAAATAAAAAAATACACATATCAACAGAAGCCCATGCGAATATTTTTTTTTGAATTTACCGAATTTAGGAACATTTTGTAACATCCCAACGTCAAAACCCCCTGTAATTACGTGGCACTCAAACAAAAAACCTAACGAAATTATGTTGAGCTTTCGCCCCCACGCCTTCCATCTAAAAATAGATCCCACTGATAAAAATGTCCATAAAAAGGGGACAAAAAACTGAAAAAGGACCACCGCACATCTTCATTATTGTTTTCCGTGCGCTTTCTGGCGTCATTTTCCAAGAAACTACCTTTTAACGTGAAGTGAAAAAAAAGAAAAGGTTAAGACACGACACAATGAAACAAGTTAACTGAGAGAAAAAGTTGTTGTCACCGTCATCGGCGCCGCCGGTGGTAAATAAAGAAAACAAATTTACGACCCTGCCAAATTTGGACGCCCACCCGCCACCACCCACCAACTGATGAATGGGGAAGTGATTTTCCAGTGGATGTTTTTTTTTTTTTTGTAGGTCTCATTCAACTTGCAGGAAATGAAAGAAAACGGCTGGTCTTTGGGCTGACAAAACAAAAAAACAAAAAAAAAAACAGAAAGGAAATGTCGGTGATAAATGGTGCCCCCCGTTTGATTTATATTTGGTCAGATAGCCCTCCTGCTTTTGTCCAGAGTGACGAACTTTGGATAAGCCCGCGAAGGAAACAAATGAAAAGCTGACGACCGGGCCCACCGTGAAAAATGACCAAACAAGCGATTGTTGATTGGGCAATGTTTGGACTAGCGAACGCGTTTGAGGGAATGAAAAATGGATTGGGCAAAGTTGAGAGATCATTTCAGAACATATTTTTTGTTGAAATAATCAAGAATGCTCACTCTAAGTACTAACTAACAATACAACTAAAATCCTTCAGAAGGGATTACTGCTTTGCAGAGGTGTCCTTTTCATGCAGAGAGCTAAATAAAAAAAAACAAACGAGATTTCCCATGTAGCCACTCAAAAGCACCAGAGAAACATGAAGCCAAACGAGTCCTCACTCACTCAAACAAACTCAGGGATTAGCGCAGAAATAATGACGTAAAAGTATCAACTTTCAGCATCCCTCCGAAAGCACACTATTTGCATGTAGGTTTCAAAGCTTACATTGCTGAATGGCGTAACCACCAAATCCGACCAAACGTTGCAATAGTGGCAAAATGGCGCTTACGTCGCTTTTCAAAAGTGAGAGTCCTTGCGTCATAATCCGACGAGCGGAGGGGTCTCACTTTATCTCCTTTTTGCAACCTCATCATCACATATTTGAAAGCATGTCAGAGGATGGCCTGTGACCTGGCCCGACCTGGGCAGTGTTGCCAAGAGGTTGTTACATTAACATGGTGTAGTGTTGTGGCATAATGCAGATTTGAATCTCCGCAGAGATTAGTTTCACAAAAGGTTTTTTTTGAAGCGCCGAGATTCATACCGCATCCTTAGTGCCAGATCTTGGTCAGTGATTGACCAACTTGAGTTACCGTAGCAGTGCGGTGCGGAACGGTCCCAGATTTATAAGACCAGTGGGAAATCACTTGATTGCTCTCAACGATTTGCACTATCCGCTTCCCATGTCAATAAATTACGAAACGCAAGGGTTTCCATCAATCCTGCGCTTTGCAAATTTCCGTGCAATATCCCTCAGAGACCACTTCATAGCAGTTTAGGCTTCCAAAGTAAGGAGTTCGCCAGATTAAAAAAAAACCTCAATCAAAAAACTCATTGCCATCCGAAGATTAGGCGTTGCCTCGGAATGACATTTAGCACGCCACCCCGTAATGAAGCTGAAAAAAGTGGGGGAAACAAAGGGGTACCTTGAAGATAACATCTTGGGCGGCTTGGCCGCCGCCGACCAGAACTCGGCGTTCCAGGGATCCGGAACAGCAAAAAGTCAACACCATGCGATGTGATTAGCATCGAAATGGGGGGCTCATGAATAAAACACACTGAAGCAGGTGGCGCGCGAAGGTTTGCCGGGGTGGAATCGCCGTGTTTTGAAGGTTAAATACGGTTTTTTTTGTTGCATTTAATTTTTAAGCTTTTTACATCCATATTGTAAAAGGGTTGAAACAAACTTTAACATTCTAATGTTTTTGTTGTACAAAGCAGATCAGCTCATCTTTTTTTCATACCTTTTTTTTAATTCAACATCCCGTATTGTCAAATAACAACCAATTTTCATCATAATCTTGAAACAAAATGATTTTATTGTACTAAAAGCGGTTAATTTAAAATACATTTCTTCGTCTTGGCGCTTACGTCACTTAGTCAAATCAACGGAAACCATTGATTTTGCTAGTAAATTGCGATTAAAAAACAACGCAAAAGATTCGGAAACATAAAAAATGCTGGTAGTAGCTGAAACAGTGGTGTAAGTGTTTAAATTGATTTTCCATAGATAATTTTGAATATTCGCCCTTTTTATTTTATTAAATTCGCCCTTTTTATTTTATTAAAATGCCTGTATCTTGGCACTGAAGTAACAAAAATTAATTGTTAAAAAAGCAATATTGTTCAAAAAATTGTTACCGACAATATTACAGTATTGGTTTTTTTTACCAACATTTTTGTAGACGGATTTTTTGAGAAATTCGTAAAAATTCAGACCAAAAAATAATATTTTCAAATTTAACATGCTGCCAATGAAAAATGACGACTCCTGGATCAATAAGGATACAGAACATTATTCCCAACTATGATTTGAAGTAAATGCGGGGCAAATTATGATATTTTTTATGAAAACAATATTGTTTTCAGTAAATCGTAAATCGCGAGTTCTAAACAATTTTTAGGAATTTTTCGTTGCATGAAAACATTGTTTCTGAGGCAAAAACCCATCAAAATCCTGGTGAGCCCAAAGGTTTCCGCCACATCGCCATTTTTGGGACACACTAGTGCACAGTTTTCACAGTGATTCACCTAGAACAAGCAATGTATCGATAGTGTACCTTGCCGTTATGCAACAACAAGCCAGAAGACGTGAATGCGCTGGCGGTTGAGATTCGACTTGTCGATCTTCCGAGCGAGAACAAGCCGGGACTTCGAATTTGATATTCAGCATATGATTCTGTATGAGCAATTCCAGCTCAAATCAGGAATTTTTCTGGTACTTTTGTACCCGACCCTCTCCGATTTCAATGAAACTTTGTAGACATGTTATCCTAGGCCTATATAAGCCATTTTTGTGTATATTTAGCCAATAGTACTTTAAAATTACATTTGAGAAGGGCGTAAGTTATTTAAATATTTTTGTATTTTGCAATTTAAAAATAACTGTATATCGAAGCCGTTGCATCGTATCAAAAAGTGGTCAAAGACAAACTTGTAGGAAATTGGACGGGCTTTCTGAAAAAAATACACTGAAACAAAAATACACACCACATCTATGAGATTTTTTTATTTTCAAGTTTAAAACTTAAATTTAAAGGTGATGTCACGATTTTTTTTCGTTCAATTTTTTTGAGGAAATAGCCTAAAATGTTACCAAAAGACTGACGAAAAATGCAGCATGGTATGTCTATGTGTAAAAAAAATACAAAAATCATTTACTGAAACTGTTTTTCTGAAAAGTGGTCAAAACATCAAATTTTTTAAAAACCAGTAGTGGGGATCGATTCTCTAGACAATTTTAAATAAAAGTCTCCATATTGACCATTGTCTTATGTCCAATCCTTGGGAAGATACAGCGGTTTTAACATAAAAATGTTGAAAAACAGGTTTTTTGGTGGTTTTTGGCAATTTCCATATGACAGACATGGTTTTTCAGTCTCGTAAATATTTTTACCGGAAAGCTCGTCCAATTTCCCATAAGTTTGCTTTGAAATGATTTTTGTATTATTTTTTTTAGAAGAGACATACCATGCTGCATTTTTCGTTAGTCTTTTGGTAACATTTTAGGCTATTTCCTCAAAAAAATTGAACGAAAAAAAATCGTGACATCACCTTTAAATTTAAGTTTTAGACTTAAAAATCAAAAAATCTCATAGATGTGGCGTGTATTTTTGTTTCAGTGTTTTTTTATCAGAAAGCCCGTCCAATTTCCTACAAGTTTGTCTTTGACCACTTTTTGATACGATGCAACGGCTTCGAGATACAGTAATTTTTAAATTGCAAAATACAAAAATATTTAAATAACTTACGCCCTTCTCAAATGTCATTTTCGAGTACTATTGGCTAAATATACACAAAAATTGCTTATATAGGCCCAGGATAACATGTCTACAAAGTTTCATTGAAATCGGAGAGGGTCGGGTACAAAAGTACCAGAAAAATTCCTGATTTGAGCTGGAATAGCTCGTATAAAACCTGAAATTTAAGAAGAAAAATAGAGGGAAATTAACACATGAATCGCTGTTTTGGCTACACCCAAAACTGGGCAGCGCTCGTCCGAGAAAATAATTATGGCGAGACAAGAGAAAAGTGGTACCATTTACGGACACCGAAAACACAGCTCGAGATGGGCGAGAGAATTATCCTCTCGAGGTTCATTTGCAAAAAAATCATCCGTGATAACAAAAAAAGTGTTGACTACGGGAATCGAACCAAAAACCATTGAGGTACTAACTCAATGACTTAACTGCCTCGGCCACCACAGCTTGGTGCACAAGAAGTGGTCAGGTGTCAAAAATCACAAAATACAATTTTTTTTCGAAAATAATAGTTTTTTTCTAAATTTGCAATAAAAGTATCAAACGAAGCGAAGTTTTGTGTGCTTTTTCACCTGATAGTTTTTTAAATACTTATTTTTTACAAAATACTGTATATATTTGAAAATTCTGAAATATACAAAATTAGCAATGTGGGTATCAAACGAAGCGAAATTTGGTAAACATTTTAAATTTCTTATAGTTTATTTTTGAAAAATTCTAAAATTTTCACAAATTAGCGTATTTTTCGACAATACTTTTTTTTAACTTCGCAAAGGAAGCGAAATTTTGATATAAATACTAAAATTTCAAACAAAATATGGTAATTGAGTATTTTTGATAAAATGCGGTATATTGTTATGAATTTTAGTTTTCTATAAACAAAAACTCTAATAAAGTGAAAACGCATACGAGTCATTCCAGGTCAACTGAGTACACTTTTGGACTCGACCTTCACCGATTTGGACCAAACTTCGAGGGAACGTTCATCTATCGATAGTTAACAAAATCCCAAGTTTGGTGCTGATTAGACCAGCCCTCTATTTTTGGCACCGCCCTCTTTTTTGAAGGTTTTTCTAAAAAACTTTTTTTTCTTTTAATCATAACTTTGCAACTATTTAAGCAAAAGACATTCTACAGGTTGCATTTTATAGAAAATTTTCCAAGGAATTCGATAAAAATAAAATTTTAACCCTTGAATGACCACTTATATTATATTTAACGTTTTAAGTATTAAACATCAGTTTTGACCAATTCCATATGTTTTTATTTGTTTTATTTTATCACCATCGTGTTTCCTAGACAATTTTACAGAATAATTAATGTAGACCTCAAACTAAAATGAGCTATTGGCGAGATACAGCGATTTTACTGAAAAAAGTATGATTAAAAGAAAAAAAAAGTTTTTTAGAAAATCGTCAAAAAAGAGGGCGGTGCCAAAAATAGAGGGTTGGTCTAATCAGCACCAAACTTGGGATTTTGTCAACGTGAATACTTCCATCATTGTCAGATATAAATTTTGCGTCGTTTTCAATATTTTGACAAAATTTCTTCAACAAGTTGTTTAGAGTGATTAAAAATAATGCTTTTTTATCAAAAAATGTGTAAAGCCATTTGCAAATTCAAATTGAATTTTACATCTAAAATGATTTTGAAATTTTGTTTGTCCGAATCAAATCGTTGGTTTAAATAAAATTGGGTTCAATTTTTGATCGCAATTTACTCCAAAAGAACTTCATTCATTAAGGGTTAACTTGTTTCAATCCCTTTCTCTCAAGTAGTCGAAATCAGCCACTAGAATGCCTCAGCTGTTTGGCGCCACGCCGATCGCCGCCATAATTCCCAACCCCATTTGGTATCGCATCTTCCAAAAAGTTAGGCAGGTCGGATATCTCCGCGATTATTACGGGCATATTATCCGTCGATTTTGACTGCCGGGCTTCCGGTTCTAATATCGCCGAGTAACAACAGAGGGGTACGAAAAAAAAAAACGGAGGAAATAACATTTCCAGACGCAAGGCGCGGCGCAACGCAATTTTGTAACGGAAATCCGTGCAATCTTCCCGGGGGGGTCGACGAAAAACGTTATCTTCATCATGATGGCAAATAATCATAACGGGGTGGAAAAAAAGCAAATGATGATGCTTTTCTTAAATTACTTTCGTGCTTGGGCTAGAATGTTCGAATGATGTTCTACTTTTTGAGAGAGAGCTTTTTTTTTGGTGCTGGTTGGGGAAAGTTGTTCGAGGAAGAAGTTTTCCTTTCCTAACATTGCACAGCGATTTCGAGGAAAAGTTTTTTTTTTCTCTCTGGCAAAATCTAAATGGATTGATCGCTTTTCGATGGTTGATAGTTGGAGTGGGGGAAAACTCGATTTTCCGCATTGCAGCAGAATCATTCGCAAAAGATATTCATCAATCTCTGTTTTCTGGTTGGAAGTATTGCCTGGATGAAAACTTCCGAATAGATATTCAGATGTATTCAACTTTTTTTTTTTGTGCTCCGATGCCCACCAAACGTCATTTGTCTTTTTCCACAAAAAGCTTCCAAGTGAGCTTTGAACGGGGCCAAAGTTCATGCCAACACTGGAAATTGCCAGGAATCGATGGTCCAATCAATCACCCGGAATTTACAGCCATTTGAGCACATTCTTCATTTGACGTGGCCCGTGGGAAGCCTAGCGAGGGGGAGAGAAAAAGGTTAAAATATACTACTTTTAGCTTGCTCACTGATTTCGGATTTTATTTCCGTCATTAAAAACCAACTCTCGGAACTGGCTTTTTCCCGAGCTATTTGAATAACTGTTACCCCCTGAACAACCCAGCAAAAAAAAATGTATCGACTCTTCACGGTCCTCGCAATCTTTTTATGGTGATTGATGTTGGCAACCCATCCCAGCAGAGAGCTCCTTTAGTAGTAAAATTTTGATCGTTTTTCGTGTACAAGTCACCAAGTTTGTTCCCTTTTCTTGCTTCCAAGTCGCACAGTTCCATTCACATTTTACACAATCGCGAACGAAATCGCGTGGGTGCGCGAAATTGAGATATAACCGGGGAGTGGTTGGTCGCTATCGCGTACACGAAACCTGACCGGGGACCGGGAAGCCGGGGGACATAAAAAAGAGCCCCGATACAACTAGCTTTTACCGGTCTAAAAGGGGGGTGGGTGGCTTGTGAAAAACTATTGTTACGGGGATTTTCGGGATTTACTGAAATGTGTGACTGAGGGAATTTCATTCACGGGTTGATTCATGTGGGATTGGAAAGTACATTAGTCTGGTAAAAGCATTTCCATGCTGAAAAAAGAAAAAAAGATAGCTTTATGGCGTGACATGTTTTGAGAACAAAGAAAGCAAAATTATTTGAAAAAAGAGTTACTGCAGAAGATTACAGAAAAAAATGTTTCACATTTACTGATACAAAAATATCGAACCATCCGGTGTCACAACATTTCCCACATCTGCCAAACTACTAAATTGAATTCTGTCCATCGAATGGCGATTCCCCCTCAGGGTATCACTGCAACTGTCAGCAGCAAGGCATAATTATCAGCAATATTGAAATTCTGTTGCCACTCTGGACCGCCCCATGTTATCGTAAAGTGGCAAAATAGCACAACACTCGTAAAAACCGTCGAAAAGTTTAATTAAAGCAGTCCAATATCGAGCGAGAGTGACCCATTGATGACTTTTTTGCTAGCACCGAGGGGCACGTCACGTAACTTAATTAAAATGTGAAAACAGCAACCCCCTCGCAGGCACATGGGAGAAAATTTTTAAAAGGGACTAAACTCACTATTGAAGATAAAATCTATAAAAAAATTAAATTTTGTTTCACATAAATTAACAAAATGAATAAAATAAAAAAATCTATTTCAATTTTTATTTCAGCAAACAAAACAAATCCTTTCAAGCCCTTTTGCATTGTCCCCTTCGAACCGGAAGGTCACCTCATTTGAGCGTCAGCTGTCCACTTTGGGACACGTCATAAAAACTTACCTTTATTGAGCTCTCGTCTCGTTATTTAAACTGGGCTCCATCCGCCTGCTGCCATCAACCGTAAATATGAATGAAATTTTCCCAAAAAATGTCGGCGCGATATGGCCACCACTCGAAAATTTTCCGCAAATAACTCACGTCAAAAATAGAAACGGAAACGCCGGGTCCGTCAAAAAATACTGGCACGCACAATTTCCGGCACACCCACACACTGGTTTGCATGCAAAATGGCGCATGAAACGATGGAGAATTTTGGGCGCTAAAAATAAATAAAGGTGCGCCACCCAAAATGCTGAAACCAGAAACAATGCCACCGAAGGGAGGGGTCTAGGATTCCATATGAAAATGAGCATTGAAAAACGTTGATTTACAAAAAAAAACTAACTTAATCCACCTATGTGGTTGGAGCCTTCCTCACAACAATGGCTGTACACAAGTTTCATGTATTTTATAGATCCGGCTTCCAAAAAGTACATCGATATCACTTAAGTGGCCATATCTCGAGACAGGGTTGCCAGATCTTCAATGTTTTGGGCTCGTTGGAAAGGTATTTTGATAACCTAACCAACGATGGGTCGAATGATGGATCCGGACAATGTTTACAGACATTCAAGTGAGATCCGGCTTCAGAAAAGTACATAAATGTCACTTAAGTGTCCATATCTCGAGACAGGGTTGCCAGATCTTCAATGTTTTGGGCTCGTTGGAAAGATCTTTTGATAACCTAACCAACAATGGGTTGGCTGGTGGATCCGGACATAGTTTACATACATTTAAGTGAGATCCAGCTTCAAAAAAGTACATCAATATCACTGAAGTGGCCATATCTCGAGACAGGATTGCCAAATCTTCAATGTTTTGGACTCGTTGGAAAGGTCTTTTGATAACCTAACCAAGGATGGGTCGGATAGTGGAGCCGGACATAGTTTACATACATTTAAGTTAGATCCGGCTTCAAAAAAGTACATCAATATCACTTAAGTGGCCATATTTCGAGATAGGGTTGCCAGATCTTCAATGTTTTGGACTTATTGGAAAGGTCTTTTGATAAGTTAACCAACAATAGGTCGGATGGTTGATCCGGACATAGTTTACATACATTTAAGTGAGATCCAGCTTCAAAAAAGTACATCAATATCACTGAAGTGGCCATATCTCGAGACAGGGTTGCCAGATCTTCAATGTTTTGCACTCGTTGGAAAGGTCTTTTGATAACCTAACCAACGATGGGTCGGATGATGGATCCGGACAATATTTACATACATTCAAGTGAGATCCGGCTTCAGAAAAGTACATCAATATCACTTAAGTGGCCATATCTCGAGACAGGGTTGCCAGATCTTCAATGTGCTAGACTCGTTGGAAAGGTCTTTTGATAACCTAACCAAAGTTGGGTCGGATGGTGGAGCCGGACAAAGTTTACATACATTTAAGTGAGATTCGGCTTCAAAAAAGTACATCAATATCACTTCAGGGGCCATATCTCGAGACAGGGTTGCCAGATCTTCAATATTTTGGGCTCGTTGGAAAGATATTTTGATAACCTAACCAACGATGGGTCGGATGATGGATCCGGACAATGTTTAAATACATTCAAGTGAGATCCGGCTTCAGAAAAGTACATCAATATCACATAAGTGGCCATATCTCGAGACAGGATTGCCAAATCATCAATGTTTTGGACTCGTTGGAAAGGTCTTTTGATAACCTAACCAAAGTTGGGTCGGATGGTGGAGCCGGACAAAGTTTACATACATTTAAGTGAGATCCGGCTTCAAAAAAGTACATCAATATCACTTAAGGGGCCATATCTCGAGACAGGGTTGCCAGATCTTCAATATTTTGGGCTCGTTGGAAAGATATTTTGATAACCTAACCAACGATGGGTCGGATGATGGATCCGGACAATGTTTACATACATTCAAGTGAGATCCGGCTTCAGAAAAGTACATCAATATCACTTAAGTGGCCATATCTCGAGACAGGGTTGCCAGATCTTCAATGTGCTAGACTCGTTGGAAAGGTCTTTTGATAACCTAACCAAAGTTGGGTCGGATGGTGGACCCGGACATAGTTTACATACAGTTAAGTGAGATCCAAATATATGTGAAAACACATTTTTATACATAACTTTTGAACTACTTATCGAAACTTCAATCTGTATAAAACTCGATCTATGGGACCCTAAACCAAGTCGACTGCAACAGGTTCGGGTCAAATCGGTTCAGCCAGTGCCGAGAAACATGAGCTAGTTTGTTGGTCACATACATACATACACACACACATACACACACACATACACACACACATACACACACACATACACACAGACATATGTTCAGTTTTCGATTCTGAGTCGATATGTTTACATGAAGGTGGGTCTACGACGTTTTTATACGAAGTTCATTTTTAGAGCAGGATTATAGCCTTACCTCAGTGAGGAAGGCAAAAAAACAAATTAGTTCAAGATTCAAGGTTTAAGCTAAAAATAATATTTAGAAAAAAATTTAACATATCTCCATATCTACTATAAACGAACAATCCTCACAAGAATGAGCAAATTTTTGAAAAACTTTTTTTTAATTTGATGAATTTTTTATGTACTTTATTTTATTACCAAAGAAGACATTTTGTACCACTCGTTCGTTCGTAAAGGTCTCCATACAATGTTGGCAGCTGTCCATAAACAAAGGTTCTAAAAATATTTAAAAAAATCTGTGTCTTGAGAAAGTGATTTTTTGATCAACAATTTTAGGCAAAATTCTAAAAATTACTTTCTAGAACACTCAGACTGTTTATCTTTCATACGACTTTCCACACAAAAAAAAAATGAGCAATATAACTATTTTTTCAATTATCTTTTTGGTTCAGTTTTAGTTGACAAACAATCTTTTGAACAGTGGCAAAAGTTGGGCAAATTTCAGAGCTGCCAAATTTTCAAAAAAATATACATATTTTCGAAAATTGTGTAAAAGAAAGATAATAAACTACTAAAAACTATGGGAATAGGTTTGTTTTAAAACAAAAATTCTCCAATGTTGTTAAAGCTGGTCATGTTAATAAAATGCAATATCCCTCAAAAAAAATCTCAAATAATTTTGTTTTCCCATGAAAATATTTCAATGAACTTTCTTGTTGAAAAAAGTGGAAAAAAATAAAAAGCTAAAAAACTCCGGAAACTTTTTATCTTTATCTTTATCAAGGAACTGTTCATGTTTGAAATAAACAAAACATCACAGAAATAAATGAAAATTACTCTAAACAAATATAAACTAGCTTGTCGAAATACTTGATATTTTTAAAAATTGTTTTTCAAGAACTACATATTTTGAAAGAATGCAAAAACGCATAAAATATTTGTTGAAATTCTTTATTTTTTCCAAAGAACTTTCAAAATTGAAAGAATGCAAAATCTTATAGAATCTATTTAAACCCATTTTATTTACAAAAAATGTGGTCATGATAAAGTTTATGCAAAAATTTAGAAAGTATAAGTTTTTACAAATTGCTGCGTATGTTCATAAGAATGCAAAAAAAAATCTTACAGAAATATTTAAAAAATCAATAGCTTAAATATTTGCAAGAAATGCTCAGGTCTGAAAAAAAAAAAACAAAAATACACGATAATTGTTTTTGGAAACCCAATTATTGTCCAAAACTGCTCATGTTTGAAAGAATATAAAGTCGAGTTTGAAAGAATACAAAAAACATCATAAATATGAAGCCAATTTATTTTAAAGAACTTTTCATGTTGGAAACAACTAAAACACTCATAGAAATCCTTGTTTAAAAGAATGCAAATAAATTAACAAACTCTTCATAAGTAATTCAAAGAACTGCCCATGTTTGAAAGAAAGCTAAAACTCATTGAAATTCATTTTGAAAACTCCATTTATTTTCTAAAACAGCTAATGTTAAATAATAACAAAGCATGAAAAAAAATATTTTCAAAAAACATATTTAAATAGAATTTGTTTGAAATGAATGCAAAAACCTCTAATTTTTTTTAGAATCCATTGTATTTTCAATGCAAAATAAAATGAAAAAAAAAATGCAAACAGAAGTAAAGAAAACCCATCTTTAAAAACCCTTATTAAAAAAAACTGCTCTTTTAGAATAATATAAAGAAAATTGTTAAATCTCACGAAAATAATTGATAATTGGTTGTTTTTACTTAATGCATCCGGTATCAAATGATAAAATATCAATAAAAATAAAAAAACGAAAATTTGAGTAATTTCAGTTTATTACAAAAAAAACTGTAATAAAATGAAAATGCAAACAATATTTTGCAAAGCTTAATACCCATTTTGCAATTAATGTTTTTTGTGTTAACATACGTTTCTTTATGAAAAAAAAAAATTTAGCAACCAAAAAAATCTAAAACAGTTATAATGCATTCTAAAATTAGCAACGTTTGACTCTCGTATTAAAAAAAATATTTAAAAAAAAAATGGTAACTTTTTTACATAAAAAAACAATATTTTCTGAAAAGTTTGAGTCGTAACCTAAAAAAACAGTGTTGGGATTCGAGTGAGAAGAAGGAAAGCTTTTCCCACTCGCGAGAGAGAACTTGTAGTCCTTTCCTCTCCTCGCTCGCGCTCGCCTAATTTCTCGCGTTCTCGCTCTCGTCGCGAGCGCTCGCGAGTGCCTCGTGCTAGCCATTGCTTGCAAGATAGCAATTTGTTTATCAGATTTATGAATGCGTACGACACGATGGTAAAGAGGTGTAACTTCAATAGTTGTGTTGTTTTTTTCTTCGTTGCCAACTCGATTTACTTCTCGCGAGCGGACACTTCTTTCTCGCGAGCTAGCCCGTTCGCGAGCGGGGGAGAGATCGGGCAATCGGCGAGATGCTCTCGGCAGCTCAGGACTCGCGGTGAGAATTCGCGAGCGATAATTTTTTTTTTCTCGCGAGGGTGCGAGAATGCCAACACTGAAAAAACAGATTCATACAAAATTCGAATAGTTTGTTCCATTTGCAAATTATGAAAAAAAATTTTTTTTTGTAAAATAGATGATAATGAACACAAAATTTACAAAGGAAAATTATAAAAAAAAATTAGTATTATTTTCAAATAGGATTTTCTGATAAAATGTCATTATTTTACAAAAAAAAAAAAAAACATAAAATTTAAAAATCTTACAAAATTTTGCTTCGTTTTAATATTATTTAACAAATGAAGTAATTTTTATTTTTTTATTTTTGAACAATTCATAAACACAAATTAAAAGTTTTGGCCTGAATTAATTTTAAATTCCAAACAAGTTTCATGCTCAAAATGTTTACCCACCTTCAATTTAACGTGGAAAACCCAGCCTATAAATAACGTCATCCACCTTCCCACGGGGGTTGAAAATGGATTGGCGACCCAGCATTCGATGGAATCTAATTTGGACAAAATTCAGCGACTACCCAAAAGTGACCAACAAAGAGGGCCACCCAATTTTTCATAATTTAATTTGGCCCTGAAAACGTTTCACACTGCCACAGGATTTCGTCACAGATTGTGTGTGTGCGGTAACCAACTTTCGAACTGCAAGTACCGAATGAAACACACAATCGATGGTACTAAAAGCTTTTGGAGTGACGCCAAAAACGTTTGCCACTTTTCAACGAACCACAGCGGCTGCAGTGAAAATGACCTTCAAAAGTTCAGAGTTTTCTGACCATGCGTCACCGTCAATATTCGAAGAAATTAAAGTAATTTTGATGTCAGCTTGTCTTTTGCTAAAAATTTAACAACTCTTAGACTTTTCAACGCCCGGTTGGGCATAATTTTATAATTGAACTTTGGAACTGGCGGAAAAGCCAAAATATAAACACTCCAGCACGATTTCCCCAAAGATTCCTCCAACCTAGTGAGAGGTTTCAAGAGCAAAAAATCATAAGCTCCTAGGAAAGTAAGAAGGAGAAAAATTAAATCTGTAAATTAAATTTTCCCCTCCCCAAAGTTGGCTCGACTTGAGCGGTAGTGTCTACAACACTATACCTATAGTTCAGTGATTCCTAGGAGGGTCAAGCTTTCGCCCTGTTTGCCCACTGCCGGTCAAGTTGGACTCTTGCTGTACTCCTTTTTTTGGGCAGCGATTAAGCTGTGATTTCCGGAGGCTCTTTCTCACTGCTTTCTGTCTCTGGACCATGGACCGGGTTCGGGTTTGTTTTTCTTGGCCCTGCCGGCAACAGGAAGGACGGAAGTGCTGTGGTTGTTTGGTTTGGTGACTCGAATGAATTGAGGAAAATAGTCAAATAGCATAAGCCGGATGATGGCCAGCTTGGCAAATTTGCAGATGTCTTAGTAGATACGTAAATAAATTATTTCGAAGCGATTGAACTTGGGAAGTCTGTCCGAGAGGAAGTTTGGGGCTGAAGGTCATACTCTGATTAACTTGGATTCTGTTGTGAGCAGAAAAAAATGTAAATGTTTCAAATTCCCTTCCAGATTATTGATTTTGTGGAGTTTTATCTATACCAAAGGGATCCTCTCCCTTCAATCTTCAAAGGATTTAAACCCCTCAATTACATGTACTTCAGTGAGCTAGTGTAACATGTCCATAAACAGCTCAATTACACAGTTCCGCACTTTGGTACCGAGACTGATTAAGACGCCCATTAGAACTGATCAATTTTCCCGTGTGGACTAAACCATCCCACTAGCAATTTGCAAGAACTCTCAAACTCCTCAAACCACCCCCCTCGTATGCCTATACAAAGTGGGATTAGAGCCAAGCCAAACTCCGTTCCGATGTAGTTGATTGCTCTAACGAGCGTTCATTCGTAATTGCGTTGTAAATTAGTCTGGAGAGAGCTCCATCGCCTCACCGAGGCAGAACTTTGAAGTGCGTGACTAGTGCTGTTGGTACCGGATCAAATTTCCTGAGTCTGAGGAAATCCTAGAGGCAAGTCCCCGATGTGGGAGCGAAGATGATTAATGGTTTCAAAAGTGGGTGGCGGGGTAAGCTGCTAAATAGTTGACGTGACACGCATGGAAAAAGTTTGGCAATTTTGATACCTTTTAGTGAACTGTTTTAAAATTCTGTTTTCGTACAGTGTATGCTTAGAAAGGTACGCAGCGTGAAATAACAGTGCTACTTGAGATTATGCAAATTAATAGTTAGTGCTTCAGAAGGTGACTGAGAAAGCCTTGGTAGAGAGAGCTTTGGAAGTCGCACAAATCATTCAGGCTGCAATTTAGCTTGTTAATAGCTTGGTTTATTAGGAGCCTCGAGAAATGTGAGCAACAATTTTGCAAATTAATTCGAATAATTTTGAAGGAGATAGGTTGTAGAACCATTTTCTTTTAATTATTCGCGATAGTGATTTGCAAACAGAAACTTGAATTTAAAAAAAATGTTATCTTGGGTTTACTATCAAGTTTTTCACTATTTTTTTTGGGACAGAATTCATTAAAATTTAAAACTGAAATCATATTTAAATCAATTTCTGAACAATTGTACCAAATATTGCTCGTGTTAAAAAATAGGGGATAAACCTGAAGATACAATAGTAGTTTATGCAACAAGTTGCAAAAAGATGATTTTTTCAGCACGAGTCGTGCATTTATCCAACGAGGTTCACCGAAAAAAAAACACATAACACATAATTTCATCATTTGATTCAAAACAATTGTTTAAAAAATATGATTGACTTCTAAAAAAATGCCCTCCTGGAATTTAATATTTACATTTAACCACTACGTATATTTAGAATCGATTGCAATCGTGAAATAAGGTTCTTTCAAAATATCGCGGTATATAACAAATTGATAATATTGATATGTTTCAAATCCAAATTAATTTAATTTCATATTTAGTCACAAGTGCCATAGAAACAGAATTTAAAGATATCTGGAGTTTTTTTTGAAAAGGTCCAATACCTTTTTTTAACACCGCTGACTCAAGGCGGTTTCAAAAACACCAAAAAAGCAAAACTGGAAATTTGGTTTATTGGACCTTTTAAAAAAAACTCCAGATATCTTGAAATATTTGGGCATTTTTGCATTATCAAAAAAAAAATCTTGCTTCAAAATTTTATGGCAATAAAAATTGATAAATTAATGAGCAAAGCTTTTGGATAAGCCGAAGGGTCAAAAGACCAAAAGTCGAATTCCAACAGGCCGAAACATATAAATTCAAAAGGACAATGAGTTGAATGTGAGCAAACGAAGATAATGTTGAATGCAAAATCTTTCAATATGATTTTAAAATAATTGAAATACGTCTTTCTATTATATTGTTGCGAGTTAAAAATAAAGCACTTTTTGATAAAGTTAATTATTTCAGGCTTTTGCGTAATATTTGGCAATATTTTTAAATGTATTTTTTTATTACTTTTGAAAGTATCTGTTCATTTACATACTAGCTACTTTTTATTTTATTTTTATTTTAAAAAAATCAATTCCTGTCCGAAATGCTTATTAAGAACTTATTTATTTTTTTTAAAATATCTTTTTGTTTCATTTATGCTTTTGTTAGGTTTATATTCTTTCATATATGAGTCTTTTTTAAATAATCTAGGGTGGTCTAAATTTTATTTAAACTATTTTTCACCACTCTCCGTCAAAAGAAAGGCAAACAAATATTTTGTTAAAAAAGTTCAAATTTTCAATGAACAGTTAAGTCCAATGGACTAAAATCATTTCAAAATGCATTTTTCTTCGTTTCGAATCATGTTGAGCAAGTTTGAGTTTATTCAAAACTATTTTTACCTCAAATGAATTTTCATTGTTTAATGCAAAAAAAACCCGGGAATTTCCGGGATTGACTCACTTAGCAGACTTATTTTTTGAGCAACTTTTGTACTATTTCCTTATTTTTTTTACATCAAGACTAACATTTCAAAAGAACGTAATGTTGAATGCTTAGCTCTTTTGAAATGTTAGTCTTGATTAAAATAAAATATTGTTTTCCAAAAGATAGGAAAATTTCTCCAACGATTAGAACATTCAAAATCGGACCATTAGTTGCTGAGATATCGACATTTGATAAAAGTTGTGTTTGGGTGAGACTTAGAAAACACCAATTTTCCAGTTTTTTTTAATCTTTGCATGACAATATCTCAGCAACCTAAGTTGGTCGTATCAACAAAGTTTACAGAAGCAAAATATAAAGAATTTTGTCAGCTTTTCAAAAGTATTTTTTTCAAAGGTGTGCAAACATGGACCCTAGTGCCCATGTACGTTTTTCAAAAAGTTCTCGGATCAAATTTTAGTATGGTTCTCCTTGTAGGGCATGCCCATAGGGACTTTCATGCCAAATATCAGCTCATTTGGTTGTAAACTGGCTGCGCGCATCAGGGTTAAAGTTTACATGGGAATTACTATGGGAAATTGGAACTTTTTGTTCAAACGCTCCTACAGGTCTGGGAAAATCACGCGCCAACTTCTGGTATGGTCAGGCCTATGGGGAATGGTCTGGAGAACACTTTTCCCGAAGAGAGCATATGGATTCGTTGTCCCTAGACCTGGCGCATCGGCAAACAATCCGATGTCTCCAGAATCAACGGTTTTCCCTAAAAAAGCATCAAATTTTCCTTAGCATGCAATGAAAGCTTGATGAACACCGCGACGCCATATGTCAGACAGCTACCACGTGGTTGAAATATTTGCAAAAAAATACAAATTTGCTATGCAAAGATTTTGAATTCGACTAAATAATATCAGGATTACTCGAAATGATCATTTTCTAGTTAAAAGAAGGTTTGCAATTAAATATTCCAGCCGTTTCTCACCCACGTGGTAGCTGCCTGACGTATGGCGTCGCGGTGTTCATCAAGCTTTCATTGCATGCTAAGGAAAATTTGATGCTTTTTGAGGCAAAAACGTTGATTGCGGAGACATCGGATTGTTTGCCGATGCGCCAGGTCTAGGGACAACGAATCCATATGCTCTCTTCGGGAAAAGTGTTCTCCAGACCATTCCCCATAGGTTTGACCATACCAGAAGTTGGCGCGTGATTTTCCCAGACGTGTAGGAGCGTTTGAACAAAAAGTTCCAATTTCCCATTGTAATTCCCATGTAAACTTTAACTCTAATGCGCGCAGCCAGTTTACAATCAAATGAGCTGATATTTGGCATCAAAGTCCCTATGGGCATGCCCTACAAGGGGAACCATACTAAAACTTGATCCGAGAACTTTTTGAAAAACGTACCCACCCTAATGGGCACTTATTCTTAAAAAATGAATAACTGCGACTATTTTCAACAAAGTTACCTGAAAATGGCTATAACTTGAAAACTGTGCATTTTATCAAATTTCACTGAAGTACTTTCAATTGGAAATTTTATTTTACATCGAAAAATGAAGTTGAATTTTTTTTTGCAACCATCATTTCGATTTTTTGAAAACACCAGTATTGATTCAAAAATTCATAACTCGGTCTAAGATTTTTTGCCCGTTCAGGAAATTTTTGAAAAGTTGGCGTTTGATGTCCTCTAAAACATAAGAGCAAATGAAAAATTAAATAAAAATAGTGTTTTTGGCAAAACAAGTTTAAGTAACATAAACTGAAATTTTATTTTAACGTGTATCATTTTTTTCTCAGTGGACTCCTTATCCATATCTACAACTCAGCCGAGGCACCAAATCGATCAAAATATTCCTTCAAAAGATACATTTTTTTGAATTTTCATATATCATTTTTGTATGGACAGCTGCCAAATTTGTATGGAAAATTATATGGACAAACTAATGATGCAAAATGGCTTCTTTGGGCATACCGAAGGCACCTAAAAACATTTAAACCAGATTAAAAAAAATAACGAATGACCGAAATTCCAGAGAATTGCTCAGCTTTTAGAAAGTCTACAGCTTTAATGGTAAATAATAATAATTATTTGAAAATTTTACAATTGCACAATTAGTCAAAGAAGATTTCAATAATAGTAATAGTAACCAAAATAAAAAAAAAATAAATATTGATGTTTCGTAACCTGAATTCTGTATTTAAATTTGATTTCATATTTGAGCTAGAATGTTTAAAATTTCTTGAATTTAACACATTCGTCACTGTTTCAGTAAGACAGTTTACCAAATAGTTGTACTGCGAAAAGCGATTTGCAAAGACGTAAAGAGTTCGTCAGCTGTGTGCTATCTTGTGACAACGACCATTTAGTACTATTCAAGAAAATCGATTTTTAAAGTTTGATGATAAATATTTTCAAATCAATGAATGGTAGAGCCTAACTTTTTGAAGCAATAGGTTCGTATACTATCGCTTGACAAACGCTCCAAGTTTCAACTAATTTGGTTACACCAGTTAAAAGATACAGTAAATTATGTAAACAAAAATCTGAAAAGCACGTGTCACAAGTGTGCCTTGAAAGTAAATTTGTACTACGTGTCACAAGTGTGCACAGAATTCCCATACAAAATAAAATAGACTCAAAGCAATAGTTTAACCGACTTAATCAGTATATTTTCAAAAACAAAAGATTGCATTGCATTCAGAAAATGTGTATCAACATAAATGTATGACGTGTCACATGTGTGCACGATCATTTTGATGATAAATTGGTCTATGTCACAAGTGTGCATTGCGATATCCGGGAAACGGAAGTGAGTTTCCAAAATCGGGTTAAACCATCTTTTAGTGTTTGATAAGTATAGCAAAACGTCATCATTAACTCATTTTCAACCAAAATGGTCTATGTCACAAGATAGCACACAGCTGACGAGTTGCTCAAGTTTATCAAACAAATTTAAAACATCACGCGGCTCCATGTAAATTGTATATTTACATGACTTCAATGGAAACGCATGGTACTTTTTGGTCATGCACTTTTCCTAAATTCGGTGTTTAATTTTGCTTTGAGATCGAAAAAAAAAAACACATTAAGCTGCAACCTGAAACGATTTACAATATCGGTGACTCTCCCTGATGAAGGCATTCTTTTTAAACAGTATATCGTAAAAAGAAATCGTCGATACAGGAGGGATTCCTCTCTCTCGTAAAGTTATCGGCCCAGAACTAATTTCGGAATGATAAAACGCGAACAGTAACACACAAAAAAGGCCCGCCCATGCTCTGGGGGGGAGAACATGAAACTTTCTGTTTGATATCTCAAATCCCGATTCAACGCACGGGAAAAAACACAAGTCTGTTCACCTTGTAGTGTGAAGCACGATTTCTTTGATTTTCAAATAACTAATTAATATTTGTTTGTATGCTTTGATTGCGCTTATAAAGTATAAAAATATAATTTTAAAAGGTAGAGATTACATTAATTTTCCTGGCAATAAAAAAAAACAAGATGATCAAAAAAAGGACCACCGCATTCATATTTTGATCGATTTACTTATCGAACCGTGTCCGCTGCCGGGGTTTTCCCCCACCCCCTCTCTGTGTATATGTTTTTGGTGTTCAACATCGCGGAAATTGCCCGTTTTTATGCGCGTTGCCAGAAGAAAACCTATAAAATATGACTGGTTCGGTCTGAGTTGTGGGGCGGGAATCCGACGAGGGGTTTTAACCGTCAAAGCCGTTTGACAGACCATTGGAAATTATCGGCGACTTTCCAGTTGGGCAACTTTTTTTCCCCTCCAGCTTCCTCTTTGGGATGCTTGAATAACTTTGGCCATTTAAAGATTGCCTTTAAAAAAAAGTCCTATCGCGAAAGCTTAATCGCACTTGTATCGCTGTTGTTTAAGGAGTTCTAGGGGAGGAAAAATAAATTGACCGGGTTTTGGGGAACCTGTGGTGGGCTAACTTTGTGCCCACATAATCTTTATAGGAGGTCAATGGCTTTGTTATTGGAAAAGGTAAAGGAAACCTTTTTCTCTGAGATTCCTTTGGCCATTGACTTTGAATAGTCTTTCATTACGGAAAAGGTTTCATTGCAGGAAAGAACCTTTTCTTAATTGAAACATAAACAGAGACTTGGTCTGTCATTTTTTATGACAAGTATTACCTATCATTTAAGGTCTTTACAATCGAAAAACAAGATGAGACTGAGTTTTAAAACAATATCGAAAAATAAAAATAAAATATTTAAATATTGTGCAATCAATTGAATTTGATGATTTTTTTATTTGATTCATAATTTCAACCGACTGATTTCATGACATTTTAAATTTAATGTCCAAAATCTTAGAAAGAGAGCACTATTTTAACACTTAAAACCCAAAACCTTTGATCTATCAATTCGCTTAAAAAAAATGTACCAATTTGAAAATGTTTTTAAAAATGTATTTTTTGTCAAATTTTCTTCTATTTTCGTATCAGCTAAAGCTACTGCAAATTTCATTTAAAAAATAATTGAATTTTCATTGAAATAAAAAAAACGTTCAAATCGATTGTAAGTAACTTGGAATACATGTAGCGCATTTTCCTACATTTTAAATCAAATAAAGACTTTAAATTCTTTTAAGAAATTGAATTTAGAAATCAGAAATCGGTGCAAAACGTAGAAATAAGGGATTTTTTTTTTCATAAATTCGTAGATATTTTGAAAATGTTTGATAAAAGCAAAGCTGTAAATACTATGGCAAATGTTTTTTTATGCCAAAAAAAAAAACTAAATTTCGTGGCATGCCAATCACAAACCATTCAAATTTAACGGCAATTTTACAGCACCTTGAAACTTTGTCTAAAAAACCCAAAAGTATGTTATTTCAACAGTTTTATGTCAATTTATTGTTCTCCAAAATTTTATACCTTGCGGACAGATTTAAATTGGCACAAAATATTCAATAAACAATATTTTCTTGGTTCAATTTTTTTTTAGAAAAACCAGGAACAATAAAAATTTTAGAGCTAAAATTTCAGTTATCAGTTTGCATATTTAAATTGACAATTTTGATTAAAAAAAATCTATTTTTACTATCAACAATTGTTTTGTAACAATGAGTTGTACAATTATTCTACTCGAAAATTCAAAAATTTGATTTTTTTTAAATACGGCTTATTTGCTTAAATTTCAACAAAAAAGAAACATCAAAAAATTTAAACTTATTGAAAACAGTTTTAGGCCGTTGCAAATATTTTTCAAAGTTTTTTTCGTTTATAATCATATTTAGCATGTTTGAACTCCTTTGAAAACATTTTAAATTATTGTGAAATACCAATGAACAGTCCCACGAAAAGTTCTTTTTTTCGCGAAAAAAAATTCCGTCAATATTTCGATACATATTTTCAAAAATAATGATTAGAAAGCAACTGTAAGCCTGTAAAATGCATTTTAAAACAACTTTTATTTTCATTCAAATGTTAAACCTATGCTTGTCATTTCAATTTTTATATTTTTATATTTTTATTTTTTATTTTTTTAAATTGCACATATTTAGTGGAAATAAATTACCAAATAAGGTTTTACAATTCAAGAATTGCGTTTGAAAAGATGAATGGAATGCTTTCCCTAAATCGCGGAAAATCACTAGCCCTTGTAATGATGTATAAATCATTTTTTGATACTTTTTGTTTAAAAAGTTCGAACAGCGCCCCATCCCTTCAAAACATCAACCAAAGCCGAGGGACAAAAACTTTGAATAAAATTTGTACCAGCTTGAGAGTTTAAAAAACTTTAAACAAAGATACTTTTTTTCGAATATTTTTAATTTTTTAAACACCTGATTATACTCAACTGCAATCACCGATATCGTCGTGCCAACAGCTAGTAAAGCGTGGCAAAGGAAATAGTTTTATCCGATAAGCAAGAACCTACTTAGAAGCGGGAAAGGTGCGCTCTGAAAACTGCAATTCCCAGAACACAAGTGGCACCAAATCTGTGCGACAAACTGCACATTTTGCACCAGTGTGGGGGAAATTGCAGTGCTGCCAGGGATCGTGCCGTTTCGTGCATAATGCATATTTGTGAAAAGTTTTCCCGAGAGTCGAGACGTTCCCTTTCGGGGAAGTCGGCAAAGGTTGACGCGTTTCGTGAGTTGACGAGACATTTCAGGAATAAATTTCCTGCTTTTTTTTCTCCTGCTAAATATTCATGAGTGACTGCGAGTGATGGATGTGTACGTCCAGCGTTTGACGGATGTCGGATGCATAAAACCTACCGGGCATGCGAGTAACAACTAGTAATTATGACCAGTTTAACCCAGGTGGACTACTTTTCTTGGAAGTGTGAACCTGCGATAAATTTTCTTTGATGTTATAAATGTAGCTCGTTTAATCTAAATGGTACGTAATTCATCACTCATGGCCTGTTTTGCGGAACTATTTCAATTTTACATGAACTAATCATGTCTGGTTGATAAGCTTACATAACTGTGCTAATAATTAAATTCCTGTTCAAAATGAAATCCCAAAAACCCTTTTCTCATATTGCTGTAATATTCTCGAATTCCAACTACCGACCTAGGCATGCGATTATTACATTTTTCAACAAAACTAAACACACACAACAGCTCCGCCCACTCCCACTAGCTTAGCACTACACATTGTTCGAATGGTCCGAAGAAATTCCAATCCCCAAGAGTCCACCTCCACCAGGCACCGAGAGCAGATTGCGGTGAGTGCAGAACGATGTTGCACTTTTGGTGTGTCCTACAAGTTTGTTTACATTCGATAACGATAACAGAGCCTCACAGTTCCCCTCCTCCCCACCCCACCTCACTTGAGCTTTGGCCTGGATTGACCAGCTTGAGAATCTACACATTCCTGCCGTGTTGCAAGCAGCTACCAGCAGCTGAAGAATTTGTAGCAGATGTTTCCCAGCATCCTACATACTTGTCCGCCTGGTTGTAGTTACCAGAGCAGAGCTTGAACTCCTCCTCCTCCTGCTTGTGGCTTGTCTGCGATGTCGGACGGAAGGTCCTTGAAGTTTGCTTTTTGCAGAAGTGCCGCACATGTTTATGGACAAGTGACGGAAGGTTTGAGAAAATTACAATTTAAAATGAAATTTTGTTTCCGTTTTCGGTTGGTTGATTCCTTTGAGAGTTTGTTGCATTTTTCAAGAAGTACCTTCATGGGGAAGCTGTTCTTAAAGAGAAACGCGTTTGCGGGAATGAATCGGACCCCCGGAAAGACGACCTAAAGTTGACATTAATATAATACAATTTGTTAAGTATTTTTGTTTTCATAAGATGACTAAACGGAAGCGATTTATTCGCAATAAAATCAACAAGAAACAACAATACGATGGCTTAAAAGCTGCAAAATTAAATCACTCTTTTATGATTTACCTCAAAAAAAATTCAAATGTAGTAAAATCTTATCAAATCATATTTAATGCGATAAAATTATATTCCAAGGATATCATATTTACTCAAATGTTATCAAAATTACCTTAATCAAATCTCTTCAATTCTTATCAAATCTATTCAAATTCATTCGAATCTAATCTCATCAAATGTAATCAAATCTATCAAATCAAACCTGAGATCAGATTTAATCCAATCTAAAATCTAACTCTAATCAAATCTAATAAAATCTAATCAAATCTAATAAAATCTAATCAAATCTTACTAAATTTTATCAATCTGAATGAAATCTCTTCATATCTATCTAAAATTGTTTTTTTTTTCAGACCTAATCCTGCAACATATAAAAATAGTCAAACTTTTTTGTAAATTGTTGTAGTCTTGTAGTCTGTACTTAAGAGGATGAATCCAAAATTATATCGATAGTTCCCGTAGTTTTGAAAATACTAAAATTTGTGTAATAAAAATCTTGGTGCAAAAAGTTCTGATTAATGTGCACCGTTAAAATCTAATCAAATCTAATCAAATCGCATCAAATCGATATCTAATCAAATCTTATCAAATCTAATCAAATCTAATCAAATCTAATCAAATCTAATCAAATCTAATCAAATCTAATCAAATCTAATCAAATCTAATCAAATCTAATCAAATCTAATCAAATCTAATCAAATCTAATCAAATCTAATCAAATCTAATCAAATCTAATCAAATCTAATCAAATCTAATCAAATCTAATCTAATCAAATCTAATCAAATCTAATCAAATCTAATCAAATCTAATCAAATCTAATCAAATCTAATCAAATCTAATCAAATCTAATCAAATCTAATCTAATCAAATCTAATCAAATCTAATCAAATCTAATCAAATCCAATCAAATCTAATCAAATCTAATCAAATCAAATCAAATCAAATCAAATCTAATCAAATCTAATCAAATCTAATCAAATCTAATCAAATCTAATCAAATCTAATCAAATCTAATCAAATCTAATCAAATCTAATCAAATCTAATCAAATCTAATCAAATCTAATCTAATCAAATCTAATCAAATCTAATCAAATCTAATCAAATCTAATCTAATCAAATCTAATCAAATCAAATCAAATCAAATCAAATCTAATCAAATCTAATCAAATCTAATCAAATCTAATCAAATCTAATCAAATCTAATCAAATCTAATCAAATCTAATCAAATCGAATCAAATCTAATCAAATCTAATGAAATCTATTCAAATCTAATCAAATCTAATCTTTTCTAATCAAATCTCATCAAAACTAACCGAACTAATCCAAGCAATCATTCCCTATGACCAATGCACAGTGGTCCAGATCGCAAAATTAAGTGGAAAATGGATTTTCCGTAAAATGATGAAGTTTTGGAGCTTTGGTGTCTTCAGAAGAGTTGTTGCATATATAACTTTTGGTTTGGTTGGAAATAAGGATGGTTCACTATTAGGTTGATTTTGAAAGTCTAACTTTACAGGAATATTTTTGGGATTTTTTTTATCTTCTAGAAAGTTGTTGGGCTTGCCAATCCAAGCAACTTTGTCGAAGACACCAACATTTTATCTCGTACTCTTCGCCTTCTACGACCAAATTTATAGAAAGCATCTGAGCAAACCTTCAAAAAACAGTTTTTTGAACGTGGAAATTCAGGATTAAGTTTTAGAGAAAAGTGGAATTCGGGGCACTTGTAGAGCTCTAAAAAACAAACTTTTTTTATTTTTTGTCAGGTCAATTTGGACTTAAGGGTCAAAAGTTACTGCAATTTTAAGGTAAAAAAGATGCAAATTTAAAACATAAATATCTCAAAAAGGCGCAGGTCAAATTTTAAGCGCTAGGTTGCAATTGAAAGAGGAGATCCAGGACTACAAACGCTGAAAAAATATCAGGGGTGTTTTTCTTTAAACTCGAGATATCTTCATTTGAAAAAGCCTAATTTTCGAGGGAAAACCTTATGGGACCACCCTAACGAATTTTGAAAATTGTCCAAATATATGTTTTTCCATGTAATTTTGCCCGCTGAATCTGAATCTGCCCTCAGAATTAACCCAAAGTGTCGAAAAATCGATATTTGGTCATTTTTTGTGTTTCCATTGTTAACTCAACTTTTTTATTGGGTGAGATTTCTATTTGTTACAAAAATACGCATTTTTTTTTTAAATCGGCGGAACATTGTTTGCCCGTTGTATGGCTAAAATTTGGGGTTTTTCCCCTAAAACATTTGAAACAAGTTACTTGATACAGATTTATGGAATTTGTTTTTTTTTGTGAAAAAAGTTTATGGAAAAATCGGCATTTTTGCCGGGCACCATTTTTTTTAAATCAATTTTACTGAAGACTTGGTGGTGATTTATTGCCATAAGTTACAGATTCTCCAAAAGATACAGACTCTCGAATATCTTCGTACTATTTTAATATAAACAGCTTCTAAAATTGTATGGAGACTTGTATGGATGAATCAATCACACCAAATGAATTCTTTGGTCATAAAAAAGGCCCCCACAAAGTTTGTCAAAGTTTGGACCAAATGACAAAAAAAAAACCAAAAAATAAAAATGAACAAAATCGGCTCATTAAATCAAATAAGCTTTGTAAGCACTGATTTTCGTTTAAAAAATCATTTGAACCAAAGGTTTTTTTATAAAACTCCTAAAATAATATTCAAAATATTCAAAAAGCTTGTGAATTGTCTTTAACATTTTATTTATCTGCTTAATTAGAGCCTTACGGAGAGCTCTTTCCCCTCAAACTTTGTCAAGAGCCGTATACTTGAACCAGCATCCAGCATCCAGATCTTTCCAGTTCATCCACGACTCGCGCTGCTGCGATGAAGATCACTCGAAGAAGATTTGCGCTCCCAGCAAGAAAGTCATTAGCTTTGAAGTAACTGTATCCAAACGAGCGGATGCATTAATGCATTCCCTCCGAGGACGGTCCAAGTCCAACTAAAAGCTCGCTCCGCGCAAAAGGACCAGGGCAAGTTCAGCGCTAGCGCGCCAGTGTGTGTGTGGGAGTGGCAATAAAAGGACCATAAAAAGTAAACTTTTTACTGCTCATCCTGCTGCGCTAGCACACAGTACTGCTGCTGGACGTGGTCCAAGCGGGGGAAGAAAAAGCTTGGGTTGGAAGTTTCAGGTTGCGCGCTTTATCCCCAGTGATGGACATAAACCCCTCCCCGGAAGATACGGCCACATAAAAGAGACATTAAAATGGGGTTGTTCCCGTTCCGTGTGGAAGACAAAAAAAAAAGAGAGACCAACCCGAAGATTGCATTTTAAACCGCACGCGAAATGTCAAACGGGGGCAGGAAGGTGGTTTAAATCATTCTTTAATGAAGACGGAAGCTTGGACTTGGATTAACCTTGCTCGTCCCTTGGGGATGGGGAGGGAACGTGGGAGGAACTTTTTTCCCGGTGATCCGAGAGCTCGCCGAGCGAACATAAACGAGAGTGATAATGAAGGCAAAATGTACGGCTAAATAAACTGTAATTAATTAGAGAAACGAGTGAGGTAATAAAAAAGGCACGTTTCGGCCAGGAGAGACGTTTTAATGAAGTGCACTGGACGTCTCGTTAAAAATTGCGAAATTGAGTGATTACTTGGAAGAAGCTTTGCTAGATTTTATGAAAACTCTTTTTCCTTAGTGAAGTAGGCAAATCATCAAATTCCTTAGCTTTTGTAACAGCCAGTGAAATTGTCTGTCAGCGAAAAACATTGCATTTTTTTTCCCAAAACAATCGCCATTCCAGCTCGAAGCTCGACAATTTTGATTGACAAAACTGGGAAAAATGGAACGCCGACAGAGGCTTTGACTGCACAATGAAACTAACATGACAATTTCTCGGTGTACAAGTGTATGACGCCAAAAAAGAGCGTACACGTGGCACGTACCAGCCGTTCGCTACTGTCTCGGGCTCAGTGTAACAAGCGCTCAAACATTCGTTGCGGGGCGGGGCTTTTCAAGGGCATACTTCTGTCGGAATTCCACATAGCGCAGGGAAAACTTTGCTACTCTGTCGCAGTAGTGCAAAGTGACGTAAGTTTAATTTGAGCTTTTGACATGTTTGGGAAGCGAGGTCGGGAAATCAGAGGAATTTATTTTGGTGAAGCGACCTAAACGCCATTTTCTGTCAATTTTAAATCACATTTCTCCACATTAGTTGAAAATTCAGAACCCAGTTCAAGATCAGTTCTAAAATCTAGAAAGCATCACCACAAAACCGCACCGACATACATGGCACGATTCAACTTTCGATGACAATTTCATTCCTGTGCATTCTAGTTTGCATAAAACGAATGAAATGTGTGTTCCTTCTAGCAGTGAAATTCGAACTATGCATGCTTATCTCGTCGTTACATCAAATCCTATTACGGAACCACACTCGAAAAGTCGAGCATTGTCATACAGTTGAGCGAATGCATTTGCAATCCCAATTACGACTTCAAACATGTCAAACTTTAAACACATTTCCCTCGCAGACACTTTGAAGAGTGCACTTGTTCAATCGCAACGGGCAAAAAGCCGACCACACACGTCGTCAAAACCGCAAACCGTGGTCTTCATCGCAGGACTTGTGGTCATTGGTCACACCAACCGAGACGACACGTGGATGGATGCGACCGAAGCTAATTAAAATTCACCCACACACGATTGGACCGCAGAAGGAAGGATCCGTTTCTTAGTTTGGGTGCGTTCCAATTAGGGCACAATTGGGGGCAATTTGGTGCCAGCACTTGGTTTGGTGGGCAAGATTGAGCTGGTCCAGGTTTTGAGAAAGCATTTTTTTTTTTTTGATTTTTTGTTTAATACAGTCCAGACTCGATTATCAGAAGGCCCCGGAAAAATTTCACCTCAGATAATCGAAAAATGAAAAAAAAAAGATTTTTTTCGTTGCCATATTTTTTATTCTTGAGCTTAAACATGAAACAAAAACTACTGTTTAGTGATTTAGAATTCTTAAATCCAAGATGGCGGCTTAAATAGTGGAGAATAAAAATTGAAAAATAAAGTTTTTAGAGCAGCCAACGATTCAAATTTGACTAAATAGGGTTGCTAAATTCAAATTTGATGTTAGAAGCAAGAAAATTTATCATATATATATCATTAGGGTGTAATATGAAAATAGATTTTCCAGCACAGCATTATTTTAGTTCCTTTTGGGGTCCTAAACAACTCCCCAAAGTTTGGAAACGATTGGTTTAGTCCTCACTTTGCGCAAAGCGATTCAATTTTCCATATAAATTTGTATGGGAAAAACCATTTTTTTGGATTTTGATATTTATAAAATCCACGTTTCACGCTGTACTAAAACCGGATTCATATTCGGATGCTCTGGAATGTGCTCTACAACTTTCCCGAAGAAAGTATGGTGCTGTTTATGTTTTAGACGAGTTTTGAATTCGCTGTATCTTTTTATAGGAGCAAGTTAGCACCATACTCTCTTCGGGAAAGTTGTAGAGCACATTCCAGAGCATCCGAATATGTATCCGGTTTTAGTACAGCGTGAAACGTGGATTTTATAAATATCAAAATCCAAAAAAATGGTTTTTCCCATACAAATTTATATGGAAAATTGAATCGCTTTGCGCAAAGTGAGGACTAAACCAATCGTTCCCAAACTTTGGGGAGTTGTTTAGGACCCCAAAAGGAATTGAAAAATGGTAGTGCTCGCTAAATTTGGACAACTTTATTTTTTTCCATACAACCATATTACACCCTAATATATCATATTATTCGCTCTACAGCATTGCCTTGGCGTTCTCGATTACGAGATTCCTACTCGAAACTAAGTGTCCGAAGGCTTGATTGTTGAGGCAATTGCAAACCTCTTTTTACACCTTAGCTTCCATCCACCCCGGGATTCGAACTGACGAACTTTGGATTATTAGTCCAGCTGCCTAACAGCGACTCCATCGAGGCAGGACCCAGGGAGACGACTCCTGCACCTGGAGTGAGCTAACGACCTAACCTTTTTAGGTTAGTCCGGGGCCAACATTTACTTCCCGTCCGACGGAAGGCGTGATCAGACAAATCTCGTCTCGAAAAATGCCACCGGGACCGTCTGGGATCGAACCCAGGCCGACTGGGTGAGAGGCAATCACGCTTACTCCTACACCACGGTCCCGGCTTTATAAAAACCAAAAATCGTCATGATTCGATTACCCGAAATCTCATACAAACCTTTGGATAATCGAACTTCGGATAATCGAGGCTTCGAATAATTGAGTCTGGACTGTATTTCGGTCATTTTCTGCCAACTCACATTAAATTGGAAAAAGCTGACCACACCCCTCCTCGATTTTCATGAAATGTTATCAAAAAATTAAGTTACTGATAACAAATCCAAAGGCCATTAATCAATATCCCATGACGGAGGTGCTGTATGACCCCTTTCATATAGCGTCATCAAAGATCTAGAAAAAAATACATTTCATAAAAAAAACAAAAATATTTTTAAATCCTTTGTCAGTTTGTGTTAATTAATTTTTCAAAAATTTAATAGCTTTTAAGTAATGTGAAATTTAATGTATTGTTCATATGGAATAAATTGAATATTTTAATATTTCATTTTTTGAACTATTTTAGAGTGTGAGCTATTTTAGAGTGTAACATTGTTCTACAAATTTGTAGAACAGACAATTACACCCTGATCACAATTGAATGATGAAATTTAATTTTCTTTGTGAAAAACACATTCTTTTTTTTAGATTTCAGAATAAATTTGTTAATTTTCATTTTAAATTTTGTTATAAATGGGCATAAAGTAGAAAATCTGGGTAATTCTCCGCCAACTCACACAGCAGTTGCCCCGACCCCTCTTCGATTTGCGTGAAACTTTGTCCTAAGGGGTAACTTTTGTCCCTGATCACGAATCCGAGGTCCGTTTTTTGATATCTCGTGACGGAGGGGCGGTACGACCCCTTCCATTTTTGCACATGCGAAAAAAGAGGTGTTTTTAATAATTTGCAGCCTGAAACGGTGATGAGATAGAAATTTGGTGTCAAAGGGACTTTTATGTAAAATTAGACGCCCGATTTGATGGCGTAATCAGAATTCCGAATAAACGTATTTTTCATCGAAAAAAACACTAAAAAGTTTTAAAATTCTCCCATTTTCCGTTACTCGACTGTAAAATTTTGGAACATGTCATTTTATGGGAAATTTAATGTACTTTTCGAATCTACATTGTCCCAGAAGGGTCATTTTTCATTTAGAACAAAATTTTTCATTTTAAAATTTCGTGTTTTTCGAACTTTGCAGGGTTATTTTTAGAGTGTAACAATGTTCTACAAAGTTGTAGAGCAGACAATTACAAAAATTTTGATATATATACATAAGGGGTTTGCTTATAAACATCACAAGTTATCACGATTTTACGAAAAAAAGTTTTAAAAAAGTTGGTCGTCATCGATCATGGCCGTTCATGGTCACCCGCGACAGACACGGACGACGAAACAAAGAGAAACGCAAAAAGTAACTTTTTCAAAACTTTTTTTCGTAAAATCGCGATAACTTGTGATGTTTATAAGCAAACCCCTAATGTCTATATATCAAATTTTTTGTAATTGTCTGCTCTACAACTTTGTAGAACATTGTTACACTCTAAAAAATAACCCTGCAAAGTTAGAAAAAACACGAAATTTTAAAATGAAAAATTTTGTTCTAAATGAAAAAATGACCCTTCTGGGACAATGTAGATTCGAAAAGTACATTAAATTTCCCATAAAATGACATGTTCCAAAATTTTTTACAGTCGAGTAACGGAAAATGGGAGAATTTTTAAAACTTTTTTTCGATGAAAATACGTTTTTCGGAATTCTGAGTACGTCATCAAATCGGGCGTCTAATTTTACATAAAAGTCCCTTTGATGCCAAATTTCTATCTCATCACCGTTTCAGGCTGCAAATTATTGAAAAACACCTCTTTTTCGCATGTTCAAAATGGAAGGGTCGTACCGCCCTCCGTCACGAGATATCAAAAAACGGACCTCGGATTCGTGATCAGGGACAAAAGTTACCCCTTAGGACAAAGTTTCACGCAAATCGAAGAGGGGTCGGGGCAACTTTTCCCGATTTCGTGTGAGTTGGTAGAGAATTACCCATCTGGCAAAATCTGTCAATATGTGGCACAGATACGGACGAATCTTTATTCTGGCTGTAATTTGAAAATTCTGGTATTCCCAGATTAATCTGCAGCCTGGCAATCCTGTGAAAAACAGTGGGTTTCAACCTTTTCGTTCCGATTGTGTCACCCCGAGAAGACGGTAATAACTTGGGATTTACATTTTTTATATTTGAAAATACTAGGCCAATAACATTTTATGTTATTTATAACAAGATTTGTTATTCGTCGTTAGGCATTTTTTGTTATTGGATTGTTATTGTAATAACGGACTAATAACATTTTTA
This sequence comes from Culex quinquefasciatus, assembly GCF_015732765.1. Taxonomy (NCBI): domain Eukaryota; kingdom Metazoa; phylum Arthropoda; class Insecta; order Diptera; family Culicidae; genus Culex; species Culex quinquefasciatus. The sequence continues at coordinate 9,630,820 of NC_051863.1, read as the reverse complement.
AGTTATTCTTCGAACAAATCTTTGTTATTGTTTTTTTTTTGTTATTTTAACAACTAATCTGATCATCCCAATAACAGTTGAAGACATTCTTCCATAACAAAAAATGTTATTCCAAGGTTGTTTTGGCTTTCAACCAATATCAGTCCGATAGCAAATTTTGTTATGATAACATAAACTATTGTTGAACCCTTATGCAAAAATGGATTTTTCAAGAAGATTCCATAACACTTTCTGTTATTTTAACAGTATTTGTTTTTGAAATTGCATCAATTTTGTTATTACCGTCTGCCCGGGACGTTCTCCAGAAAAGTTTCTTTCTCGAAAAATATTAGGAATTGATGCAAAATAATTTCAAAGATTAGATTTTTTTGAATTTCTTAGAAAATATAAAAATTGGTCCAAGTAATTTTATCCATGCCAAGATTTTTTCCTTTCTTTTTTTGACAACAATTCTTGAGAAAATAACAGAAAATATAAATTCGGCCTATGACTTGTTCTATTATTCTGAGAAATTTTCCCCTTTTTTCAGTCATGATAAATTTGTTATACTTTCTAGCCTTGTAATAACTGCTGACACAAGTGAGCGTCGGGATTATTGCACTCGGGCCTAATATTTCAATCTGTATTCTTCGCATCACGATCGAGATTTCTCGATCTAAATAAAACGATCGTAATGTGTCCAAATTGAAAATTTTGGAAGTTTTGGAAATTTTCACCACGATAAACATTTTTGCGGAACGCGACATTCGGGGGAATGGTTTCATGGGGAAATCGTTTAAAAAATTATCTTTTTAACTTTTGTCATTTGAGTCCAAATCAACATAAAAAAGAAAGTGTGTTTTAAAAGTGTCTCGAACAGAACTTTATACTAAAACAAAATCCTGAATTGCTACGTTCAAAAACCTGATTAGAAAGTCATGGAAGGTGTAGGTTGCGAACCAAAATGATGGCGAATTTAACGAAGTTACTTTATAAATGACAAAAAATCAGAAATAATGTTATCTCAAAACACCCTCGAATTTTTGTCTCCAACCACAATAGTTTAACAAGTCAAAAGGAATGATCAAAATGACCGAGTTTCAAAACTGACAGCATTTTTTCAGCTTGAAATTTATACCAATCAACTAACTTTCTAGCAAGATTTTCCAGATTTAAAAGCTGGTTAAAGCTGTAAGACCTACGTTTCTTATTTAAGGATTTCTAATTGATTTTTCGTTACTTTCACGCTGAATCTCCTTGGTCTAGGAAAGAAATCACTAAAGTTTTCCATAACCTAACCGAGTGAAAAAAACGGGTCAGTGAAACGCTATTTTAACAACAAAAAAACAAAATAAAACTTTCTGACGCACTGGCATAACGAATATAAAAACTATGCAAAATAAATATTCCAATCAAAATAACCCACTGGCTGAGTAAGCAAATAATTCACCTAGGACTGCACTCCCCGTAGTCGCATTAGAGTCGCAAATGCATTTTCATTAATTTTTAGACATTCTGAAAAAAAATCTTTTGAAAAACTCCACTTTCTAACATTTAAACAAGAAATCTTGCAAATTAAATAAAATCCGTGTAAAATCGCATGTAAATGCATTCACGCCACCTTTGTGAGCAAAAGCATGTACAAAAAAAATACAGCAAGAAAAAAAAAATTCGCTCACCCCAAAAATAACATCAATCCGGTGAGAGTCATCTCCAGATTACCAAGTCCGCGCCCCAACCCTCTCGGCTCTCGGCTCGGATTGATGATATTTTTGTGTACACGTTTTCTCATGCAATATTACATGCTTTTTCTCACGAAGGTGATGTGCATGCTTTTGCACGCGATTTTACCATCAGATTTTTTGCTGTGTGGAGATAGTTTCATATTGGACACCTTTGCCAACATGGTTGGGCTGCGGTAGTTTCTAAATCATCAACGCCACATTCCCCCTGTGTGGGCGTGTTGGGTGGGTGCGAGCGTTGGTGGCACATTTGTCGAGGCTTGTGGTTTCCGCTGCTAAACTTGTGATAGCATGAAAGCTCCCTCCAAAAGTTGCACCAACATCTAGCGGCACTCATATTTCCACGCTCGGATGCCGTTGCATATGGCGTAACAGCAGATATCAGCGGAAAATGCATTTTCCCCAAATTGGTTGAAACGATCGCCTTTCTTTGGTGGGAATTTTCCGATGCACAGTCGGTGAGGGTAAGGTGTCAGTTACTGGACCACGGAAAATACATTTTATTGAAGGTTGTAAAATTTTTTTAAAGTAGAATTTTGAAAGGCTGACAATCGAATGTAGAATGATCAGAAATGGTATCACAGCTTGGGGTGACGAAAATACGTATGTTTCCCCTATTCTCAGGATAATTGGCGTGGGTTGAAATTTCATTCCTGCGATGAAGTTATGAGACTAGATTTATTTGACTATATTTTTGCTGTTTACGTAATTTTATTAGTGCAATTGAAGGATGCTCTTTGGTATAATTCTAGACGACACAAATATTAATTTTCATTGTTCAAATCTCTATTATTAAATGATTGTATTCGTCGTTTAAAAACTGCAATTCTGCAAGAAATCAATTCACGGCAAATCTCGCTGGTTTCCGCACATTTCATCACCATTGGAAAAGTGCTTTCGAAAAATATCAAGAGAATAGAAAAAAAACCACATCACCAAGCCAGCCATAAATCAAGTCCTCAACTGGTTGGCCATAAATCGTGGGCCCCCTCCACCCTCGACGACTAACCGATGTCCATCGGCGTCGTCACCATCGCCATCTTCATGTCTTCACGGGCGGCTTGAGAAATGGCTGTGAGTCAGCAGAAGTATGTTGTCATCATCAATTATTGAATTCATATTCTACTAGCTGTGGCGTACACCCAAAATGAGGGGGGCTTTTGAAAAAATAATTTATTTTAAAATGAAAACAAAGACTGCAAAATTTAAAACAAATAAAGTAAAAAAAAAATGCTCAAAATTACCTCTAGAACATTCGTTATCAGAGATCCTTCGTTTGGGTGTAGCTGGCTGGCCATCTCCAGTCGACACGTCGCCTTAAGTCATCGTCGACCGGCGAAACTAATTTATAGAGGCGCTGCGAAATTAATTGGATAGTGATTGGAAAACTTTATCTTTTATTTGTGAAGATGCGGTACGTGCGAGTCCTTTCAGGATGAGAAATATCAAACTGAGAGATTTTTTTTAATAACCAGGTGACGTTGCCAATTTCGCTTGATAACGAGACCATCATCTTGTTAAAAAGATCCCAGTGATTCTTATTAAGTATACATTTTTCCGAACAAAATGTTAATTTCACAAATTGTATCCAAATAAGATTTCCACACAGTCCCCCAAACGAAAAACAGGTGTCACCCATTTTACGCCCCATCAGATACTAAAACTGGGCGTGCCGCAAAAAGACAACGTGGTTCGGCCATCGTACCCGTAACGAAACGGCAGTAAAGTTAGTGTCAGTCAGATGAATAAACATGACTTGCTATATAGAGAAAGAGTACGACAACGTTTGCTCATTTAACAGGTTTTGCGATGGTATAGAGTAGAGGAAAAAAAAGGGGCGCAAAAAAACTCCTTTAAGCAAACATAATTTCTGGTGCACAAACACCACATAAGAGACACATCTCTATACGAACGACATCCCCCTTGGTAAACGTCAATATATATGTGTGTGTATGTGTCACCGTGAGGACTCGTAAAAAGAGGGCACTAACGGTGGCCACTGAGCATTACGGGGCCGGATAGTCTTGCCAACTGCAGCAGCAAACAACTTCTAAAGACATCGGGGAAAGACTCCGGACAAAGCCCAACTACCTACTCAATCCGCAAAGCTGAGCTTTGTGCTCAGCAAATAGTAAAATACTTATCGCTTGACAAAAAAATGCGTAAAAAGGTGTAATTGAAAAAAATTCCAAACACATTTATATTTACATCTAAATTTTCATTTTCAACCCGAGCAGACGGAAATAACTTGGGAATAACATTTTTTGATATTTAGAAATACTAGGCCAATAACATTTTATTTTATTATAACAAGAATTGTTATTCGTCGCTATGATTTTTTTGTTATTGGATTGTTATTTTAATAACAGACTTACAATATTTTTAGTTATTCGTCGAACAAATCTTTGTTATTATTTTTTGCTTCCAGAACAAGTTGTTTTGGCTTTCAGTCAATATCAGACCAATAACAATTTTTGTTATGATAACATAATCTGTTATTCAACTCATATGCAAAAATTGATTTATCAAAAAGAATCCATAACACTTTTTGTGATTTTAACAGTATTTGTTATTGAAATGGCATGAATTTTTTTTTACCGTCTGTTCGGGAATACGAACATTTTCAAATAATCGAAATCAAGTACATTTATTAATCTTAAATTTTAATGCAAACCTCTTCAATTTGGCGAAACCCGATACTAATATTATTTCAAGATGAAATTCAGCTCATCCTGACATGATAACACTATAGTTAATACTTTCAAAGATTTTCTACAGGGCCCCAAAAAAGGTCACATCTGTATTTTTTTGTTCTGTATAGTTAAAATGATTTTTTGATACATCCTGCCAAAACCAAAATAACGAAGCATTTAAAAAGTACACCAGACAACGTTCTGGTAAAAAAAAACAATTTAAAGGGTTAGGTTTCCAGAATTACACAAAAAAGTATTTAACTAGTTTCAAAACCTTCGTTTTTAAACTCTTAACATTGTTAGATAAATGTACGACACCTGCTGATTTTTTTTCTTTTAGCAGCTAGTTGCAAAACCAATAAGCTTATGTATTTAATATTTCGATCATTTTTTAAAATAATTTCAATTTAATTCAACTTAAATTCAAGAACGCAAATTATTTGTTTCGAAAAACGCTAAAATTTTCATAAAATCTGAAATCTTCTTCACTTTTTTTTTACAAAATATGATATGAAAGACTGCCGCATTAACGTCCCATATTCAATATCACCACTTTTGAAATTTTTATGCAGATTTGAAAACGTGTTTTTAAAAGCTTAAACCTTAAAACATTTGGTAAACAATCAGTATACAAGAGCGATTCTCTCTGACTTTGGCATTAGATTTTTTGTATTTTTTAATCCGGCTGAAACTTTTTGGTGCCTTCGGTATGCCCAAAGAAGCCATTTTGCATCATTAGTTTGTCCATATAATTTTCCATACAAATTTGGCAGCTGTCCATACAAAAATGATATGTGAAAATTCAAAAATCTGTATCTTTTGAAGGAATTTTTTGATCAATTTGGTGTCTTGGGCAAAGTTGTAGGTATGGATAAGGACTACAATGAAAAAAAAAATGATACGCGGTAAAAATTTTTTTGATGATTTTTAATAAACTTTTTGTCACTTAAACTAAACTGAAACTTATTTGCAAAAAAAAACACCATATTTTATTTATTTTTTTTATTTTAATGATGTTTTTTAGGACATTAAATGCCAAATTTTCAGAAATTTTCAGGTTGTGAAAGAATTCTTTGGCCGAGTGATAAATTTTTGAATCAGTACTGATTTAAAAAATCGAAATTTTGGTCGCAAAAATTTTTCAACTTAATTTTTATATTAATTTGCAATTAAAAAGTAACTCGACCAAAGAATTTTTGCACAACCTGAAAATTTCTGAAAATTTGGCATTTAATGTCCGAAATTTTGATTAAGTGCACCGTTTTCTAGTTATATCCATTTTTAGGTAACTTTTTTTAAAATAGTCGCAGTTTTTAATTTTTTAATAAGTGCACATGTTTGCCCATCTTTGAAAAACATATTTTTGAAATGCTGAGAAATTTCTTTTTATTTTGCTTTCTTGAAATTTGTTGATAAGACCCTTAGTTGCTGCAAATGTTTAAAAACAGGAAAAAATATGTTTTCTAAGTTTTTCCGAAACAACCAACCATTTTCTTGTTAAAATATGAAACATTCGTATAATTTTCCGATCATTACGAAAACTCATCAGATGGGAAAGTTTCCGAAATTATTTTTTATTAATTCGAATGCTTTTTGAGGTTGTTTCTCAGAATTACGAAGTCTCATAGAAAAAAAACAGGAATTACAAAAATATATTTTTTGAAACTGTATTTCTCTCAAGAAGTATTTTCAAAATGAAAAAATAAGTTTTTTGAGGAATCAATTTTGATTTTTTTTTCGAATTTTCAATTTTTGAATAAATTGTTCAAATAAAAACTTGTGTTACCTATTATTTTCGAAAAGTCCCAATTATAACATACAATTTTGCCGAAGACACCAATCGATCAAAAAATCCCTTCTCAAGTTTTTCACACATTTGCATGACCAGACCTCAAAGTTGTCTGGAGACTTGTATTGAAAAAAAATAATGATGCAAAATGTCTTCTTCTTACGTTGGGTTCGCGTCCAAATAGAAATACAAAGAAAAGTCGATTAGGCAAAACGGAAAGAACTACCCTATTATGTCAAAAATGTGTGAGATCATTTTTGATTGCATAATGGAATATTGCGCCCTAATATGAGATTGATTATTTAATATTTAACCATATTTTCTATTTTTCAAATTGATAATTTTTCAAAAAAAAATAAACTAAAACTGGTACCGGATTTTGCACCATCTGAAACAGGTGCTTTTTAAACCCTCTGAAACATAAAATGACATTTTTTTGGGCAAAAACGTCGAAAATTTGTTATCTTTGAATGCATTTTGTCTGTGTTGAATTCGATTGTATTATGTTTAATCTCTCAGTTGTCAACATTTTCAAAGCCAAGTAGAGTTAGTAATAAATCTTCTGAACTAAAATTATCTTATGAATCTGACCCTGCTTATACGAATTTTAACGACAAAATAAAAAAAAACTAACTTAATCCACCTATGTGGTTGGTGCCTTCCTCACTCTTTTCCAACAATGGGTGATATGTAATATGATGGATTTGGACACAAATTTGATCCAAAAAAACACACATATCACTCAAGGGCTCATAAGTGGTCAGAACTCGAGGCAGGGTTGCCAGATCATCAATGTTTAAGACTCGTTGGAAAGGTCTTTTAATTACCTAACCAACGATGGGTCGGATGATGGATCCGGACATTGTTTACATACATTTAAGTGAGATCCGGCTACAAAAAAGTACATAAATATCACTTAAGTGGTCAGAACTCGAGACAGGGTTGCCAGATCTTCAATGTTTAAGACTCGTTGGAAAGGTCTTTTAATTACCTAACCAACGATGGGTCGGATGATGGATCCGGACATTGTTTACATACATTTAAGTGAGATCCGGCTACAAAAAAGTACATAAATATCACTTAAGTGGTCAGAACTCGAGACAGGGTTGCCTGATCTTCAATGTTTAAGACTCGTTGGAAAGGTCTTTTAATTACATAACCAACGATGGGTCGGATGATGGATCCGGACATTGTTTACATACATTTAAGTGAGATCCGGCTACAAAAAAGTACATAAATATCACTTAAGTGGTCAGAACTCGAGACAGGGTTGCCAGATCTTCAATGTTTAAGACTCGTTGGAAAGGTCTTTCGATTACCTAACCAACGATGGGTCGGATGATGGATCCGGACATTGTTTACATACATTTAAGTGAGATCCGGCTACAAAAAAGTACATAAATATCATCAGTGGTCAGAACTCGAGACAGGGTTGCCAGATCTTAAATGTTTAGGACTCGTTGGAAAGGTCTTTTAATTACCTAACCAACGATGGGTCGGATGATGGATCCGGACATCGTTTACATACATTTAAGTGAGATCCGGCTTCTAAAAAGTACATAAATATCACTTAAGTGGTCAGAACTCGAGACAGGGTTGCCAGATCTTCAATGTTACGGACTCGTTGGAAAAGTCTCTCGATTACCTAATCAACGATGGGTCGGATGATGGATCCGGACATTGTTTTCATACATTTAAATGAGATCCGGCTACAAAAAAGTACATAAATATCACTTAAGTGGTTATAACTCGAGACAGGGTTGCCAGATCTTCAATGTTGTGGACTCGTTGGAAAGGTCTTTCAATTACCTAAATAACGATGTATAACATGATGATGTTTGGTTCAGTTTACTGCCATTTATTCATCTTCCGAAAATATGCGAAAACACATTTTTATACATAACTTTTGAACTACTTATCGAAACTTCAAACAATTCAATAGCACCGTATGGGACCCTAAACCAAGTCGAATGCGACTGGTTTGGTCAAAATCGGTTCAGCCAGTGCTGAGAAAACTGAGTGACATTATTGGTCACATACACACACACATACACACACACATACCCACACACATACCCACACACATACACACACACATACACACACACATACACACACACATACACACAGACATTTGTTCAGTTTTCGATTCTGAGTCGATATGTATACATCAAGGTGGGTTTTCGAGCTTTTAATAAAAAGTTCAATTTTAGAGCAGGATTATAGCCTTACCTCAGTGAGGAAGGCAAAACCTTTAATTACAGCTGAACAATATAAACAGATACTTTTCAGATGTGAATGCAACCTCAGCACGTTATCAAATATCTTTATTATATTTTTTAAACTATCAAATGATAGTATTTTCACCGAGCAAAAAGGTAACACAGACCAGAAAAATCTATCAAAATATCTTTTGATGTCTATTTATTAGAACAATGAGGTTCACTGTAAACTCGAAAAAAAAACCATCCAAGATATTTTTATCATCAAAACAAGGCTTTCCTTAAGCAAGCTCAAACTCACCTTCATTTGGTATGTTTTAAAACTCAATTATTTGTGCTCAACTATAAACTTAGTTACACTTTCTATTATTATCACGGAAGAGAAAGTTTTCCACCCAACAACATAACCACAACCATATCTGCTCTACACACAGGTATCTCTAAGCCGGAGTCATGAGTTTCCAATTAGGTTAGCACACTTATAATACCTGCACACGTGATGGCACGAAGAAAACTTGTGCAAAGTTTGCAGCCCAAAATTAGCTTGGCACAAAGTTTTCCTTATGTTTATAAGAGAGAGATTTTTAGCCACCGCACAACTTCGATAGACTGGGAAAACTTTTTTTCCCAAGAAAAATCCATAACGTTTTCACAATGAAATGGAAAGGGGGGACGAAGAAGCAGCCGCTCGTTGTCAATACCAGAAAGGAACAAAGAAAAGGCAATGTGCTTTGTAGATTCTGGCAGGCGCTCCAGGATGCCAAACAAGGTGATATTTGGTTCCGAACTAGCAGAGCTGGAAACGATTCCTGGGGAATCGGAAATGAAATCGTGTGTGTGGGATATTGTCCTGTTGAGGCACACTTCAAGGACGATGGCAGGAAATTGAATTGATTCTTTGATTCTTCGGATAGTTGTTCACTACCATCGCAATGTTGGTGTACCTTGAAAGTAGAATAAAACGTTTGAGGACGTCAATTTTGTTACCAAAACCTCAAGCTGAAAACCTATGGGGAAAATCAATCAGACTGACAAGTTGACTTGCTCCAAATTGAAACGCTTTTGATACTCCGCCCAACTTTTTTCCGGAAGCTGACGACACGCGCCAGATGTGCCCCCGTTTAGCTGACAGATAAGCCCCTCGCACTGCATAAATCTGCCACATCACACGGGATGCTGCACATGCGGCCTGTGCAAACTTTTTTGGGAACGAAGCTCCGTTGAATAGTGCACGAGGCACTCCGGGGACGGATCCTGTAGGATCAACTTTGACGCTGTCACTCTTGTGACGAAGCCGTCGATGCATCCTTGCCAAGGACGGGTTGTGTGGACAGAGTGGATTGATGACAAAGTTTGGAACAATTTATGGATTCTGGACTGTGTGTGTGTTTTTTTTTCAATTTAAAATATCTCAACTATCAAATCTTAATCTGACTTGAAATACATCTCAGTTTCATCGATCTGTTCTGAAAAGTCAAGGTAGTGTAAAGTTAGTATGTATGTATGTGATACGCACCATACACCAGACTTAAAAGCTTCAAACACTCTAGTTTTACGACAGCTTCATATTAGCCATTTCATCGTAACACATGGCCCCATCACCGCAAAATCATGAAAAATCTTCGACCATACTCCCATCAGCCAGGTGCACTGCTCATCGTTAGACTATGTCCCTTAATCCCTCGTTGATTATTATGCCATCCGGATGATTCCACCTTCTGGGCTGCTCTGAGTGCACCTTGTTCATAAATGGAAGGTAATCTTTTTGCCCTTTTGGGCTCAATTTAACGATCCATTTGATTCTTACACGATTGCTATTCAACATTCGTTTTTATTTTTGCTCGCAATAAAGTTGAATAAAAAATATTAATGGTATTTGATGAATTTGTTCGAACAAGTCAACTTTTTGATACCAATTCCCACAAGCTCATGACTTTCAAGTTGAAAAAAAAGTTTAACCCATACACCATCCTAAAAAGTTCAGCATTTTGAGAGCCTGAAAAGCTCAATTCAACTCCAATTTCAGCAAAAACAGCTTTTATCTTCATCATCACGTGAAATACACTTTACGCATATATGACACTTGAGACGGAAAACCCCGAAAACCCCCCGCTCTGAAATTAACATTCATGGCGGCAACTTGGCCGGCAGCAGCAGGGTCAACCCATTCCGCATCACATGTGTGGGCAAACATTTGCCGGAGACGATCCGTGAGATCGACGTGACCAGCGAATTTAATCCGGAAGGCACACCATTGACATAGCAGTAGCAGCAGTTGTGTGCCACACACAAAGACACGTGTCAATCAACGGAATTGGGCGTGACAGGGCACTTTAAAAACTTATGATTGCAAAAGTAGGGAAAATGCATTTTAAAACACTATTTTTTTTTAAATGTTAAAATTGTGGCTTGAAATTTTAAATTTTTATATATTTCTTTATTTATTTGGTCAGAGCCGAGGGATAAAAACTTTGAAAAATATTTGCATCAGCCTTATTATACAAACTCAAATCATTATATTTTGCCTATTTTTTAAATTTTTTCACCACAGACAAAGTTTTAACAAAGAATGTCAAATCATAACCTACACCCAAAGGAAAAATCTCAAAATCTGCAACAGTCGATTTGCTGCAGAAAATGTCATATTTTATAACATTTTTTGCAGCAAGCCCCTAGATCATTTTTGCCCGCGTGTAAACATTTCAGCGATCTGCAGTTCTCACCAACACATATAACGCTGGCCCGTCCCCGAGCAACACTCCAAAAAGAAGCATATGTTGGTGCTCTTTCACATACTTTTCTTCAAGCGTCCATGGCGTGGTGGGAGCGTGTCGGAGCAATAACCAAGAAGTTGGTGGTTCAATCCTCGTTCTGACAAGGGTTTTTTTGTGAAATACAACCAAAAAGCCGTCGGTAATGTCGATAATTGTCGGTAACGGGCAAAAATGTCATACCCCTATATCGCAAAAAATGCATGAGGACAGTTTTCATGCAGATTCTGATATACTTTCATGCCGCCATGCATCAAAATCATGCGACCGCCGTTTGGGTGTAGGACATAACCAGAATTGCTGAAACTTGTTTTGGCAGAACAATTAGAGTTTTCGTCAAATCTTACATTTTTTGAAAACTAATAATTGCAAAACAACTGAACTTGTGTAGAATTCATTTTAAACAACCCAATTGGCGTGTTATCAATTCTCTACGAAATCGGCCGATATCGACAATTTTTATTTTTTGATTTGGCTCAAACTTTGTGCGTGCCTTCCTTATCACTATTCAGAAGAAAAAAGGTATACGGAAAAAAAAAATATTTTTTTTCACAAAAAAAATGCTTTTCGTGTTTATTTTATTTTTGAAAATTATTAATATGTTTTAGGGGACAAAACCTCGCACCTTTTAAGCCATTCAGAAATATGGACCAATATTTTGCTGATGAGATCTTTTTTAAAATGATTTTTGTAAAAAAGTCAAATCTTGATCTTAACATTTTTTGCCTTAATTTTTTTATTTAAAATCGAATTTTCAATCAAAAAGTACTTTGCAAATATTTAAGTGAACTGTTATCAAAATATAGCCATTCAACGTTTAATTTTGTCCGACGAATAACGGTTTTTTTTTACTTTTAAAAATAGTGTCCATGATTGTCCATACCTGAAAATTACTTTTTTTTCGAAAATCAGAAAAATCCTCAATTTCATCTAAGAAACATTGAAGATTGGACCGCTGGTTGATGATATAAAGCGGATAAAACAAAAGAAATCAAATAAATTTAAATTAAATTTATAAAAGAAAAGTAATCAAGTAAAATATTTTTTGAATCAAGACAAACATTTCAAAAGGGCCAAACATTCAATAAAATACTTTTTGATTGAAAATTCGATTTTACATACAAAATGAGGTTAAAAAATTCAAGTACAAGGTTTAAATTTATTACAACATTCACTATTGAGCAACTCTCTACGAAGTAGGCCAATTTCGACCATTTTTATTTTTTGTATTTTTTGATTTGACTCAAACTTTGTTGACCAAATAAGCTATTTTGCGGCATTGGTTCACCCATACAAGTCTCCATACAATTTTGGCTGCTGTCCATAAAAAAATGGTATGTAAATATTCAAAAAGCTGTAACTTTTGACTAAATATTCTGATCAATTTGGTGTCTTCGGCAAAGTTGTTGGTATTGTTGAGGACTTTTGAGAAAAAAATGGGTACACGGAAAATTTTTTTGCAGATTTTTTAATCAACTTTTGTTCAGTAAAACTCAATTTCCCAAAAAATTTTGATATGTTTTAGGGGACAAAATTCCGCAACTTTTGAGCCATAGAGAAACATGTTCAAAAAATCTGCCGCCGAGTTATGAATTTTTGAAAAAAATAGTGATTTTTGGAAAAAAATGATGTTTCATGCAAAAACAAGTTTGACATTATTTTTTAATGCAAAGTTGAATTTGCAATCGAAAATTACTCTACAGATTTTTTGATAAAGGGCTCCGTTTTCAAGATATAGGCACCGAAAGTTTGATTTTAGCGAAATATTTGCAGTTTTTAAATTTAAAAAAAAGTGACCAGGAGTGACCATTTCAAAATGTTTTTTTTTTTGAAAGTTCAGAAAATTTGCTATAAAATCGTCTAAGAGACATTGAAGATTGAACCTCGGGTTGCTGAGATAGAGCCGCTTGTAGAAAAAGAAACACGAAAATTTAAGTTTTCTAAATCTCACCAAAACAACCCACCATTTTCTAAAAACGATATCTCAGGCAGATTTTTTGACCATGTTTCTTTAATACGTATTTTGGGAAATTGAGTTTTAGTGAAAAAAAAGTTCATTAAGCAATTTGCAATCATTTTTTCTCAATAGTCCTTAACAATACCTAAAACTTTGCTAAAGACACCAATATGATCAGAAAATAACCTCAAAAGTTACAGCTGTTTGAATATTTAAATACCATTTTTTGTAAAGACAGCAGCCAAAATTGTATGGAGACATGTATGGGCGAACCAATGACACAAAATAGCTAATTTGGTAATAGGGAAGGCCCCCACAAAGTTTGAGCCAAATAAAAAAAATCCATTTCTGGTATTGGTAGAGAATTGCTCTATTTTATAAATAAAGCATAACTCATCGGAAAAAAATTGGTCCATATTTCTGAATGGTTTAAAAGATGCGCGGTTTTGTTCACTAAAATATTTCAAAATATATCAAAAATTAAATAATGCGGATTTTGGGAAATTTAATTTTTGTGAAAAAAAAACTTTATGAAAAAATCACCATTTTTTCCGTGTACTTTTATTATTAAATAGTCCTCATCAATACCTACAGCTTCGCCCTACAGCTTTGACTTGTTTAACTTGTTTCATGTGACTTTGCTAATGTATCGAAAAAATAACTTTTTATAAGGGTCAACGATGATCGTGTTTTTAGTTTTAAAAAACTGTAATTTTCATGCCAAAAAGAGTAGAGCAATTCTCTACGAAATCGGTCTTTTTTCTTCAATTTTAATTTTTGTATTTTTTAATCCGGCTGAAACTTTTTTGGTGCCTTCGGTATGCCCGAAGAAGTCATTTTGCATCATTAGTTTGTCCATTTAATTTTCCATACAAATTCGGCAGCTGTCCATACAAAAATGATGTATGAAAATTCAAAAATCTGTATCTTTTGAAGGAATTTTTTGATCGATTTGGTGTCTTCGGCAAAGTTGTAGGTATGGATACGGACTACACTGGAAAAAATAATACACGGTAAAAAAATTTGGTGATTTTTTATTTAACTTTATCACTAAAACTTGATTTACAAAAAACACTATTTTTAATTTTTTTATTTTTGATATGTTTTAGAAGACATAAAATGCCAACTTTTCAGAAATTTCCAGGTTGTGCAAAATCACTGACCGAGTTATGAATTTTTAATCAATACTGATTTTTCAAAAATCGAAATTTTGGTCGTAAAAATTTTCAACTTCATTTTCGATGTAAAATCAAATTTGCAATCAAAAAGTACTTTACTAAAATTTTGATAAAGTGCACCGTTTTCAAGTTATAGCCATATTTAAGTGACTTTTTGAAAATAGTCGCAGTTTTCATTTTTAAATTAGTGCACATGTTTGCCCAGTTTTGAAAAAATATTTTTGAAAAGCTGAGAAAATTCTCTATATTTTGCTTATTCGGACTATGTTGATACGACCTTTAGTTGCTGAGATATTGCAATGCAAAGGTTTAAAAACAGGAAAATTGATGTTTTCTAAGTTTCACCCAAACAACCCACCATTTTCTATCGTCAATATCTCAGCAACTAATGGTCCGATTTTCAATGTTAATATATGAAACAATTGTGAAATTTTCCGATCTTTTCGAAAAAAATATTTTGGAATTTTCAAATCAAGACAAACATTTTAAAAGGGCGTAATATTGAATGTTTGGCCTTTGTGAAATGTTAGTCTTGATTTGAAAATTCCAAAATATTTTTCGAAGAGATCGGAAAATTTCACAAATGTTTCATATATTAACATTGAAAATCGGACCATTAGTTGCTGAGATATTGACGATAGAAAATGGTGGGTTGTTTGGGTGAAACTTAGAAAACATCAATTTTCCTGTTTTTAAACCTTTGCATTGCAATATCTCAGCAACTAAAGGTCGTATCAACAAAGTCCAAATAAGCAAAATATAGAGAATTTTCTCAGCTTTTCAAAAATATTTTTTTCAAAACTGGGCAAACATGTGCACTAATTTAAAAAAATTAAAAACTGCGATTATTTTCAAAAAAGTCACTTAAATATGGCTATAACTTGAAAACGGTGCACTTTATCAAAATTTCAGTAAAGTACTTTTTGATTGCAAATTTGATTTTACATCGAAAAATGAAGTTGAAAATTTTACGACAAAATTTCGATTTTTGAAAAATCAGTATTGATTAAAATTCATAACTCGGTCAGTGCACAACCTGAAATTTCTGAAAAGTTGGCATTTTATGCCTTCTAAAACATATCAAAAATAAAAAAAAAAAATAGTGTTTTTTAAATCAAGTTTTAGTGATAAAAGTTAAATAAAAAATCACCAAATTTTTTACCGTGTATTATTTTTCCAGTGTAGTCCGTATCCATACCTACAACTTTGCCGATCAAAAAATTCCTTCAAAAGATACAGATTTTTGAATTTTCATACATCATTTTTGTATGGACAGCTGCCGAATTTGTATGGAAAATTATATGGACAAACTAATGATGCAAAATGGCTTCTTTGGGCATACCGAAGGCACCAAAAAAGTTTCAGTCGGATTAAAAAATACAAAAAAAATCGAATGACCGAAATCCTAGAGAACTGCTCAGTAGGTAGTGAATGTTGTATGTCCAAAATTTTCTTTTGACGATTTTTATTATTTTTATTTTTATGTTTTTATGTTTTTATGCTTTAATGATGCCAATTTATAGTTAACAAAAAAAAACATAAAAAGTGACTACAAAAATATGAAAACAGCAAAAATTTACAAAAAAAGATTGGAGGTTACGAAAAGGGTTAAATCCTTTCACAAAAAGCTTGTGAGGTGCTGCTTAAACTTTTTGTTTCAACAAAAAAAAAAAACCATGACAAGTCATTCAATTTTTATACATAGTTTTTTGTTTGTTTGTTTGGGAACAATTGAGCAGTAGAGGGTTTAAAGAAAACTAAACAAAACAACACCATACAACAAATAGAAACAATAAATTTTGTTCTAGACTAGATGATCCATAGCATCGATTATTCGAAGGTTTATATCATCATCTTGAATTTAAAAATTCTTAACCATTTTTGCGTAGTTTAAGGGCCATACCCGACAATCAATAATACGACAGCGAAAAACATTGTTTGGTCCGGTTTTCCGAACCTTTCAATAATTTGAAATTTTTTTTTCTAGGTCTTCCCAAAGATTACGTAATTTGGTTGGATATTAACGTGTTTTATTTGCTCATTAGTCACAGTAGCGACTAAGACGAAACTGCATGAATATCATGAAAAAAATCTAGAGTTTTTTTTTTTTTGAAAAAGGTCCTGTAAACTAAATTTTAAATTAGGCTTTTTGCTTTTTGGGTGTTTCCAGAACCCTCTTTAGCCAGTGGTATTACCCCTTAAAGACCATTAAAAAACTGTGGATACATACAATTATGGGAAAATAATTGTCGGAATCATACAAAACTTATTGGATAGTATGGTAAATTATGATTTTTGGGCATCATGCATGAAAGGGTACTCAACACGAAAAAACGAAACTATTGGCACTACGCCCCCCGGGGCATGGCCTTCCTCTAACGTGGGATTTCTGCTCCAGCGCCTCTGACGAGACAGGAGAAACCGGGACCGACGTTTTACTTCACCATCCGATAGAAGCTCAGTGGATAAGGCGGGAATCGAACCCGCGTCTCATAGCATCATCGGGATCGGCAGCCGAAGCCGCTACCCCTGCGCCACGAGACCCACAGGTACTCAACACAGATGAACTGAATTTTCACCACCACCAAAAACACTTCTAAAATTAAATCAAATGAAGTGGCACTACATACCAAATTTTCGCACCATAAAAAATTTCATTCGACAATTTCATCAACACCAAGTTGCAATTGCAACAGTAGAAAAAACCCACTTCCCAAGTAGATTTAATTCTCTCCACAACAACATCACCCTCAACTTCAACTTCACAACAGCAGCAAAGTTTCCTAACTCAACTTTTCGTACTTTTTTCCCCCTTCTTACTCTCTCTCTCTCTTTTTTCTGTTCCAGAAGAGCCTTCATCCGCACTACTAGCCTGTTTGTGTGTGTGTGTGTGCGTGTTTCGCAAGTGCATTTTCGCGTGTGTACACCAGTAGCAGTAGCAAACAACAGCAACTTTTCGTTCTTCCCACTTTAGAAAGACACACACCACCCACAACAACAACAACAGTAGCAGGAAAAATAGAACAACCGCGCGCTGCACAATTAGTTTCGCAAAGTAGCCAGAAATTGTTTCTTCGTGTGCACAACACAAACACTAGAGCGAGAAAAATACAACATCCTTAGAGCATCCCCTCCCCCAAAAGTTACAAAACTCGGTCGCAACCACTAGGGTGGCGACTACGCGCGAAATCGGGTTTGTCAACGGCAGAATCTTGGACCCAACTTTGGTCGTTTCAAATTTGCATTCCATTTGAACTCTGTAATTATCGGTTTCTGGCAACATTGGCGCCAAAGCATGACGGAACCACTGCCCGAGGGTTGGGCCCCTGGAAGGAAGCTTCCCCAACCCCAGATCACACTCCAACGGAACGAGATATGGTGGAGGAAGGGGAGCAGTGGAGGCCACTGAGGTCACTGAGGTGGTCCAGCTACCCATCCCAATGAGACGAGCGCAGCAGATACTCAAATTTGGCTGCAACCACTCGGGAGAATCCGACGAAGAAGACGAAGCTGTAGAGTAGAGCGCAGAGGGATAAGAACTCCGGAACGTGCGGAACAACCCAAGCCGGACAGAGCATTGAGTCAACAACCAGAAGGACAGAGAGAGAGTTCTCAGTTTCATTTTTCAGTTATTTTTTGTTTTTTTTTTTATTATTTTTGTTTGGTTTTAATTGAGCAATCAACGTTTTTTACGTATTTGCGCTTTCGGTTGCCGCGGATCGTTTATACATCGTTGCGCTTCTTACCGTGCCCTGACTAAGCAAACTTTCCTGAGCAGCTTCCTTTGCTAATGACCGTGGCGCCAGCCAGCAGGACCGTGTGGTGTTAAACCGTTTTCTCTCGTCTTGCAAACTGGCCACACTTGTTTGAGGAATTAATTTGCGTGGCGAATCCCGCACGGGCACGGGCACGGAGGACAACAGCGCGGAAAGGTGAGTGAAGTGAGCTTTGGTGGGTGTTTGTCTTGTGTTTTTGTTTTTAGTAGGTAAATATAATCATTTTTTCGTCTTCTTTGGCAAACCATAAAAAGTCCGGCTAAATGACCGGCACCGTTTGCTGAGGTGTTTTCGGCGCGGTTTTAATGACTGGACCGACATTAAACTGATGCCACGTGGAGCGGTTGTTAAATTGATTGCAGTGCAATTTGTGCTAGATTGAAAATTAAATTCGTGTCGATTTTCTTGTATTTAAGTCTAAACTTCAATTATATAGTGTTTAATAGAAATTGCTGTGAAATAGAATAACATATTCACAATAGATATAACTAGTAATCTAAGTAGGATATGAAAAACCACTGTATATAACACTTAGTAGATTTCAGTAATCAGATCATTGGTTAATCTAGCATCATTTCACAATAAAAATCAAATAGTCTGCATGTGGATTCTATGAATTGGAGATAACACATTTAAAGTCCTTCGTGATTTTGAAATTCATAAAATATTTTTCCAAAGTGATGGTTGAAAAATGAGGACTTGTTAAGTAGCACTTAGAAACACGTATATGTTTCTAACTTTAATTCTTTGAAAAGCAACATCAAAGATCAAAACGATAATTTTAAAAAAATCTAAGCTGACTGAAAATATTTTTTTCAGTGATGGAGAGTTATTATTAAAATTTGAAAAAGACAATTTGTGAAATATTTTCCTTAAATAAGTATACATTCCAGACTTGATTATCCGACAATAAACAATTAGGCAACGAAAAAAATCGTGATTCGATTATCCAAAGTGAAATTTTTCCGAGGCCGACGGATAATCTATCTAAAAAACGTTTTCACAGCACTTTTGTTTGAAGACTAGAGACTAGTATGGAGAAACCAATAATGCAAAAATTGCTTATTTGGACATAAAGAATCGATTGACAAAGTTTCATCCAAATCTAAAAACCTGAAAATAAAAATCACGAAAAAAAGACAATTTACCAATTTAAAAATTAAACAATTTAACAATTTAACAATTTAACAATTTAACAATTTAACAATTTAACAATTTAACAATTTAACAATTTAACAATTTAACAATTTAACAATTTAACAATTTAACAATTTAACAATTTAACAATTTAACAATTTAACAATTTAACAATTTAACAATTTAACAATTTAACAATTTAACAATTTAACAGTTTAACAGTTTAACAATTTAACAGTTTAACAGTTTAACAATTTAACAGTTTAACAATTTAACAATTTAACAATTTAACAGTTTAACAGTTTAACAGTTTAACAGTTTAACAATTTAACAGTTTAACAGTTTAACAGTTTAACAGTTTAACAGTTTAACAGTTTAACAGTTTAACAGTTTAACAGTTTAACAGTTTAACAGTTTAACAGTTTAACAGTTTAACAGTTTAACAGTTTAACAGTTTAACAGTTTAACAGTTTAACAGTTTAACAGTTTAACAGTTTAACAGTTTAACAGTTTAACAGTTTAACAATTTAACAATTTAACAATTTAACAGTTTAACAGTTTAACAGTTTAACAGTTTAACAGTTTAACAATTTAACAATTTAACAATTTAACAGTTTAACAGTTTAACAATTTAACAGTTTAACAATTTAACAATTTAACAATTTAACAATTTAACAATTTAACAATTTAACAATTTAACAATTTAACAATTTAACAATTTAACAATTTAACAATTTAACAATTTAACAATTTAACAATTTAACAATTTAACAATTTAACAATTTAACAATTTAACAATTTAACAATTTAACAATTTAACAATTTAACAATTTAACAATTTAACAATTTAACAATTTAGCAATTTAACAATTTAACAATTTAACAATTTAACAATTTAACAATTTAACAATTTAACAATTTAACAATTTAACAATTTAACAATTTAACAATTTAACAATTCGTTTATTGCTTTTTGTGGATTCTTGAATACAGATTCAAAAACATCCAAAAAGCATATAATTATTATTTGGTTTATCAGATCTTAAAAAGAAAACAAAAAAAAAATCATTCATTTATGTATGCCTTAATGAATTAACTTTAATTTTGCGAATTGATGTGTTCTTCAAATTTTAAACTATAATAAATTAATATAATATAATATAATTTTCATCAAACAGAAAATAAAATGTCTGGGCATAAAAAAGAATGAGCAATTCTATCGGTGATAATCTTATCGCAGATGGGCGACAACTCATTTTTAAAATCATTATAAAATCGACTTAATTCAACCATACTATGTTGAATTTTCAATGCTTTCACTAAGAATATATTTTTTTGTAACTCTAACAAGTTTCAAAGTAAAATATGTATTGAAAATTATTCAAAAAATGCCGTTTTATTTAATACTTAAATTTTTCAAATTATGTCATAAGCGTATCAAAGAAAGCGAAATTTTGTTTGCTTTTTCACTTTATCATAGTTTTTTTTGCAAATACTAAAATTTTCACAAAATACCGTATTTTTTAGGAATGTTCAGTTGTTTAAATTAAAAATTTGGATATAAACGACGCAAAATGGTGCAATTTTAATGTTTGCATGAAGCATGCAAAATTTGAATATTTTCGAAATTATACGGTAATTTATGAAACTTTATTAAATTGGAAAACCATACAAAATATCAATTCGTTTGATGTCCACATTTGAGTATTTTCGAAAAAAACGGTATTTTGTGGAAGTTTTAGTGTTTTCCAAAAAATCTAATAGAGTAAAAAAGCATACAAAATTTCGCTTCGTTTGATACCCATATTGAAAATTATGAAAATTGGAGTATTTTTGAAAAATACGGTTTTCTGTGATTTTTTTAAATATTTTACAAAAAAGGCTTGAATATAGTGAAAAGGCATACAAAATTTCGCTTCGTTTGATAACCACATTGCATATTTTGAAAATTTGAGTAGTGTTTTTAGATACGGTAATTTGTGAACATTTTAGTATTTTCAAAAAAACTCTGATAAGCTGAAAAAGCATATAAAATTTCAATTCGTTCGAAACCCATATTGCAAATTATAAAAATTCAGTATTTTCAAAAAATTTGGTATTTTGTGAACAATTTTGAGTACATATTTACACTTTGAAACTTACTACATTTTCAAAAAATATATTCATAGTGAAAGCATTGAATATTTAAAATTTAGCTCGATATGGTCGATTGTAGAAAGATTTTAAAAATGAGTTATCGTCCATAATCGGCGATAATTATCGCCGGTAGAATCATCGAAATAACGATAGCGATAACCATTATTGTTATCGTCAGACGATAGCATTATCGACGATAATTTAATCGATTTACAATCTTGGTTTTTACCCATTTTATGACATTTGGCATCAAAATTTTATCCATACAAGTCTCTATACACTTTTGGCAGCAGTCCATACATAAAGGCTATTAAAATGTTCAAAAATCTGTATCCTGAGAACAAATTATCTGATCAATCGATTAAATTTTGATCTGATCAATTGGGTGCCTAAGGGATATTGCCTAGCAATTCTCAAAAGAATGGTTACACTTAAAAAAAAAACATACACATTTTTGAAAAATCTCATTTCTGGTTATATTTTAGATGACAAAAATGTTTTTTAGCTTTGGCACAATTTGGTCAAAATTCATTTGGCAATGATACCAATTTTCAGAAAAAAATCAAAATTTTATAAATCGTGGAAAAAATCCAAAAAACTTATTTCGTGCACCGATTTCAAGTTAGAGCCATTTAAAATTTGTTTTTTTTTTTTTTTCAATAAACATGAATTTTGTTTGCCTGTAGAATTTATGACCAAACTTGAAAAAAATGGAAATTGTAAAAAAAAATCCTACAAATTTACTTGAAAGGCATTGAATATTGGACGAATAGTTGCTTAGATACAAATTCTGAAAGAAAAGCAATCAGGAATAATTAAGCTTTGCAAATATGTATCCGATATAAAAAAAGTAACAAATCGTAAAATTTTCAATTTTTTAACAAAAAAAAAATACTTAGAAAATTTCAAGTATATTCTAAATTGGTCAATCTTTAATGTCATTCTTGGGAGTGTTGCACAATATTTTTTGCATTGCAAGAAGGATAAACAAAATATTCTCAAAGAAAAATAATAATATAGCGTAAATTTTCTTCCAAGATGCTATTAACTGCTAATGGGGTCAATGAGTTTGTTTTGCAACTTTTCGGCAAACTCATTTATCCATCCAGGAGGGCAGAAGCCAGCCATTCCGCACACCTGCCAAAGTTGCATCCAATCTCGTCATTTCGTAGCCCTGATATTGTTGCCGTTGTTTGTTTGAGCTAATCAAGTTTGGCCCATTTCTCTCTCCCGACTCTCTCTTCAAAAGTTGAGATATTACAAACTTGAGGCAATTTGGCCATAATGGCATTCACGTTCCCGCTCCTCAGGTGTTTTCCGCTGGCTGGCATCTTAGTCCCGCACTTGGGTAGCAGTTTTTCCCATTACGGTGCTGCCGGATGCCTAAACAGATTTTCCTCAAAATCTTGCCGCCTTGGCGCGTTTCAGGAGGGGGTGAGATTCATTTTCACTCTTGTTCAACGCCATCGCCACCCGTTGCTAGCTTTGTTTGTTTTTGCTGTCTTCGTGCTGGCCTGAAAGGAAAATCCTTTGGAGAGCTCCCGCCAGTCACGGGAAGAAGAAGTACACACTCCATCGTCGACGTTCGTCAGTATAAACAAACGCTCGACGGCTTGTGCTGGTGGGGCGAAAATTTTATATTTAGTTAAAAGATTAAAAAAGTAACTCATCACTGTGTTTGTGTGTGTTTTAGTCACAGATCAGCGAACTCAAAACATTTTATTTATTAAAAAAAAAATTCTTCAGCAAAACTTAAAAAAATGAAAAGTTAAAATGGAAAATGTAAATTTACAAAATTTTCACGTCCAATTATCTGTGCCACTTCATTGTGTGAGAGACCAGAAAAACACGAGGAAAAAGATTTTATGCACACATACCAACAAGCTCGCAGCTTCCAGAAAGCTTTTCGTGTGTTTAGATACAATCAAAAAGCGCGACAAGGTCGGTCGGACGAAGGGAAGCATAATGCTATCTTTGTTTAAATATTTACACGACCATAATCATTCCGCGCGTATGAGTGTGAGTGTGTGCAGAAAACACCGGAAAAGCGAGGAAAATGAAGAAAAGCTTTGGTAGGAAGTTGCGCCGTAACTGAATTTAATTTTTAAGTTTGTTGTTGCTTTTTTTCTTGCGAGAAATTGTTTTTGATGGTTTTTGTTGGGCGATGAGTTTCGCCGCTTCAACACAGCTCCTAGCAAAAAATGCGAGTAACTACTGCCAGCTTTACTAGGTTGCTGGGACAAGTTTGTAAATGTAGATGAGTCAAAAACTTTTTTTCATTTTATTGTTGAAAATATGATATTTAAAAAAATCAATGTTTTTTTTGTACATCTATAAGGTTTGACAGCTACAAAATACCAACTAAAACATGCGTGAAACTTTCCTATCTTTTTGAAAACAATATTTTTAAATTTTTCAAATCAAAACTAACAATTCAAAACGGCCAAACATTCGATATTACGACCTTTTGAAATGTTAGTCATGATTTAAAAAAAAATAAAATATTATTTTCGAAAAGGTCGGAAAATTTCACGACTGTTTTTAACATTGAAAATCGAACCATTAGTTACTGAGATATCGACATTAGAAAATGGTGGGTTGTTTGGGTAAGACTTGGATAACTTCAATTTTCCTGTTTCTTTTTCTTTAGGCTGCTGTATCTCAGCAACAAAATGTTCAATCTTCAATGTCTCTTAGACAATTACATAGCAAATTTTAAGAACTTTAAAAAAATGTTTTTAAAAATGGTCACTCATGGTTAGGCTTAGTGATTTTTCACGCTCGAAAATAGCAAATTTCACGGGGACCTCAAATTCAAAACACCGAATTTCACGCAAATTTCGCGGAACGTGAAAAATGTTTAATCACAGAAACTACTTTTCATGCTTCATTATATATCATTCTTCAATAAACTGACGTGAACGTGACAAAAAAATCTCCTAAATATCAAAATAAAACCGTCTGGTTCACGGATGGGCTCAATTTATATTTTGAAACAAAATGTAAGGCATGCGTATTCTCAATTTTTGAATGGCTTTTTTAATATTCAACTAAAAAAGGTTAAAAAGTTTTCGCTGATTTGCTTCTAATTTATCAGTTTAAATTTTATTGAATTTCATATTAAAGCAAGGTTCAACAATCTTGTCCATCCAAAATATGTAAAATAGTTTAAATTTTTTTCAACATTTTTAAGGTTTTCATCTCTCTTTTTAAAAAACTAAATTTAAAATCCATAGGCAAAAATATAATAAATTGTTACGAAATCGAAATTATTTTTCAAAATAAGAACAGAAAACAAACAAAATGTATTTTTAACTTTCAAGGGAATTATTCACTCAAATAATAAAATATTTTTTAAAAATAAACAGAACTCAGAAAATGTTTTAAAAAGGTGATTTCAAAGATTAAAAATACTCTTCATTTTATTTTAAATAAAACAAAGCTTGATTCTTTTAATTTCTTTTGAAATCATACATTTTAAATAAAATACCAGTAAAATTTGTACTACAGCGAATCAAAATATTACTAAATTTAGTTAGTTTCTATAGAAACTGAAAATTGATAAATTAAAATTGAGAAAATTGATAAATTTCAAGAATTTTTCACCCTTCCGCGGAATCGTCAAAATTCACTCACCCTATATAAGTAATTGAACATAAAATTTCACGAGATTTCGAGGAAAAAGCTAAATTTCGCGAATTTCACGCTGTCCGCGAAATCGTGAAATTTCACTTACTCTACTCATGGTTAGTATTTTTTAAAAATTGAAAAACTGCAAATATTTCGCTGTAAGTACTTTTCGAATGCAAATTAAATTTTACCTAACAAAATAGGTCAACAAAATATTAAATATGAAATTTCGATTTTTTTTTCCTAAACTCATATGTTTTATTGGGAAATTGAGTTTTTGTGAAAAAAGGTGATAAAAAATCTTCTAAATTTATTCCGTGTTCCTTTTTTTCTGAAAAGTCCTTATTAATACCTACAACTTTGCTGAAGACTTGGTGTCTCAAAAAATTCCTTGCAAAGTTACATATTTCCGAATATTTACATTCCATTTTTGTATGAACAGCTGCCAAAATTGTATGATAATTTATATGGGTAAACCAATGACACAAAACGGCTTCTTTGGTGAAAGCCCCCCACAAAGTTTGAGCCAAATCGAAAAATACAAAAAAAATGGTCGAAATCGGCCGATTGCTACACACTTCGAAAAAATCGTGTAATTTTCTGTCTTTTCGATGCACATAATTGGAGCGTCAAATAAGACATAAAATTACATCTGATTTTGAAATTACATGAACCAAACCGTCATCCGATATAGTCGTGTAAAATTACAACAACGCAATTCATTGGAAACCATTCCTATTAGATTCCAATTGGAATTAAATTATAATGGATTTTGGAATTAATCGGGAAGAGAAAAATCACAACATTCATGTCTAAATTTATAGTTTTTATTTGCACATAATCATTTTAAACGAATATATTTGTTATGGCCGCGTCAGGAACGGATAATTAACCTAGCACTTGCACTTGCAATTCTTTGATTGACCAACCTGCCTTAATTGATCGATTCGAAATACGTGCGTGGGTCCATCTACGCGTTTGAGACCTTTTTTTGACCGGACCACGAAGCACTCTGTCTTGCCACCAGGATCGAGTACCGCGTCCCGGATGGCTTCGTCGGTGGCTAGTACCGAAAGCGTTCTTCGTCGCGAAATGCCGCCGGCTGGACCAAATGCCTATTGCAAACCTCCACGGCACTATCAACCGTTGTCTGCAGCACAGACCGACATCAACCGGCAGTCGTCCGTTGCCAGCAGCTTGGCAAACTCCGTTTCCGGAGAGTTCTTCGTGTGGCCATCCTCAATCACGGACCGGATCCAGGAAGAGTTTGTTTCCGTCCGGAAGAGGAAATTTTTCTGGCTGAAACGAAGCATTCAGATTATAAATCGCTGCCCAGATTTTAACAGAAAATTCATTACACCTACCTTGAATATTGATTCACTAAACTATTTCAGCAGAATAAATTTGAAAAGCTGAGAAATTCTCAATTGTTTCTACCGGGACAACTAACACCGCGACAATTTTTCGAGTGATTCATCATGGCTGACGTTTGCTGCACTGTGAAGTGAAAAGCATCAAATCATAGTATAATTAGGCTAATATTGACGTAGGATTAAGTCATCGCACAGAATATTACACGAAAAAAGACGCTCTAATCATGTGCATCATATTTGATTTAATGTTCAGTTAAAGATGATGTAATGTTAAATTTTATAAGATAAAATTTTCTACTTTAGGTTCTAGATGTGGATTTGGTCATTCTACGTCTAACCAAACATAATATTACATTTGATTTTATATTACATGACAAGTTTTTACGTTAGGTTTTGGATTCTGTTTGATGTAATATTCATATTTTTTTAGTGTGTAAGTTAAAAAAATGCATTTTTTTCGTGTGCTTATTTTGTCCGAACAACTTTGTCAAAGACACGAAATCGATAACAAATTCTTTCTCAAAATATTTTCAAACACTTACATACCACGGACAGACAGATTCGCGACAAAAGGTCGAATGGACGAAATTTCGAATGTCAAAAGGTCGAAAAACATAGGTTAAAATCGACAAAAGGTCGAAAGTGGACAAAACGGCGAAAGGCCATTGATTCGAATGTTATTTATTTTCCATTCTTTAAAAACCACCTATTTTTGATCGTCCTAAAAATATTGTTAGATTTTCCATTCTTTCAAACATGAGCAGTTCTTTAAGAAAAGTCCAACTTCTAACATATTTTGTGAGTTTTCCATTCTTTAAAAAGAAACTGAAATTGATTGGTGTAATATTGCTGGGATTTTTTTTTAATTTTTCAGACAGTTCTTTAAATAAAATGTCTGACTTCTAAAATATTTCAAACAATTGACGTTTTGTCCACTCGACCTTTAATCAATTCGACCTTATGTTTTTCGACCTTTTGTCATACATTCCTCTTTTTCGTTGGTATGCAATCCCTTATATAATCGGAGGTCGGTTTTTCAAAAGTCGTGATATGAAAGATATAGTAGATACAGCGAAAAAAAAGTAAATGAAAATTTATCGGTTTTATGTATTGGACTATTATTTCTTCTCTTCGCTGTACTGCAGGTCTGTCGGGAGGGCGTCGATATTGACAACAAACAAACCATCCACATTAACGACCCCCGGGTCTTTTGTGGTCTCTATTGCAAGTTTCTGCTCGAACCTAGGAGTCCGAAGACTTGAATGGGGAGAGCACCCAAACCTCTTTCTACTCCAAGGAACCTTCCACCCCAGTGTTTGAACTGACGACCTTCGGATTGCGAGTCCAACCTCCGCCAGCGATTCCACCGGAGTAGGCTTGGTTTGGTGTGTTGTTTGTACTTTTGGCATGGAGACAACTCCTACACCTGGAATGACTTAACGGCCTAACAACCAAGGCCGGGACCGACATTTTACTTCCTCATCCGATGGAAGGTTGCAGCGTCGATATTGACTAATGATTATTATTACTTAAAAAGTTTTTTTAAATGACAACCTTTTGGAAAATCGAACGAGCTTTTCGGTACAAATTTTTACGTGACTGAAAAATCAAGTCTGTCATGTAGAAATGGCCAAAAATTGCCCCTTTTTTAATACATTATTTTATTTTTAAAGCAACTGTATCTTCACGAGGATTAGACTTAGGACAATGGTCACTTCGAAGATTTTTATGTAAAATTGTCTGGAGTATCGATTCGCAGTATCCGATTTTGAAAATTTTGACGTTTAGACCCTTTAAAAAACGGTTTTAGTAATTGATTTTACTAAAGGGACATACCATTCTACATTTTTTGTAAGTCTTTTTGTAACATCTTGTCACATCTTGTGATGATGTCACGAGACATCATCCTAAAATTTACCTTTAAAACTTAAAATTTAAAAAAAAATCTTGTAGAAGTGGCGTGTATTTTTCTTTCAGTGTATTTTTCTCATAAAGCCCTCCAATTTCCTACAGGTTTGTCTTTGATCACTTTTTGATACGATACAACGGCTTCCAGGCAAAAATATTTAAATAACTTACATCCTTCTGAAATGTCATTGTTGAGCTGGATTCGGCTGGAATCGCTCTATTGTAGATATTGTAAAAAGACGATAAAATATTTATACTACTTTCTGTTTATTATTGACAGAAATGTACAAACTTGTATTAAATTTGTACATTAAATTTAAGTTTTTCAAACGCACAAAAAAAAGTTGAGGAAATCACCCAAGTGAATCCAAACCCTACTAAAACCATCCATCTTTCCTTACATTCACAGACTCAACCATCAGCATTGACATTGGCTCGGCCGTACGAAAGCTCGTGTGTAATCGCTTGACTCGACACGTGACAACGACCCCGTTAAATGGTGAGCCGGCTTAGTTTTAAGACGAAGCTTAGCGTTTCGTTTTCGGGCCCAGTACTGAACGATGAGCCACGTGGGGCCACCACATATGGACGCCAGGAAACTAGTGCTAGCGAGGACGAAAGGGGGCGTCTGAGTGAACTGTGAGAGAAGTGGTTGGAAGAGAGATACAGAAGTGCTTCTTAAACTCAGTGTGGTGCTAAGATATGAACGATTTCGGGAGAAAGGACTAGTGGAAGTGAGCTTTAGTGGGTAAAGGAATAGAGAAGATTGTAAGAAGAAGGATTTCGCGTGGGGAAAGGATCTTCGTTATTGAGAGTGAAAGGAGTTGGGAATTATCGCGAAGCATAAAGTAATTATAATTTTAATCACCCCTTTTCGAAAGAATATTATGCCAAAGTGTTGGAAAAGAAAACCGACGGGCTATGTTTGTGATGCTGTCAGTTCGCACAACAGCCACCGTTCGTGAACGGCCAGCCGAGACGGTCAAGAAGGCAATCAACATAAACCAGCTCTTCAAGAACATCAACAGCCGAAAGACGCCCAAGTGTCTGCGGCGGAAGCAACCGAAGAAAGCCTCCGGTTCCGACGCGACCTTGAACAACGCGAAATCGCTTGACCGCCATAACAGCAACGGCAAGGGCGCCAGCGAAAGTGACAGCAGCAGTAGCAGTAGCAGCAGCAGCAGTAGTAGCAGTAGCAGCAGCGACCAGAAGAACCAACAGCGAGACAAGAACAGCTATCAAAGGCACCGTCAACCGAAGCCAACCGATAAACCGTTGATCCAGATCGTCACACCGACGACCACGACTACGATTGCGGGCCCAACCAGCACACAGCATCCGTTGGGCCGGCTAGTGAAAATTCCGGAAGAAGATCCGCGAAAGCTCAGCACTACCGAGTCGGTGTCTTCGACGGAGAAGCAGGACAACCAGAGCGGTACGAACCAACCGAACCAACGGCCAGACCAGTGGCAACAGCAGCAACAAAACCAAACACAGCAAGAATCACAAGAGGAGCAACAACCAAAGACCAAGTTTCTTCTGCCAGAGTTGAACAACTTCCGGAAACCACCGACTGTGCAGGTAAGATGGAACAAAACTACATACCTGATATCCAAATTTGATTTAATTTATCGGAGATGACTTACCTGAAACAAAAAAGAAAGATGAATTAGAAAAATCATAACCTCAAATCTCACTCTCCCTCACAGGTACCAGTGGCAACCATTCTGAACGACCTTAGTCCCGTGCCTGCGCCAGCAAAAGTCACGAATAAAATCTCCAACTCGAACCCTATGAGTCCTATGAACCCCGCCGGGCTACAAAGTAACTCGCCGGACGTTAAGGCCATGCGGTAAGTGCCATTCCGGGGTGGGTTTGGGAATCTCCCCAGCAAAAAAAAAGTCATTCATCAAAACATTCCCCGCCACAAACCAACATCGCACCAACTGGCCTGGTTTTT
Organism: Culex quinquefasciatus; assembly: GCF_015732765.1. NCBI lineage: Eukaryota > Metazoa > Arthropoda > Insecta > Diptera > Culicidae > Culex > Culex quinquefasciatus. Next base: position 9,600,569 of record NC_051863.1, on the reverse strand, counting down.
CATTAAGCAAATACGTACGAGCAAAAAATGGGCAGACAAACAAATACACACACACAAACGCGGGTCCTCCCACGCCCGTGATGAACCTTTTTTGGTGCGCCACGTGGCGAAAGCAAAAAGCTCCAATAAATATTCACGGTCGGGTTCGTGGCCAATCCCGCAACCACGTTGGAAAAATCCACAAAAACTCATAAAGCTGCCGAAAAGTTGACGTGGACGTAGTCACACACACAAACTTCCAAAAAAGCCGCCGCGGTTCTCACGATCCCCTGCTGGGTCACTAATGATCCGAAAACAAAACGATACCACGTGGAGAGGAACGCGTCGAAACAATAATAAACATTGGCAACGGAACCTGTCCATTAACGAGAAAAAACAGTTGCTAACTGCTCAAAAAGGGATGAGATTTTCGGGTATAAATGTACACTGTGTAGTAAAAAAAACGGTACAACCCTCACCAAAATTTGAATTTAATGTTCCATCACTTTAAGAGCATTTTTGGAGCCATATTTGAGCTGAACGACCCAATACAAGACAGCGAAAAGAAAATGAAATTTTAAGCCATTTTTGAAAGGTAGAAACTTAATTATTCATTAAGAACAAGCATTTTTTAAACTATTAGTCTTTTTGGGAATATTTTCTACATGGGAATCACAAAGAGCGGGTTTTCCGTTTAATATTGTAATAATCAAGATGAAGAGCACAAAAGAAATATTTTAAACCTATGAGAGTTCAATGGAACAACTCTAACTTTTTGAACCGAAAATGTTCATACATTTCTAGACCAGGTAACTTCAAAACATGTTTTTATTCGGCCGAAGAATCGGCAGGTTTTTAGATAAAAATCTCGTCCAATTTTAGAGCCAATATCAGCATTCCACTAAAGTATTTACAGTTTGATTAATTAAATCCATAAATATTAGAATCTTTCGAAACGTTAATCTTGATTTTAAAATTTCAATGAGATCACAAAATGTTATACATCATTATTTTTTAGCCATTAAAACTCGGACCACTTCTTATTCAGACATCCGAAGGGTTAGGGGAATTTTCACGATTTCGCTAACAGAGCCAAATTTGTGAAATTACACATTTTTTTATTTTATGTTTTTGTTTTGAAAAACGTGATATTTACCTGAAAAATTCTTAAATTGAACTCTTATATTTGAAACGAACACTAACATTGAAATAAAATTGTAACAACATTTAATATGAAAAGTTTGCATTTGATGTCCTCTAAAACATATCGAAAAATGAAAAAAAAAAATAGTGTTTTTTTTGCAAACCAAGTTTTAGTGACAAAAAAATAAAAATAAAAATCAGCAAATTTATTTTTACCGTGTATCATGTTTTTATAGTGTAGTCCTTATCCATACTTACAACTTTGCCGACGACACCAAATCGATCAAAATATTCCTTCAAAAGATACAGATTTTTGAATTTTCATGTATCGTTTTTGTATGGCCAGCTGCCAACTTTGTGTGGAAAATTATATGGACAAACTAATGATGCAAAATGGCTTCTTTGGGCATACCCAAGGCTACCAATTCTTGCTGAGCAAAAATCCGTATCCGAGTTTTTTTTATTGAAAATGTCCTATAACATGTGAAACACAACAGTTTATAGAACCTTTAAAAACTCTAGATTTGTTAATTCAAATGTTTTCACAAGTTTTACGAATGGAATTTCTAAAAGTACAATAATTCTAGAGTTTTTTTAGAAGGTCCTATCAACATATGAAAGACAATAGTTCAAAAAATGTAGAAATATTGATAATCAAGTTTAAATTGAGGAAACCACGGAAAACTCACAGAAAAATAAAAATTTCTAGTTAACAAAAGCTTCGACCAAATTAAAAAAGCAATTCAATGATTAAAAAGTTGTTAAAATTCCGTACAAATCCGTATTATACGTAAAATTGCCTACAAAAATTCCGGCCTGTTAAAAATCCGCGAAGAGGTTCGAAAATCCGTATGGTAAGGAAAAAAACCGTACAGTTGGTAGCCTCAGGCATACCGAAGGTACTAAAAAAGTTTAAGTCGGATTAAAAAAAAAAACAAAAATTAAAATTCTAAAAAAAGACCGATTTCGTAGAGAACTGCTCTCGTTTAACAAAATTTTGAATTTCAGTGAAATTTCCATAAAAAGCTCAGCAAAGAGTTTTTTCTCTCGCCATAATTTTAGTTTTATTCGAAAACTAATAAAAAGGTTTAATGTACTTAGTAAATTTTTTGTAATAACAATTTTAATACCATTAAATTTGAAAGGTAGAACTACAAAAGAAAATTGTGAATTCAAACTTGTTTTATTTAAGATATAATAACTTGAGCTTTGATTTTTTTTTAAATCTTGAAAATCAGCCCATTTTCTAACTATTTTAGGTTTTCCTTTGTCCCGGAAAATTCTGAAGAATTATGATGATTTAATCAGAGAGAATACTCAATACTCTTTGATTTAATTTTACGGTCCACGTGGAAACTGAAAATTTATAGCTTAAACATTATTTATCTTGGATGCATTATTTATAATAAATTGTACAATTTTTTTCCTGTTGTTTAACATAAGATTTCATAGCTTAATTTAACATTTTTTACATTTCCGTGACATTTCCATTGAATTTTATGATTTTTTGATTTTGTGACGAGTGCTGAAAAGTCCAAAGTTTCAGCATCCATTTCAGTGCTGGAAAGTAGAACTTATCAACACTTGTTTTGAAATGTGTTTCTATTCGATTCTGTTATTTTTAGTAGATAAAAGTAGGCTGTTTCGTCATGCGAGAATGACAGGAAAAGTAGGAAGTTTCACGACGGAATTGCAAAAAAAAATAAAGTTGATGATTTTTATCCTTCAAAATCGAACTTTATGTTGCTAAACTCATAACTCATATTTGAATTACTATTTCTTCGAAAATGAATGCCAAGGCTCTTTTTTTCTGTATCTCTATGGCTTAAGATGAATTTTTGATGAAGTAAAAATTTTAAATTTTAAAAAATGCGAATATCAAAAGAGATGAGAATTGGTCGGAAGGCCTACACGGAAAAAAATCAATTCTCAAAATCGTGAATTAAATTCACGAATGCGAGAACCACTAAGGAATATATTCACATTTATAGTGCAAATGCACCATACTCATGAATAAATTCTTTCGTGGTTCTCACATTCGTGAACTTAATTCACAATGACGAGAATTGATTTTTATTTGTGTAATGTGGGGGGTGTAATGGGTGTATTTATCTTCTAACTAAGGTCATTTTCAACGAGTAATTTGTTTTTTTTTATAGTGAGAAACTGCAAAGTAATTTGGATGGAATCAGGATCCTTGGACTGCTAAACATTTCAGAATCTCCCCGATTTATCATTGAATAGGTAATAAAATGCCAACAAATATGTCATGCATTGGAATTAAAAAAAATATTTTAAATCAGAATCACTTGAGTTTTTAAATCCAAATCTTACGTTAGGTTCCAAAAGTAAGATGCAAGATGCAAGATGAGTAATATGTCTTCATTTCGTCTTAAGGATACCGAGCTCAAATTTGCCACCTAAAAAAACGGGTGGCAGAATAGCCAATTTTTTTTATTTTTATTTTTTGTTCAAAGACATCAACAATTCAAGAAAAGATTTTTTGAAACTAAAAAAATACTTTTTTTTAAGTATGAAATTTGCTATTTTTTTTTTTTTTTTGATTGATTTTGTAATGTTTTAGGATTTTAATGATACTTCTTTTTTACGTTTTTTATGCATGCTATGATATTTCCGCGCCACAGAAGAAGTCAATTTTGAATGATGCAAAGAAAAATCATATTATGCACGAAAAAACCGGAAAAATCAAAAAAAAAATAAGACAAAAAATACTATACGGGTAATTCTCTACCAACTCACACAGCAGTTGCCCCGACCCCTCTTCGATTTGCGTGAAACTTTGTCCTAACTTTTGTCCCTGATCACGAATCCGAGGTCCGTTTTTTGATATCTCGTGACGGAGGGGCGGTACGACCCCTTCCATTTTTGAACATGTGAAAAAAGAGGTGTTTTTCAATAATTTGCAGCCTGAAACGGTGATGAGATAGAAATTTGGTGTCAAAGGGACTTTTGTGTAAAATTATACGCCCGATTTGATGGCGTACTCAGAATTCCAAATAAACGTATTTTTCATCGAAAAAAACACTAAAAAAGTTTTAAAAATTCTCCCATTTTCCGTTACTCGACTGTAAAAATTTTTGGAACATGTCATTTTATGGGAAATTTAATGTACTTTTCGAATCTACATTGTCCCAGAAGGGTCATTTTTCATTTAGAACAAAATTTTTCATTTTAAAATTTCGTGTTTTTCTAACTTTGCAGGGTTATTTTTAGAGTGTAACAATGTTCTACAAAGTTGTAGAGCAGACAATTACAAAATTTTGATATATAGACATAAGGGGTTTGCTTATAAACATCACGAGTTATCGCGATTTTACGAAAAAAGTTTTGAAAAAGTTGGTCGTCATCGATCATGGCCATTCATGGTCACCCGCGACAGACACGGACGACGAAACAAAGAGAAACGCAAAAAGTAACTTTTTCAAAACTTTTTTCGTAAAATCGCGATAACTCGTGATGTTTATAAGCAAACCCTTATGTCTATATATCAAAATTTTGTAATTGTCTGCTCTACAACTTTGTAGAACATTGTTACACTCTAAAAATAACCCTGCAAAGTTAGAAAAACACGAAATTTTAAAATGAAAAATTTTGTTCTAAATGAAAAATGACCCTTCTGGGACAATGTAGATTCGAAAAGTACATTAAATTTCCCATAAAATGACATGTTCCAAAAATTTTTACAGTCGAGTAACGGAAAATGGGAGAATTTTTAAAACTTTTTTAGTGTTTTTTTCGATGAAAAATACGTTTATTCGGAATTCTGAGTACGCCATCAAATCGGGCGTCTAATTTTACATAAAAGTCCCTTTGACACCAAATTTCTATCTCATCACCGTTTCAGGCTGCAAATTGTTGAAAAACACCTCTTTTTTCGCATGTTCAAAAATGGAAGGGGTCGTACCGCCCCTCCGTCACGAGATATCAAAAAACGGACCTCGGATTCGTGATCAGGGACAAAAGTTACCCCTTAAGACAAAGTTTCACGCAAATCGAAGAGGGGTCGGGGCAACTTTTCCCGATTTCGTGTGAGTTGGTAGAGAATTACCCATACAGGAAAATATAAATAAAAAACTAACTTAATCCACCTATGTGGTTGGAGCCTTCCTCACTCATTACCAACAATGGCTGATTTGATGGGGTTGTACACAAATTTCATCTATTTTTTAGATTAGGATTAAGAAAGTACATAAATATCACTTAAATGGCCATATCTCGAGACAGGGTTGCCAGATCTTCAATGTTTTGGACTTGTTGGAAAGGTCTTTTGATAACCTATCCAACGATGGGTCGGATGATGGATCCGGACATAGTTTACATACATTTAAGTGAGATCCGGCTACAAAAAGTACATAAATATCACTTAAGTGGACATATCTCGAGACAGGGTTGCCAGATCTTCAATGTTTTGGACTCGTTGGAAAGGTCTTTTGATAACCTATCCAACGATGGGTTGAATGGTGGATCCGGACATAGTTTACATACATTTAAGTGAGATCCGGCTTCCAAAAAGTACATAAATATCACTTAAATGGCCATATCTCGAGACAGGGTTGCCAGATCTTCAATGTTTCGGACTCGTTGGAAAGGTCTTTTGATAACCTAACCAACGATGGGTCGGATGGTGGATCCGGACATAGTTTACATACATTTAAGTGAGATCCGGCTTCCAAAAAGTGCATAAATATCACTTAAATGGCCATATCTCGAGACAGGGTTGCCAGATCTTCAATGTTTTGGACTCGTTGGAAAGGTCTTTTGATAACCTAACCAACGATGGGTCGGATGGTGGATCCGGACATAGTTTACATACATTTAAGTGAGATCCAGATTTATGTGAAAACACATTTTTATATATAACTTTTGAACTACTTATCGAAACTTCAATCTTTTTAAAACTCGATCTATGGGACCCTTAACCAAGTCGAATGCAACAGGTTCGGGTCAAATCGGTTCAGCCAGTGCCGAGAAACATGAGCTAGTTTGTTGGTCACATACATACATACACACACACATACACACACACATACACACACACATACACACACACATACACACAGACATTTGTTCAGTTTTCGATTCTGAGTCGATATGTATACATGAAGGTGGGTCTACGACGTTTTTATACAAAGTTCATTTTTAGAGCAGGATTATAGCCTTACCTCAGTGAGGAAGGCAAAATAAAATAATACAAAATTAAAAAATCCAAAAAAAAACAAACATTTGGAAAATTTTCATAAAATAGTAAATTTGTTCAAGAGCATCTAAAAATAAAAACAAAAAAAATGAACAAAAGAATTTTTTTTCCTATGCAAAAAAGTTACTTAAAATGGCCTTCCGAACTCGAAAAAAATCGAAAAAAATTAGAAGTAGAGGGTTCAATTAATTGGTTTGTGGAAAGAATTGTTTTGCCTAAAAATGATAAATTTATGCGGAAATAATTTACTCTGATTACAAAGATTGTAAACAGGGTTCCAATTAGCCAGATCTAAATTAGCAAATTGTCTCCGTACCATCAATTGCAGTGAAAATTCAATCCTTCGCAGAACACACAAAATAAAGCCACATTAATTAACCGCTCTGCAGACATTCATAAAACTGCGAACCTGATTGCTTAATTTGGCACAAAAGTTTCATTCGAGACATTTCCCAGCCTCCCATATGAAGTGAAAAGCCCCCTGCCCGGCAGATCGACCGCGCCGCGGCCGGAATGTGGCCGGGAAAAATATGTGAATACAAATCCAAACACGGATTCAACCCCTCATTTCTCTCTCTCTCTCTCGGGCTGAAGAAGAAAAGTTCTTATTGCTGAGGCGCCCGATGCTCAACAGCAGCTCCTGGCTGCGGGTCGTAAATATAAAAGTGTTATTTAATTAAATTCTGCCGTGTCATGGGTGGAGGGTTCCATCCCGGTGGGGGTTACGTTGGGTTCGTGATATCGTGGAATTTTTCCACATTAAGCAAGCATGTGGTGTTTTTTTTATATGAATGATATCCACATTTGGAATTCTAGTCAGAAATTAAAAGTAAATTTTTCAGATATCCAATCACTGGTTCAATATGGCAAATTCAGTCCTTTTTTATCACAAAGGCCAGCCAATTAGTATTCAACTATTCATCCTGATTGGCGATTGTGACAGCACGTTTGCAGTGCTATAAATTTACATTGCAAACATAATTCACGCGTCACGATACACACAAATCCCCTCCAATTAGCATGCATTATGCAATCAAAATTTCACCCACATGTAATACAATATAATAGAGTTGAGATACTGCCTTTGGCGCCACGACGCTTGGATATCAATTGATCCCAGCCGGAATAAATGGAAAACCAACAGCAGTGTCCCCACCCTGGGCCAATTCCGGCGTCTGATGTTAACACCAATAATAATCATTTGTTTCTTCTCCACCTCCCCCGCCGCTCACAAACACAGGTACTACAGATTGTGGATCTACACGTGCAACGCTGTGCTCTTGATGGCGGTAATTGTATTCTGTGGCGTTGCGGGCAAAATTCTACTCTCCGACTACAAGCGACTGCTGGTGAACGGGCTCAGCCTGACGCAACCGAGCTTCATCTACGCGTACCTAGCGCTGCTGGTGCAATCAGGTAAGCCGCTGGGCGAATGCGACACGACGGTGCATCAAGGGCGGCATCAATTACCGGGCTGACCGCGAACTACATAATCCTTGGGACAACCATGCGGTTCCATCAATTGGGGGAGGGAATTGGGTTTGAATTGGTTCCATTACAGTCGATTTTTGACGAAGAACTCATAAGAGATAGAACCGTAAAACTTTGACTTTTAACTTTTAATTCACATAAGAGTTATTCTGTAGAAGTTCGTAATTTATTTCTATTTTTTTTATTTTGAGGTTTTTTTATTTAAATGAAATTTGCTGTGAAATGCGAAATTATAATCTTTCAAATTGCTCCTTGCTTATTTTTAACTTTGATTTTCAATTCAAACTCTCCATGGTATATATTTTTTAAACTAAGATAATTTTATTCGATTTGGTTTAAAATGTAGTAAAATTTTTTGAGTATTTTGCAATGTTTTTTATTTAATAACATTTCATACTCGATTATTTGTAAGCCTCGGAAAATTTTCACTTCCAAATAGGCTGGTACAAATTAAATTTTAAGTTTTTGTCTCCCCCTTCAAAGTTGGTCCGAAAAATCAGGGGGCAAAACATATTTTTTTCAAGAAACTTCATAATTTCAATGGAAATTTAAGTTTAATCAGCTGAAATCGATTTAAGATGCATTCCCGTGCGTCATTTCTAGCAAGATTGGGTTGATTTATAAATCTCTGGAATTTTTGAAAATTTTCGATGGTTTTTATCGCAAAATGTTTTTTTTCGATTTTTTTTTTAATTTTTGTTTTCGTCAAATCCTGGGTGCAGAATAGTTGTCCGCAAAGCGGCCTCAATTTAGAACTGTCAAAGCGGAACCAATTTACTGTTTGGAAAATGATGCCATGAATTGGCAAGTATTGTAATCAATCTATAATTTATTTTGTCAGGAATAAAAAAGTCGAGGGCGTCGAGCTTTTGAGTCAGTCGAGCTTTTGAGTTGTCTTAATTTGTTGCTAACATTTCCATAAGCGCTATGTCTCACTCAAAACCTATGTTTACAAATTGTTTAAGACGAATTATCAGTAACTATGAATGGCACCTGCCAAATAACATTGAATAATCTTACTCCTGTATTATCACTGCGCTTCAAAGATACATAATATCGTAACTTCCATCCGGTTGCTCTTTTGATTCACGAAATTCCCGAAATTCATCACGTTAAAAACAAAGAAGGACTCTTTTAACCGCTCATTGTTTAGTCTACAAAAAAAGCACGAAGAACTTAATTTTACAGCGAAAACTTTAATATGTATCATCAGATCCAAAATGTTTCAAAACGAGTCACTTCAACAGCAAAAAATATGTCACGCTTGAGCTTGAACAAAGCCTTCTACTTTGTTTATGTTTACAGCTGTAGTTCAGTTGTATTAGTGAGGAGCAGTGGGGATCATTCGGAAATCACGTTACGCATTCTGTCTTTTCAGCACCCAGGTCAAATCTTACTTTTTTGAAAACTGATATTTGCAAAACAACCGAACTAGTTTAAAATTCATTTTGAAAAACTTTCCATGCAAATGTTCAAACTGTGGCTTTTAATTTCAAAATTTGTCTGTTTTTTTTCACTTTTTTACTGATTGTGTTTCGTTTTGGAGATATTTCAGATTTTTTTTCTAAAATCTCAATAAATAAATCGTAAATTAGGCAAAATTTGCAAAAAAATCACAAAGTTAGATTTTTTTACAATATTTTTTTTGTTGCTCAAATTACTGTTCTATTTTTCAGTTATTTAACTATATAAAAATAACAAATTTCTGCGTAATTAAACAGATTCTAGAGAACTGTGAAATCGCCATGAAATTGGAATATTTTGAAATCGGCATGCCGCAAAATTTCCTTTATGTTTCAAGAAACTAAACAGACTTCTTTAACGGTAGATGTAAAGATGGTGAAAAATCTGGTAGCGGAGATGAGATTATTTCAATGCTGTTTTAAGGAAAGTCAAAAATATTGTCAACCATTATTTCAAAAATCGACATTGAATTAAAAAAAAAAACAATTTGCAATCATGAATAAATCACCCATTTTTTTAAATAAAATAAACCATTTTCAAGTTATAAACACTATTGCAGGCATTTTTTCGTAAACGGTTCAAGTTTTTGCAATTAAATACATCTTTTTCAAGAAGGAAAAGCACACCTGCAAAATATGTTTCACATTAGAAAATTACCTCATTTTTGTGTATTGTTGATTCGATTTTTTTTTTGTTGGGTTTAAAACCACTGCGACCATTGAGTTGATCTATTGCGGTATACCCATTTTGTTATCGCAAATTTCAGGATGACACGTTACCATTTAGGGTTACGGTCATTGGCTGACACTGCGATGTACCCCAGTTTGGCAAGATTTCTAGGATGAAATCAACTACTGTGCCGGGGTTTTCTAGCCAGACATCATTTGGACTTATTATGCCCTTATTGAAGATCCGTCTTCTTTTTGCAGAAACAGCGCTGCATTCGCAAATCAATTGTTTTGATGTTTCAGTCTCACAGTTACAAATCCGACAGGTATCAATTGGACTGAGCCCAATTTTTTTAGGTGATATCTAGACGGATTGATTCGATTGCTGAATGCTTAGATACAGCCTCTTAAAATTTATGTTATTTTATGATAAGTTAGAGCATCTAAGTATCAATTGGTTTGTAATGATAAAAAATGTTCTTTTTCAATAAAAATAATTTTAAGAATCATGAGTAAACGTTTGAAAGAGCTGAAAACACAAAAAAAGTTGGGCTGGATATCTAAAATTTGAAAATAATCATTATTTGAAAAAATATCACAAAATTTTAACTCTAATAGGTTGCATCTATGACCAACAAACTCACAAACAGAAAATAGTAGGAAAGTTTTTCAGCAAAATCATTTTTACATTCCTTTATAAAATATTTTTCAATTCAATGCAATTTTGTTTGTAAATTATCTAGGTACAATAAGTTCATTTGCCGTACTTAACAGAGTTTTTTTTTTTTTTTTTATAAAATCATGTCTTTATTGAAACAATTTTACATTTTACATTTTCCCAGCACGCAACTTTCTATTCCTTCTTTCTCCTACCTTCTATATCTAGCAAATATTTAAATGCACTCCAAAGTTCTGCCTAACGAGTTCTCTATTGTTCCATCTAAATTCCCGTATGCTTTTCTGGAAAACGAACAAGCTAAGGACGGGAAATTTACCCACACAGTAAGCGACATAATGAGCAGATAACCACACCGCTGCTTTCTGTAGGGGACAATTGTCTTGGATACACCAGGACAAGACGTCTTGAATTCCAACCATGTTTACCCCATATCTAATTCTTAGAATCTGTTGAACCCATTCACGGACTTCTTTGCCAACTTTACATTCCCTAATTCGATGATAGTTTGAATCCACAAATCCACAAAAATCGCATAATTCGCTGTCTACTCTTCCTATGTTATATTGAATTAATTTTCTTTTATTTGGGATTAGGTCGTTGAACAATAAATATAAATTGGATTTATCATACGATAACAAAAAATTCCTTTTAAAAACTACCCACAAAGGTGGCCACGCAGTTTAAGAGTTCCATTCACTATGTGAAGCACCAAAATCAATTTAGGAACACTAAGGCACTTCCCAGGGTAGGAAAAAGTTTTCAAATATTTTAAATTTATCATTTTCATCAATTTTAGAAAAATAATAATTTTTCGCTTGAAAATTCTTCAAAATGACTTTGAAGAAAGTTTAATTAAAAAAAGTTATTTTCACTTCCAAACACGATTGAGGACATGAAAATTATTTGAAATTTTTGACGATATTTTAGATATTTTTTAAACATTATATTTTTTTCAAAAATGTCTTTTTCAGCTGCCTGATAACTTCAATAAAACATGTCAAAAATTGGAATATTAAACAAAAAGTTTTTAAGAAATTAAATTTTAAGTTACTAAGCAGTCAAATAAGAAGTCGAGATAGTTTATTTAATGTACCGTAAACCGGGGTGATTTTTTAACAAAATGAAGTGTACAAATTAAGCTTGTACGGATTTGTAAGTTGTCTATTATTAAAAATGTTAATGTTAAAAGTGTCATGATTTTCTCAATAGAAATGAGTTTAAATCGAAAAACAGAATGAATTTTACGATTCTTTTGACTATTTTTCACTAGAAGAGGATAAAATTAGCTTGTAAATAATAAATATTTTGTGTTTTTAAAACAACAATTGGAAAAAATACGCAAATTTAAAAGCATTTTCAGTAGAACAAATTTCATCTAAAATGTGAAATCTTTTTATTCGTTCTTCGAATTTGTTTGAAATAAAATTAATACTAGATGTAAATAATTTTTCATAAACAAATCTGAAATTTATTTATATTTTGTTAACTAAAAAACTTCTGAAAAACTGTAGAAGCAACCTAAGTATATCAGACGTAGAAATAAAATTTGATCACTTTAAACCTGATTTTAACGAGAAAAGTATGACTATCAAAGTCACCCCAGAATTAAGAATAAGAGTTTTGAAAGCAACTACTTTGAAAGCAACTATAATTCAAAATATATTTTTTTTCCAGCAATAGAGCATGGAAAACAGTTGGAAAATATTTCAAAAATAAATTGAAATCCTATCAATGTCACCCCGGTTTACGGTGCCTATTTTGTTTCTTCTGCAAATTCCATCTACAACTTTGCCAAAGATACCAAATCGCTTGGAGAATTCTTTCTCAAGTACAGATTTTCGAAAATTCACATGCTTATTTTTTATAATCATCCACCAAGCCTTGTATGGAAAAACTAAGGATTCAATATGGTTTCGTTTATCACATATGGGTTAAGTTTCATAAAAAAAACAACATACTTATTGAAAAATAATATTTCTAGAGTATTACTCAACACCTTAATCTGATGGAGACGCATGGTATTTGGCAGTAATCATAACGCAAACCTTACTTCTTCTCTTTCCCAAAAACAGGTTTCTTACAACTGATAGGGTGTCTTGGTGCCTTACGACTATCGGAGAAATTGTTAAACGCTTACTGGTTGCTTTTACTCGTATTGTTAATAGGGGACGCAATGTTGGGCATATTTTGGATGTTCAAATTCGACAAAGTGATGCAAGAGCTGCAGCCCATGCTGAGGTAAGTCACCGTTATCTAATCGCTCGGAAACTGTGTGGTACAATTAGTTCACTCTCCGTTTGTTCCTGCTAAGCCGAATCGATAGCCTCCGTTACAGTACTTTGTAGTGCAAACATGATCCCAAAACCCACTTCATTGTTTGCTAATCTCGGTCCGGAATTAGCATGCTTTCGGAGTCATGTGCCCAACAAAGAGAGCACCAACCCGGAAGGTAAACATCTTCCAACTTCCAGTACCGGATAATCGAATCAGCATCCATTGGCTCTTGCCAAATACGCACTCGAACTGAGAGTCCAGAGCAAACGGTGTGTAAGTGAACTAGTTTACCTAAATGTGCGCCATTATCTATTGAAGGAGTTTTTCTTGCTCCTCTCGTCCCGTCCCTTCCGACAATCTCGTCTAAATGCAAAGTATTAATCCTGCTTGCCTTTTCCAGATCTCGTCTAGTCCATGAATATGGAAATTCAATCGAATTAACAGATCTCTGGGATCGGCTGCAAAACGAGGGACGATGCTGTGGCGTATCTGGACCACAAGTATGTATAAAACGTACCGATACACTGTCAGCTTTTGGATTTATTACGGTCCTAGCTCGAGCTGACCAACCTCCTGTAGACCCTTCCCTAATGAACCCAGATTGCTCCCAGCTCAGTTACCGTCGTCGTTATCGTTGTCATCGACTTAACCAAGAGGTCGCAAAAATAAAAGTGCACGGAAAACTACTGCAACCGGGTCAATTCCGGATTATCCTGGAGGGCACCACCACCGCTTCCAATATATCTGTGTAGTAAAACCTCATCCGGACACGTAAATTACATGGATCGTTTATTCAGTGTTCCGTGTTCCGGGTGCGTCGTCGTCATCGTCATCGTCCTAGCTAGATAGAAGTTCGATCGGAAACCAATACCAAACCAGAATGCATTCGACCTCACAACGGTAGTACCGAAAACGGGGGTCTACCAAGTTTCGGAATTCATTAGTGAGCTGTAATTTACATGTACGCTCCGTTGTAGAGAAGCAGAGTAGACCGACCCGGGGCTCTAGCTACATGTGTCGAACGAATAGATGTCAGTGCGGTGCAGAGGGCTAAATTTAAAATGAGCGCAAATCTAGTCCGGTAGTGGCAGAGAACATGTCCCGTAGGGAAACACACACTCGGCAGAGATAATAAAGTGATTGCAGTTTTGGTAAACGAGCAGTGATACGGTAGGTCATTATAGCAGTTTAGAATTTTTGGAGGCAAAATTTGGCAAAATATCCGGAAATTTCCATAAAATTTTGACAGAACTTTCAGACAGTAGAAAGTGAGAAGCGGTTGTTGTTGACTTCTGGACCGTTTGTATTTCCGAACAAATTTATAATTTTTTGTTAGGCCGTTGCAAATCTTTTTTGAAGTTTATGTCCATGCACAGTGGTCCAGATCGCAAAATTAAGTGGAAAATGGATTTTTCGAAAAATGTTGACGTTTTGGAGTTCTGGTGTCTTCAGAAGAGTTGTTACAAATGGAAAGGGACAACTTTTGGTTTGGTTAAAAATTAGGGTGGTTCACGATTAGGGTGATTTTGAAAATGTAGCTTTTTTGGGAATTTTTTCGTCTTCTAAAAATGTGTTGAGCTTGCCTATCCAAACAACTTTGTCGAAGACACCAACATTTTATCTCGTAATCTACGCCTTCTATGACCAAATTTATAAAAAGCAGCTGAGCAAACCTTCAAAAGTCAGTTTTTTGAACGTGGCATTTCAGGGTTAAGCTTTACAGAAAAGTGATATTCGGAGCACTTTTAGAGCTTTAAAAACGATATGTAAAACTTAAATATCTCAAAAAGGCGGAAACCAATGTTTAAACTCGAGATATCTTTATTTGAAAAAGTCTAATTTTCAAGGGAAAACCATATGGGGCCACCCTAACGAAATTCGAAAATTGTTTAAATATATATTTTTCCATGTAATTTTGCCCGCTGAATCTGAATTTGCCCTCAGAGTTGAGCCAAAGTGCCGAAAAATCGAATTTTCGGTCAAATTTTGGGTTTCCTTTAAAAATTATCATATAAACCCAAATCCACTTCATGTGATCTGGACCTTTGTGCAATGGAATTTTATTGCAATAGGTTCATAGAAAAAGTCGTGAGAATGTAATTGGGCGTGAAAATGGATTTGGACCAATTGGTGGCGTCTCTCGTGACATTTTAAGTTTTAAGTTTGCCATAAAGCCTGTTTAAATGTATATTTTAATGACCTGAAAACAGACTTAAAAAAAAACACAATATACAATTCATGTTAATTAAAATATAAGTCGTGGTCTGTATCTCGGCAACAAAAGAAGGGATCAAAAATTTTCCAAAAAACGAAAATAAAAGTGAAATGTTGGACTTTTTATGAATAACAAAAATATTGAGAAAAGTTACAATTTGAAAATAATTATTATTATCACAAAAAAATCACGAGTGAGCTATTCTCTGAGATTTCGGTCATTAGATTTTGTTTGTATTTGTTAATATAATTCTCCATACAAATATGAAAAACCTTTATTTTTTTAAAGATTTTGTTGATTAGTTTAGTGCCTTTGACAAAGATGTTAGTATGGATAAGGACTACACTGAAAAAAATATATGGGTAATTCTCTACCAACTCACACGAAATCGGGAAAAGTTGCCCCGACCCCTCTTCGATTTGCGTGAAACTTTGTCCTAAGGGGTAACTTTTGTCCCTGATCACGAATCCGAGGTCCGTTTTTTGATATCTCGTGACGGAGGGGCTGTACGACCCCTTCCATTTTTGAACATGCGAAAAAAGAGATGTTTTTCAATAATTTGCAGCCTGAAGCGGTGATGATATAGAAATTTGGTGTCAAAGGGACTTTTATGTAAAATTAGACGCCCAATTTGATGGCGTACTCAGAATTTCGAAAAAACGTATTTTTCATCGAAAAAAACACTAAAAAGTTACTTTTTTAGAAACTCTTTCAAAACTTTTTTTCGTAAAATCGCGATAACTCGTGATGTTGATAAGCAAACCCCTGTTTATATATCAAAATTTTTGTAATTGTCTGCTCTACAACTTTGTAGAACATTGTTACACTCTAAAAAATAACCCTGCAAAGTTAGAAAAAACACGAAATTTTAAAATGAAAAATTTTGTTCTAAATGAAAAAATTACCCTTCTGGGTCAATGTAGATTCGAAAAGTACATTAAATTTCCCATAAAATGGCATGCTCCAAAATTTTTTACAGTCGAGTAACGGTAAATGGGAGAATTTTTAAAACTTTTTAAGTGTTTTTTTCGATGAAGAATACGTTTTTTCGGAATTCTGAGTACGCCATCAAATCGGGCGTATAATTTTACATAAAAGTCCCTTTGACACCAAATTTCTATCTCATCACCGTTTCAGGCTGCAAATTATTGAAAAACACCTCTTTTTTCGCATGTTCAAAAATGGAAGGGGTCGTACCGCCCCTCCGTCACGAGATATCAAAAAATGGACCTCAGATTCGTTATCAGGGACAAAAGTTACCCCTTAGGACAAAGTTTCACGCAAATCGAAGAGGGGTCGGGGCAACTGCTGTGTGAGTTGGCGGAGAATTACCCATACACAAATATACACAGTAAATTTTTTTTGTGATTTTGAATTTCACTTTTTAACAATTTTATTTTTTTGATACGTTTAAGGAGATGCCAACTTTTCAGAAATTTCCAGAATGTGCAACAAAATCTATGACCGAGTTATAATTTTTGCAATCAATAATTATTTTCTCAAAAATTGAAATATTGGTCGGAAAAATTTTTCAACTTCATTTTTCGACGTAAAATTAAATTTGCTATCAAAAAATTATTCAGTGAAATTTTGATAAAGTGTGATAAAGTGCACCATTTTTAGGTTTTTTTTTTGAAAATAGTCGCAGTTATTTATTTTTAAAAATTAGTGCCCATGTTTCCCCACTTTTGAAAACAAAATTGAAAAGCTGAGAAAATTCTCCACATTTTGCTTTTTTGATTTTTTTTTGTTAATAAAACCCTTAGTTGCTGAGATATTGCAATGCAAAGATTTAAAAACAGGAAAATTGATGATTTCTATGTCTCACCCAAACAACCCACCATTTTCTAATGTTTTCTAAAATTTTGAAAACTTGGCTATCCAAAACCATGTCCCGATCATTAGAAATAAATATATATATTTTTAAAATCATGGCTATATATTGTATTTGATGGCAGTTCAAAAAGCTGTTGCAAATATTTTAAAATGTTTTTAAATTTCAGTCATAATTATGTTTTACTCCCTGAATTTTTTGAGACAAAAAGGGAACAAATAGAGCTGAAAATGTTCAAGAAGTGCTCACGTGGAAAAAAAACTTAAAATCTTACAATAATAATAAGTACAATAAACTACTTGAATTAAAAGAACATTGTGTTGCACATTTAGCTAAAGATTCTTTCATCAGAATCAGATGATAAGTAGAAAAAGGTGTTTGTTAAATTTAAGTCGCTCTTGCTGCAGGTCCCTCTTGAATTTATTAAACATTACAAACGTTTGTTCAGAACAAAACTTTTTAGTTCTCGAAAAATTATCTTCTTTGAGCGGGAACGGCCAAAAACCATGCACCTCCATTGAAAATCATAACCCTGCTCAAGATTGATGAACATGGTTGCCCTTAGGTTATTCATCACATAATATCAAAGTCATTTTATAAAACACGTTCAATTATGCAAAAACTTCCATCATGTATTTAAACTTACGCAGGTTACCAGCCGTGCAACCCAACCCAGGAAAACTTTGAACTTCGCCTCCTTGCCGATTAACATGAAAAATTTACTCGTTTTCCATACGTAACAGGGTATTAGCTGAATGAAATTTTAATCAGCCCTCCCTCGCACAGTCACTCCCTCGACGTTGATCTATTTCCACTTTCAGTTCTAATAATAGCCCCCGCTTCGCTTCAACCCCCCGGCCCCTCAAAACAACCGTTCCGTATCCTTAAGCCACGTGCTCCGAACGGTACTACACGCTTCTGATGTGAAATTGATTATGGCAATCATAAATCTTAGAACAAGGCTGCCCCCAGCACAAGCAGAATGTGGGGCCAGAAATTGCATTATTTGTCGACGAGTTGCAGCGGCGGCGGCGGCATTAAATTACACAATTGCACCCAGCAGCTGACGGATTTCCCACGGCTGTTGTTTTTCTCGATGGAGGAAGGAAACCCCCGAAGGAGAACGGGCCGAGCGAGACATTTTCGACTAATTACTTTTAGATGTTCATCGTTCGTCGATTTTGAGGCAGTCGCGCTTACAAGTTTTTAAGAAGAATTAAGTAAAGCATGTTTTTTGGTTCAAAGACAGCCACGATTTAATGTGAGATCCGGTTCAGTGTCATCTCGTTACACCGTAATTAAAGAAATTAATTAACTTTTTATCGCATCACCATCTTAGGAGTATGCGGAGGTCGCGACGAGGGCTCAGCTTTCAACCAGAGAATCGCTTACAATGCAGATAATACCCACCCCCACCTCGACTAGCAAGCTGTTTTTTGTTCTGATACAGGCCGGTGTTTTCGTTTTCTTTCCCCACTGGGATCGGTTTGGTATACAGAAGTACAGATTAATCCACCTTAAGATCAGTTTGGTTGTTGACGTTTTCGCAAATATTCTCATCGTTTTGAAAAATATATCTTCAGAATGTTTGAATAATGCCTAAGGCTGATGCAAATTTTTTTTCAAAGTTTATGTCTAATTTCTAATGAATTTTGTTTAAACTTGGAACTTGTTTCATTCATTCAAATTTTATTAAAAGTTAAAAACACTTAGTTAAACTTTCTGAAAAAAAACACTGAAAGAAAAATACACGCCACTTCTATGAGATTTTTTGATTTTTAAGATTAAAAGTTAAATTTTAAGGTTTTGTCACGATTTTTCTTAGTTCAAAATTTTTGAGGAAATAGGCAAAGATGTTACAAAAAGACTGACAAATAATGCAGGATGTTATGCCTCTCTTGAAAAAAAAATACAAAAATCATTAACTAAACAGTATCGTGACATTTGAATTTGACGTGAAAGTTGACTTTTAAACTTAAAAATCAAAAAATCTGATAGAAGTGGCGTTTATTTTTTATTTCAGTGTATTTTTTTTCAGAAAGCCCGTCCAATTTCCTACAAGTTTGTCTTTGACCACTTTTTGATACGATGCAACGGCTTTGAGATACAGTAATTATTAAATTGCAAAATACAAAAATATTTAAATAACTTACGCCCTTCTCAAAAGTTATTTTCGATTACAATTGGCTCCCTATATACACAAATGGCTTATATAGACCTAAGATAACATGTCTAAAAAGGTTTCATTGAAATCGGAGAGGGTCGGGTACAAAAGTACCAGAAAAAATCCTGATTTGAACTGGAATTGCTCTAAAAAAATATATATAATTTTAACAAATTTACTGAAGTTATAAAAAATATTCCTGTACAAGGTTACAAAAATAAGGCTTTTAAAATCTCCACAATTAAACAACAAAAAAATCAGCTGTTAAACGGAGATTTTCTTCGAAAAGAGCAATTCTTTACCAAAACCTTAAGGTCCATCCATAAACCACGTGGACACATTAGGGAGGGGGTAGGTGGTATGGCGATTGTCCAAGTTCCATACAAAAGGAGTTTTTTTGCATGAACAACTGGTCACGAAATAGTAATTGGATTTTTTTGACCAACATAGCAGTTTTTTTTGTAAAAGCTTCATACAACTTTGGCAGTTGTCCATACAAAAATATTACGTAAATATTCGAAGTCTGCTTCTTTGAAGGAATTTTCGGATCGATTTGATGTCTTTGGCAAAATTGTGAGTGTTGTTGATGTTTTTTTTATTAACTTAATTCACAAAAAATCTATTTCCTAAAATCTTATTTTTTTATCTTTGATTTTTTTGATCTGGACAAAAAAGGAGGGGCGGTACGACCCCTTTCATTTTTCAGCATGCGAAAAAAGAGGTGTTTTTCAATAATTTGCATCCTGAAACGGCGATGAGATAGAAATTCGGTGTCAAAGGGACTTTTATGCAAAATTAGACGCCCAATCTGATGGCGTACTCAGAATTCAAAAAAAACTTATTTTTCATCGACAAAAACATTAAAAAAAATTAAAAACCCTGCCATTTTCCGTTACTCGACAGTAGAAAAATTTGGAACATGTCATTTTAAGGGAAATTTAATGTACTTTCCGTATCTACATTGACCCGGAAGGGTCATTTTTTTTTTCATTTAGAACCAAAAAATTTCATTTTGGAATTTCATGTTTTTTCTAGCTTTGCAGGATTATTTTTTAGAGTGTAATGATGTTCTACAAAATTGTAGAGCAGACAATAACAAAATAATTTATATATAAACATAAGGGGTTTGCTTACAAATATCACGAGTTATCGCGATTTTACGAAAAAAAAAAGTTTTGAAAAGTTTCTTTTTTTTTTTTTTTCGTCGTCCGTGTCTGTCGCGGGTGACCATGAACAACCATGATCGACGATGACCAACTTTTTTAAAACTTTTTCTTCGTAAAATCACGATAACTCGTGATGTTTGTAAGCAAACCCCTTATGTTTACATATCAAAATTATTGTAATTGTCTGCTCTACAACTTTGTAGAACATTATTACACTCTTTAAAATAACCCTGCAAAGTTATAAAAAAACACTAAATTTTAAAGCGATAAATTTTGTTCTAAATGAAAAAATTACCCTTCCGGTCAATGTAGATTCGAAAAGAACATTAAATTTCCCATAAAATGACATGCTCCAAAAAAATTTACAGTCGAGTAACGGAAAATGGCAGATTTTTTAAAACTTTTTTAGTGTTTTTCTCAATGAAAATTACGCTTTTCCGGAATTCTAAGTACGCCATCGAATCAGGCGTCTAATTTTACATAAAAGTCCCTTGAACACCAAATTTTTATCTCATCACCGTTTCAGGCTGCAAATTATTGAAAAATACCTCTTTTTCGCGTGTTCAAAAATGGAAGGGGTCGTACCGCCCCTCCGTCACGAGATTTCAAAAAATGGACCTCAGATTCGTGATCAGGGACAAAAGTTACTCCTAAACTTTGCCGAAGACACCAAACTGATCTGAACAAATTCTTCCAAAAAATACAGATTTTCGAATATTTACACGTACCATTTTTGTGTGGACAGCTGCCAAAATTGTATGGAGCCTTGTATGGGTGAAGAAAATGACCCCAAAAAAGTTTTAACAGAATAAAAAAAAAAAACAAAAATCGTTTTTTTTTTTTCAATTGGGTTATTTATTTAGGCTCAATCGAATAATCTTTACGGAGCCGAAAGTCTGATTACATGTATTGTAACTTTAAAATGTTACAAGATGATCTAATTCAGGAATCTTGATAACAATGAATTTCCAGAGGTGTTTCCAGAAAGGCATCGCCGTGTTGATTATTTCTCTCCAATTGTCTTCAACTCCTGTTGCATCGCAGATTAGCGATACCAGCTGAGGAAGAGTGAAGAGTGGTTTGACCTTGCGTGAGCATTTCTGTTGAAGGTTTTGCTGGGTGCACGAGTGAGAGTGCGTCGCTCCGTGTTGAGGTTTGAGGTTCACTGTAGATTGATTGCGTTGCTCAGTTGAGATTGCCAAGTGTTTTTTGTACGCCTCCTTGTACAGTTTTCTCTGTTTGAGTGCCATGGCCTTGAAATTTATACAATCCGAAATCCGAGGATGAGTGATTTTGCAGTTATTACAAACTTGCTGTGGCGGCTGTTCAGGGTTACGACAAAATTTTACCGTATGTCCATAACGATGGCATCTGTTGCAGTACATGACCTTGGGTATGAACAATCGAACGGGAATGAGCACACGTTTGTACTCAATAAAGTCCGGTAGTATGGTTCCAGCGAAGGTGACACGCGATCCTTTTGTAGGAAGATATTCGTTCATATCAGATGAATACTTGACCAACTGGTTGCACCGAACAATGCGTACACTGTCCATGCGGGGGTTTCTGAATTTTCCAACTCCGTGTTTGATGAGCTCAGTCGGGTTAAGTCCTGGTTCGTCGACGATTCCATCAATCTCCACATAACGACACGGCACGTACACACAATAGGACGGTGTAAATGTCGGATTTTGTGGGAGATGGTTCGCTTCTTCTCGATCGGTTAGGATAACTTTCACGGTGTGTCGATTTTCTTTGCTGATTCTTTCTACCGATGAATAATACCGGTTGATGGTATCAGCTACGGTTATCAGGTTTATCGGGGAGTCTTGCTGCCTGAAGAAAACGGCAAATGGTCCAATTGCTGACTTGGGATATTCCCGTTTCCAGCCTTTTAGTTGAGCAGATTTTACTTTTGTAAACTGAGGTTCTTTTGATTCCATATTGTACACAATAATGAGAACACGCGCTAAGAAAACGATCCGAACAAGTCGAATGCAGAGGAGCAACTGACAAAAATCGTTGCACGCGTTGAAAAGAATTGTTCAATATTTTTTTATTTTTTTTTTATTGAAAGTACTGTTCTCAGTTTTAACTATTCTACAAAAATTGAAATAGCTGGAACAGGAAAAACAGAGTGGTTTTCGTCAATGTGAGAAAGACATTTTTTTTGTGTATCAGACCGAATTAAGTTATAAACAGTAAAACCAAATTATGGTATATGCATAAGTTTACATCAGGAACTAGTGAAATTTTCATCAGCTTCTATTGTACTTTCATTTTTACACATTATTTAAGGTAAAATGGCAAAAAAGAGGTCACATTCAACCAAACAAATTTTCAATCTTCGAATATTCAACTATAAATGATTTGTTGTAGTTTCCAAGAGAAAAACTTACAGAAAAATAAGGGGTTCTCAGAACTACCAATGAAATGCTGGTTGATACGTGAAAAATTACTGTTATGATTGATCTAACATATTATTTATTAACGAAATTATTGCTGATGTAGCAGCGAAAAAGATCTAATATAACGCAATAGCCAAAGAAGACACTGGCTAGTCAAGAGAAAAGTAGGAGGCAGATAAAAAAAAACACAGTGCTTACCGCTACTATCCTTGATGACAATCTCTGTCACATAGTTGAGATGCACTTTTATCACGGAAGGTTTGATGGAGGAAATCAGTAAATTTTAATAAAATAATAAAAATTTAATTAAAAATTAAATTTTGCATGCAAAATATCACGGATACAAATTAAACTATAGATTGTCGGAATTGCTTTTAAATGATTATATTTGTCTCTGCAAAAAGAGTTAAGGACTTCTAGATTTTAAGATGACAACGAACGACGAAGGGAAAAAACACACTTAATCGTCTTACGTCCAAGCTGACTGGGATTTAATTAGCACATTTCCCTTCAATTATAATCTTAACTTTTTGTCCCGTTTTTTCCCGCAGGATTTTCCGATGCACGTGAACCGAACCTACCCGGACTCGTGCTGCGCCGCGGACATTGCCGAGCAGTTCAGCATATCGAGGAGGCCGCTCGCGTCCGCCGTCGTGTTCCGCAGCGACCTGGTGGACGACCTGGTGCTGGACGACGTGACGGCCGGCCGCAACTTTAGTGATATCAGCGACGCGTGGAGTCTCATCACGGCGCCGAGTAGCACGACGAGCGTTAGCAGCAGCATTAGTAGCAGTAGTGCTGGTAGTACCAGCAGCGCCCTCGGTGGAGCGGGCAGTAGTAGCTTAAGTTCCGGTAGCAGTAATAGCGTTAGTGGTAGCGGTAACAGTGGAGGGCTGAGGAGTAGCAGCGCCAGTGTCAGCAGCAGCAGCACGGTTAGCGGCGGTGACAGTGGAAACGTCAGGACGGTCACCACGTGTCGGGCGGTGTACCCACAGGTGGGTTATGAAATTTGAATCTAGATTAACTAAAAATGTACGTGCGTCAAAACAGCACGAAACCAACGACATTTTAAAAGAGTGCCATGCTTAAAAATATCACAAACAACCAGTCACATTGTTTTGCACCATAATTCAGGTCACATTGTCACTGGGTCTGTATTTCACAGCAGCTCTCTTTCACCAAAGTTATGAACCTTATTGTTTGCCGCTGCAAGGGAATTTCATAATTTCAAAATTATCTCCCCCAGACAATGTGCCGGTCGCAGTTGAGAACTGGATTTGAACAAAAGCACTGACGACCGCCACACCGGTTCTGGTGGCAGCTGGCATTTTAACCTCGAGCTGGCCAAACTGCTGCGGGGAATGCTTTGTTTCTAGCGTACTTTAGAATGCATTCACCAGTCACACCAGCCCCGCGTTACGGAACCGAAATGATTCAGATGGTTTTGAGTGCAACCTAAAGTCAGCTGACTCAGCACGTAGAGCAGGATGTGTAACAAACTGGCAGCACTGTTGAAAATCTGTTTTTAAAGAATTTTTTCAAGACATTTTTTTAATTTCTGTTAATTTTGCAACAAGAGTTATTCATCAAAAAAAACGTTATTTAAAATTTAAAAAATGTTAAAAAGATTTTTTATCAGTTGTGAAACTATCCAAGTTCTCAACCCGGCCGTCAAACTAATTGAAAATTCCAACCGAGTGAGCAATTTTCCAATCAACGGCTTAGTCCATTGCGGGAATGTGCTGAAATCAGCGTAATTACTAGGAAAGGCCAGTTGTGTAGTGGCAAGGAAGAGGTGACATGGTTGGGTTGGATGAACCTTCCAGGTTTCTGTAGTGTTAGGGGAAATTAAATGTCATTCTTTCAATCATGTAGTTATCTTGTCATAATTTTGCTTAAGATAGGTTAATGGAAGAGTAGTTAAAACTTGGCATTTAAAATTGACTCCTCCATCCCCTCATCAGGGAGGAAAGGGAACGATCAACTAATGCAAAACAATGAGCCAATGAGATTTTGTAAACAAAGAGGGTTTCCTGCTCACGTCAATGAATATTTACATTAGAAATAATCTGTAAAAAATAATTGCAACGGCCTTATAAAAAAATCTGGAAGCCAAACTAAAAAGTTTTTTTTTATTAAAAAAAGAGATTTTTTCATACTCAAATTTTATAATTAGCAATACAGGTATCAAGCAACGGAACTTTATGAAAAACTACCTGATTGATTTTTTTATTTTTAAAATCCTCAATATTGACAAAACACCTATTTTTTTAAAGATTCAATTTTTTTAAATTTTAACCATTTGACAATGTGGTCTAGACATTGTACAAATTTTGAGCAGATTATAATTTTTTAGTAAAAAAAATATTAAATTTTAATAAAATACAGTTATATACCGTTTGCACCAGATGTCGTAATATTTTGTTCAGGTTTTCATTAGATTTGAGTTTTTACTATAAAACACTCAAATTATCACATAATTGCGAATTGAAGGAGAAACACAAATTTTAAGTGATTTGCAATACAATCCAGACCCGATTATCCGAAGCCTTGGTTATCAAACGGTTTGTATGGCACTTCGGATAATTGAATATCGAACAAAAACATATGTTTTCGTATTTTTTTTTTG
Source organism: Culex quinquefasciatus (assembly GCF_015732765.1). Taxonomy (NCBI): domain Eukaryota; kingdom Metazoa; phylum Arthropoda; class Insecta; order Diptera; family Culicidae; genus Culex; species Culex quinquefasciatus. The sequence continues at coordinate 9,575,237 of NC_051863.1, read as the reverse complement.
TTTTTTACCTAAATTTAGAGATCTGCGGCCCCCTAGTAACATTTTAGGTTTTAAGTATGCCATAAAAGCCTATTTAGGCCGTATGAGGGTTTTCAGAACCATGATAAAACCTGCAAGTTTAAAAATGTTACTAGGGCCTGATTGTATTCAAATTTGTGTTGATGATTGCCTATTTAAAAACAAAATGCATTTTTTTCAACATTAAGTCACCACCATCTTGGGTTTAAAAATTCTAAATCAGTTAAGCTTAGTTTAGGGGCTCTAAAATAAAAAAAAAATAGCCTGCAAAAAAAAAAAACATTTTCGTCGTTCGATTATCCGAAGTGAATTTTTTCCGGGGCCTTCAGATAATCAAGTCTAGACTGTTTAGATTTCAATCAGCGTAAAATTTTGAAATAATATAAATTTTCCTAGAAAACAATATTTTGTGTTACAAAATACCTATTTTTTTATTCTCAAATTTTAATATACAAAAAAAATTTCAGTGGATTTAATTTTTAACTATAAAATACTAAAATTTCCACAGAAATCAGATTTTAACACGAATTTTATTTTTTTTTTAAATTATGCAAATAGCCCAGGTATCGAAGATAATATTTTTTTAAGTAGTACATTAATTTTTCATCCAAATTCAGTTTTTTGCCGTTTGAACGAAGAAATGCAAAATTTTGCAAAGATTTTCAATTGACTTTTTACTATAAAATACCCTAATTTCAAAAAAGGCAAAATTTGTTCGAAAATACTCGAATTTTCATTGCTTGAAATATGAGTTTCCAACGACTCAAAATGTTGTACTTTTTACAAGATTAGATTTTTACAAGACATCTTTTTTTTAAATATCGCTTTGCATAATGTAATAAACTGAGAAAAAAAAACAATACGACTTTAGAAAAAAAATGTATACCTTATTAAAAATTCAAAAACCATGTAAATTTGTACTAATATTCGCGTTGTTATGTTGCAAGTGATGAAATTTGAGGAACTAAAACCTATTTAGTGATAAATCTATTATTTTACATTGGGTAATTCTCCGCCAACTCACACAGCAGTTGCCCCGACCCCTCTTCGATTTGCGTGAAACTTTGTCCTAAGGGGTAACTCGTGATGTGTATTAGCAAACCCCTTATGTCTATATATCAATTTTTTTGTAATTGTCTGCTCTACAACTTTGTGGAACATTGTTACACTCTAAAAAATAACCCTGCAAAGTTAGAAAAAAACACGAAATTCTAAAATGAAAAATTTTGTTCTAATTAAAAAAAAGACCCTTCTAGGTCAATGTAGATTCAAAAAGTACATTAAATTTCCCATAAAATGACATGTTCCAACATTTTTTACAGTCGAGTAACGGAAAATGAGAGAATTTTTAAAACTTTTTTAGTGTTTTTTCGATGAAAAATACGTTTGTTTGGAATTCTGAGTACGCCATCAAATCGGGCGTCTAATTTTACATAAAAGTCCCTTTGCCACCAAATTTCTATCTCATCACCGTTTCAGGCTGCAAATTATTGAAAAACACCTCTTTTTTCGCATGTTCAAAAATGGAAGGGGTCGTACCGCCCCTCCGTCACGAGATGTGAAAAAAAAACCTCGGATTCGTGATCAGGGACAAAAGTTACCCCTTAGAACAAAGTTTCACGCAAATCGAAGAGGGGTCGGGGCAACTTTTCCCGATTTCGTGTGAGTTGGTAGAGAATTACCCCATTAAAAACTCTAATATTTTTATCTATACACAAAATTGCGACGTTTGATGACCATATTGAAAACCATATAACCATATTGAAAAATTATGAAAATCTAAGTATTTTCATAAACGATATGTTTTGAAAGATTTTGAGGATTTACACTTTTAAACTAAAGCCGTTGCAAATATTGCTCGAAGATTATGGTCACCCCCTTCAGCATTTGCTCAAAAAAATGGAGGCAAAAAATTGATCACTCTCCGCCAACTCACACAGCAGTTGCTTCAAATGGCGTTAAATGTTGTGCCAAGGAGTAATTTTGGTTCCTGATCACGAATCCGAGGTCCTTTTCTTTATATCTCATGATGGAGGGGTTGAACGACCCCTATCATTTTGAACATTTAAAATAAGATGTGTTTTTCAATAATTTGCAGCCTCGAATGGTGATGATTTAGAAATTTCATGGCAAAGAGACTTTAGTGTAACATTGGACGCACAATTTGAGAATGAACTAAAATATCCGAAAAAACGTATTTTTAACGTGAAATATATCAGTTTTAAACCTTCGGACATTTTTCCGTACTCCACCGTACAACATTTTGGGTTCTTTTCAAATCTGCAATCACCCAGGAAGGTATTTTTTTTTTTTTCAGTTACACAGAAAGATTGAATATTACCTTTTTTACGATGTCATTTTACCTTAATTTAGACTGAAAAAGTTACATTGCACCAGAAAAGGTGAAATTACACATTTTCAGAGGTAAAATGACCAATGTTTCTGACATAAATTACAGGCCACGGTGTCAACATTTGAATGAAAAAAGTGTTTTAAAATGCATCATACATCTAGTTATTTTGCAATCATTGATTTCCAAAATTTCTAAATGCTGACGATTTTTTTTTGCGAGAAAAAAAAAGTGTTGCGGGGCTGTACATTGTAATTTCATAAAAATTCAAAATATTTTTAAACGAGTCCAAACATGTTAAATATGATTATCAATGCACAAAAAGGCATTTAAGGTCGTTCTCAGTTGATTAGACTTCTATTTTAAATGAAGTTTTGATATTTTCTTGAAAAAATATTTTTTTGCCACCTGATATTTCAGACCAATTTTGAAGGGGGTGGGGGGGGGGCGATATAAACTTTGAAAAATATTTGCAACGGCCTAACAAAAAAGTAACGACGATAACGTTATCGTTTAATAACGTTGAAATTTACACCAAAAATATCATTACTGAAAACTATCTTGTCTTGTGCTATCTTGTCCGAGAAAAACGCGTTTTAATGTTTGACCTTGAATATGCAAAAGCGAGAGCACGCAATGTAAACATTAACAAACACGTTTTGTTTGGCTGACCATTCTGTGCATTGTCCCAAAGTTTGGTTAAAGTTGGTTGCTGGAGTCCCGAGTTATAATTACAAATGTTTACGGTAGTCTAGCTTGTACGTGCGACAAACGCATCCTGACTTTCCTGGCCTGAAATCCATTTGGCCTTTTGTCGCACTTACATCAATTTTCATGGAGTGACAAGATAGCACGACAAGATTGAAACTACTTTCATATGTAAAGTGACAAAAATGCACGGAGTTTTTTCGGTTTTTGTTGAATATCTCAGGATTGAAATCGAATTTTGGGGATCTGTGAAGGTCAAAAGGTGAGGTATTGTGAGCTGCACAATATGGCGTTCTTAACTCAATTTGGCCCAAAATGCACGTACGACAAGTTAGCACGATGCAAATTAATGTGCAAAGTTATACTTGAAACACTCGATAGCAGGCAAGAAAAAAAACAATAACCTCTATTGAATTTTGTTTACGAATTTACAACAAACAACTAATTTCCGCACGTTCCCCCTTCTTTCCCCCAGGGTTGCGCCGACCGGATCGCGTCCTGGCTGCGCCACACCGCGGACATTCTGTTCGTGCTGGGCTACTGCGTGATCGCGTTTCTGAAGCTGAGCTTCCTCGGCATCCTGCGGTACGAGATCAAGGAGATGATCCAGAAGATCAAGCTGCTGCAAACCGAAATGGCCGGCTCGATCCTGAACGGCGTCGAGTGCGACCAGTCCCAGATGCAGCAGGTAATGGGGATAATTAGGTTGGGTTTGAGGGTAGGAGGTCTTCTAATCTGCACCTGGACTAACCCGTAACAACAAACGGTGCGCACACCGCTTAGATTAATGCCAACCTTTTCCGCACAATTATCTCTCTTTCTCGATATCTTTTTTTTCTTACTCTACTCTGCCACGTGTGCCACACGCGCCAATAAAACGCACCCGTAACACCTGTAACCGCGCACCACCACCACGGAACCGATTGGCCCCGGGGGAAAAAAAAACCCCGCAACCGTCGTGCCTTTCCAAATCTCTAGTTTACCTTGTTGCAGCAAGTGACGAGCACGTCCGTCAACGGTGGAATCCACGCGGAACCCAAGGTCGGCAACCGGGACCGCGAGCGGACGCGGATAGAGGCCGCCGAAAGTGAGCGGGAATCGCTGCTGAACACCACCCAGCAGGACGCCACCCCGAAGGTCCTGAAGCACAAACAGCTGTACACGTGCATCAACGAGCAGCAGCAGCAGCAGCATCCTTGCGGGGGTGGGGGAACGGGGAGTGGTGGGCTGGGGGTGGGGGCGGCAGGGGGCTGCGAGTCGGACACCAACTCGAACTGTGCCCTGCTGGTGGAGGAAAGCAACGCGGCGATGATGGCTTCCAGCGGGGCGGGGGCGGCGACCAAGACAATAAACGGCAACAACAACTACGAACTGAGCGAGTTCGACGACAAGGCGCACACCTACAGGTAGGACGGCTGGGGGAAGGGGTTCGTCGCTTCATAAGCGTTGAAGTCTTATTGATTGTGGGTACAATGTACACTCAGGGTGGCCACCAGATTTCGATTTTCAATTTCCCGGTTTTTTCCCGGTTTACTCCCGAGACCAGAAGGAATTTTCCGGAATGTTTTAAAACCAAATTACAATGTTTTTTAGGCTAACGTTAATATCATCATACTTTTTGAACGCATACATTTGGTTCAAAGTTTGAATTCCTCAAGAAAGCTTTCAAACCTTGAGTAAAAAGTAAGTAAGTTGTAAACGAAGCCGTTTTTATCTGTTATCAATCAAACCTAATTTTCAAATTATTGGGTTTATTTCATCAAAAATCGTTTTTATTTTTTAAAATAAGATAAATTATAAATAGAATTTATTATTCTTGTAAGATAGATTTACAAAAATACATTGTTATCAACAGTGATGTAAATGCTCGTTAATTTTCTTTGAAATTTTTTTTGTGAATTCAAAAAGAACAATTCTTCCAAGAATTATCAATTTCTTTGATTTTTTTTTGCTAAAATTATGTGATTACTTTCTTTTTGACCAAAAAAATCTTTTTGCATCATTAGTCCAAACAAAAATATGTACACTTTGGCAGCAGTGCAGGAAAAGGCCATACAAATGTGAAAAAATCGATACCTTGAAGCTTTCTTTTAAGAATAATTTTAATAAAAAATACTTTCTAAAAAACCCAAAACACATAATGGTAAAAACAATTAAAAAAATTACCGTGCTGTGATTTTTTCAACAACACATAAGGCGGATACAAATTTTATTTTAAGTTTTTGTCGCCCCGAAAAATCAGGGGACAAATTTTTTTTTTCTTCAAAAAACATCAAAATTTTAATGGAAATTTAAGTGCAATCAGCTGAAATCAATTTAAAATGCATTCCCTTGCGTCTAGAATCATTTTTGAGCATGTTTGGGTTAATTTAATAATCTTTTGAATTTTTGAAAATTTTCGATCTTTAGTTTTTTTTTGTTCATTTTTTTGTTTTCGTCAAATCTAACATTTTTTGAAGATCATTAGCAAAACAACTGAACTAGCGTAAAATGCATTTTTTAAGAATTTTGCATTCAAATGTTGAGACTATGGCTTGTTCTTTGAATTTTTATATTTTTTTCAGATTTAAACATACTACACATACTTTTTCGAAGTTGTAGCTATTTTCAATTAAAAAATAATTCTATTTTATCTCTAAAAAATCAAGTGATTTAGAAAATTCTTTACTGCATTCTTTTTTGAACATTTTTGATCCATTCTTTTGTTGCTGAGATACAGGCCAAGAAAAATATTTTAAAAGAGTGTATTTTGTGTGACAATTTGTAGGAAAAGTCTTGATCTTTAAATTCAGAGAGATATTTACTGTAATGTTGTTTTTGTACCATGATATCCATATTTTCCACTTACAAAAAAATCCTAATTTTAATTTTACTCAAAACTAGCAAAGATGGGTTAATGTCCGCCATTATGGGGTTTGTCTTCCGGACCCCCTGAGACCGCTCGTGGTACCCCCAGGGGTACATGTACCCCAGGTTGAGAACCGCTGGTAGAGCAAACATTTTGCTTTATTAAAAAAACAAATTCACCTGATAAAAGTATCATAGGATACAACAGAAAAAATCCATAGCCAAGAAGCATGAGTCTATCACACAAATTCAAACATAGATTTCGCGAATTCTTCATTTAGAATAACAGGAATAATATTTTTATTGAGAAAAGAACATATTGAATACATTAAAGAGGCTTTTGTCAAATTTTAACGAAATTTAAAATATTTCCCGGTTTGTCGGTCGAATGCCCCAGTTTTTTCCGGTTTTCTCCCGGTGGATAAAATCCCGGTTTTTCCCGGTTTCCCGGTTTTTTTTTCCCGAGGTGGCCACCCTGATGTACACGCTTATTGCAAATATTTCAAATTGGATAATCTTTTACGTATTAGAATGTGTATTATTGAGTGATGCTGGAGAAGCATGGTACTTTAAGTTCGATTGAAGAAGCCAAATCTCAAATTTGAATTTTAGTTTTTAACACATTTTTTTTAATTTAAAATATACAATTTATATGAGACATTTTCGAATCTATAAAGAATCAATAATTTGATCATTTTTCTTTTTCAAACAAATAATACAAAGTTTTCAGGTAAATTGAGAGATCTACATCAACTCTGATAGAAAACAAAGTAAATAAAAAACTATCAAATCAAAAAATGCTTATGCAGTTTTTCAAACAATCATTTCAGCAGAAAACAACTGTTTTTGAATTGTTAATGAGCTCCAAATCGGATGCAATTAACATCCTGTTATCAATTTCAGGCAAAATATTCGCTGCATAGCCCATTACGTAAATAGTTTCCAAACGGAAGCATATTCTACTGTTTGTTTAACGGCTGTGTGTGTGTGTGTTTGCATATTGTCACACAATGTCGCACACCTACAAACGCTCTCACACCCCCGTGAACCCCCGTGTGTGTTCATGCCCGAACAAACCGATGTCGTTAATTTTTAATGAGCTTACCAATTCACGCTTGGTGTACCGTGACAAACACAATCCTGAATATCGTTGTCGTTGTCGGCCCCCGGTCGATGTTCCGAGTCTACATTAATTATAGCCCGGTAATATGTCAATTATTGCTTGCAAATACAAGCACGCATTAAAGCCTCCACCCACTTCAGGTTGGTGTTCAAGTTCATCGTTTGACATTGTTGATAGACTTGAAAAACAAATAAATAAATCATACATGAAGGTGTGTCTGTACAGGAGACTCAGGGTGTAGTCCCATAAAAGGAAAAAGTACAGGGTTCAAACCACAATTTAATTGCTTTAAACAGAAATAAAACTGGACCACTTAGAGCACAAGGGTCACCCGGGAGGACACCATTCCATCCATTAATGATAAAACGCCAAGTGGAAATCGATTCCCATGCACTCCGGGGGACGGCCTTGACCAGCACAGGAGGGGCAGAAGGGGCAGGACGACCACACCCATCAGGCAAGTGGCCTCCTGGAGTCGATCTGACAGGTCATTAACGTCACACGAGAATACGCCCCTGGCGTTCTCTCATTCGACGATAATGTTGACAAAAGTTTGATGGATGGACCATGAAGTATCGACTGAGTGGAGTGCTTGTAGTTAAACTGTGACACAAGACATGTTCAACGAAAAAAAAATTAAATTTAAAAAAATTGTTATGTGATGACTTATCAACGAATCCAACAATATGACGGCAGAATACAGTCGTGCCTCGGTTTTGCACCGCATATGGGGTATGAAAAACCGAGGCGTGCAAAACTGAAGCACAGAGCTTATGGGAGACATTGGCTATAGTCGTATGAAAAATCAAAAAAAAATCAAACCATCCACATTAACGACCCCCGGGTCTTTTGTGGTCTCTATTGCAAGTTTCTGCTCGAACCTAGGAGTCCGAAGACTTGAATGGGGAGAGCACCCAAACCTCTTTCTACTCCAAGGAACCTTCCACCCCAGTGTTTGAACTGACGACCTTCGGATTGCGAGTCCAACCGCCGCCAGCGATTCCACCGGAGTAGGTTTGGTTTGGTGTGTTGTTTGTACTTATGGCATGGAGATGACTCCTACACTTGGAATGACTTAACGGCCTAACAACCAAGGATGGAAGGTTGCAGCAGATGGGAATCGAACCCAGAATCATCCGCTTACAAAGCGGACAGCGTAACCATTCGGCCACGCACTGCCAATCATGTAAACATCAAAAAATTATAGTGTTTTGGAAACGGGATGATGGCAGCTAAAAAAACGAAACTATTGGCACTACGCCCCCCGGGGCATGGCCTTCCTCTAACGTGGGATTTCTGCTCCAGCGCCTCTGACGAGACAGGAGAAACCGGGACCGACGTTTTACTTCACCATCCGATAGAAGCTCAGTGGATAAGGCGGGAATCGAACCCGCGTCTCATAGCATCATCGGGATCGGCAGCCGAAGCCGCTACCCCTGCGCCACGAGACCCACTTCGATGATGGCAGCTATCCATTGCAATTACATGCAAATTTTCACAAAAATACGTTTTTTTTCCTGTATTTTGAAAATGCCACTATTTTCTCTAAAAAAAACCTCAAAATAATTGTTATTGCAATATGGGTATCAAATAATCGGGGTTTTTACATACATTTCGAATGTAATACCATTTTTTTAAATAGTCAAAATTTTCACAAAGCTACGTGTTTTCGAAAAAATACTCCAAAGTTTAGTTTGAGTTTTTTACGATATGGCTATCAAATGATCGGAACTTTTCCATACATTCCAAATGTAATGACAACATTATTGAAAAATCTTTATTTTTCACAAAACTACGTATTTTCAAAAAATACTTAAAATTTCAGTTTTTCATAATATCGGGAATTTTTTCAAATGATCGGGATTTTTTCATACATTTCGAATGTAAAGACAACATTTTTTGAAAATACTCAAAATTTTCACAAAACTACGTACTTTTGAAAATACACTCAACTTTCAGTTTTTCACGATATGGCAGTTACTGAATTACTGAAAATTTGAGTATTTTTTTCAAAAATACGTAGTTTTGTTAAAATTGTAGATATTAAAAAAAAAATGTTATAATTTTTGCAATGTATGAAAAATTCCTGATCGCTTGATATCCATATAGTAAAAAACTTAAATTTTCAGTATTTTTTTCAAAAATACGTAGTTTTATGAATTTTTTTTTTCAAAAAAATTTGTAATTATATTCAAAATGTATGAAAAAATACCGATCGTTTGTTAACAATATTGTTAGAAATTAATTTTGAGATTTTTTTCCGGAAATACGTAGATTTGTGAAAATTTTGAGTCTTTTAAAAAAAATGTTTTTTTTTTCTTTTCGATTCTGTTATTTTTGGTAGTGGAAAGTAGGCTGTTTCGTCGATCGGGAATGACAGGAGAAGTAAGTAGTTTCACGACAAAATTGTTATGAATTTGTTCGAAAGAATGCAAAACAATAAATTAACGTTTGACTTGAAATTCCACTCAAATGGTGTTTTTTGGAGTTGCAAAAAAAGTTTTATGGAACTCGTTGCAAAAAATGATTTTTTCAGCACTCGTCGTATTTACCCAACTCGGTGAACCTCGTTGGATAAATGAACGACTTGTGCTGAAAAAATCTTGTTTTTGCAACTTAATATTTCTTTTTTCGTAACGAGTGAACTTTTTAGTTTTTTTATTTATTTTTATTCTTTATCCTAGAGTTTTTCAGCCGGAGGCTGATCCAACATTTTGAAACGATTGAACTACGAAACTTGATGTTGCTTGTGTTTTATTTTTGTATGTATCTCAAGAGCAAAAAAAATCAAAATAAACAAAAAGTCTAAATATTCAGAAACTTCATTGGGCAATCATACAGCAATTCCATTTGAAAAGAGCCTAAACCAATTTTACATAATAATGACGATATTCACTTGATAGTCTGACACATTTATGTTGATAAAAATCAAAATTATGTAAAAGGCTGTTAATTCTGCGTTTTGGAAAATTGGCCCAAAACTGACTCTTCAATCTTTTTATTTAGTTTAATTTCTATATCAACATAAATGTGTCAAACAATCAAGTGCACATCTTAATTCTTATGTAAAATTGTCTGATCTTTACGATAAAAATATTTTCAGATTTGTAAAATGTGACCTAACATTTGAAAAATGGCCAAAAATGTTTTTATAACAGAATTGGGGTTAAATGGACCTTAGATGATTTTTGCGGTGCAAGTGGTTATTTTTACTGGATTCCTGGGACATTTTCACATAAGTTTAGTGCATTATGGATGGCCGCATAAAGCCTCCGCTCTAAATACAGATTGATTTTCAAGAAAAAATGTAGAAAAATGGGGAATTGGGACGAAATGGGCCCTTTGCCGTTTCGTGCGGTGGATGAAACCATCACCAATCGATTCCCCGGATTTTTTTACATAAGAAACACTAATTTTCATACCAGGGAACCAGCCGCGTTCAATTAAGTCCGATTGTGGGTTCCATTCGCCCACTGTGCATCGGGCTCATTTTTTCTGGGGGTTCCTTGGCCGAAATAATTAGACCCATACATTTTTGTTTGGCCGTTAGGGTGACCTACGCCGTGCTAGGGTGGTCACAAAATGGCAATTTTTGTCGTTTTTAGCAAAAACCAGATTTTTCAAAAAAAATCATAACTTCACGCCATTCCAACCGATTTTTATAATTTAAAGACGCAACTTTTGGTACCTAAACATGTACAGGTTATCGCTGAAATTTCAAAGTTATCGCAGTTTTAATAAAAATAAGTTGAATTTTCCTCAATTTTGTCATTTTCTCGTTTTGCGCGCGGCACGCCGAGAAATCCTTTTTTTCTGTTAAAAAAAATCATATCTTGGAATTCTGTTAATTAACACCTCCCACTTTTGAATATGTCACGTGAAATTGTCCAAGGAATCCAATAAAAATATTTTCAGATATAGCCTCTTTGGTCCAGGCACCGTCAAACGGCATTCAAAGTTTCATTCGACCTTTTCAAAAGTTTGGCTAAATTTTTTGCCTTCAAACTATTTTTCCTTGAAAGGTCATTTAATCACCCTTCATCTAGACAGCAAGAATCGGTTCAAATGGCGTGGGATTATAATTTTTTGAAAAATGTGGTTTTTGCAAAAATCAACGAAAATTTATGAGGCTACCCTAGCACGGCGTAGATCACCCTGATTGCCAAACAACAGAATAAGGGTCTAACTATGTTGGCCAAGGAACCCCAGAAAAAAGTTATCTGAGAAAGTTTTTTCGGTTTAGGCTCTTTTCAAATATATTTGCTGTATTCGTAGAACAGAAAATAGATCATGCAAATTTGTAATTATCTACAATTTTAAATATTTTTTTAGATTTTCAGTGCAAAATTTTTGACAGAACTTAATGTTGGTCATTCGGTTCATTTTCCACTACAGTTATATGTTCATTCAACGAAACAAGTTTAGACTTGCTTACGGTGAACTGTTCCGCATCCGAAATGTTTACACAGTCCAAGATTTCAATTGTGCTTCTTAAACGCTATCATTTGAATCTTATATGACTTAATTATGCCAAATTTTCACCCAACTCGCCACTAATTACTTCCCTCTCTATCTTTTTCCGATCTACTTCACACAAAACCCCCACAAACCCCTCTTGTGCAGGCTCCTCAACGCACCGACGGTGACCCGGATCTGACTACGGTATTATCTCGAGCAACTTTTTGGCGATCGCTGGCGGAAAGCGAGGCCAAACAGCGCCCCGCGGACCCGCTCCGAGGACCACCCTAGCGGGAGCGTTCCGGGTGGGGGCGGAGGCGGAAGTAGCTACACCTGCCAACAACAACAACAACAACAGCAACAACAGCTACAGCAGCCACCGCCGCAGCAGCAGCAGCAAAAGTTACCGCAGCAACGACATGTGCTCCAGCACCAGGACAGTGTGTGTAGTAGTGGGCGTGAAGGGGGAATCCGGACTGGTGGTGGGGTCGGTAGTGGCATGGTTCCCCGGTTGCAGAGCATAACCGGCAGCAGTGTGCTCAGTGGGAGTGGGGGCAGTGTGGGGGTAGATGGGGAGGTCGGGCCGGGCAGTACGACGGCGACGGCCGGAAGTAGCACCAGCAGCAGCTGCGGGACCACGACGGCCAGTGCCCGCGACGAACGAACCGGAAGTGGCAGTGGCAGTGGTAATGTCTCGCGAAAACGAATGTCCCGGATCACGTACGACCGGGACCAGGGCGTGCGATTCTACCAGGGTGCCGAAACGACCGACAGTAACGATTGTGATTGTGAGGACATCTGAGGAAGAAGACGCCGAACGTGCTGAAGGAGACGACGATAACGAATCAACTGTGAGAAAATCAAAGCTGTGAAACGCGTTAAGTTTTATGCAAAAAAAAGATATTTTATGTTTTCAACGACGACATCGCGCAACTTCATCGGAAGTCCCGGAGCCTCTTCAAGTCGACGGTGTGTTACTCTGCGAATACTCGAAACTTAAACAAAACAGTGCTGTTTTCCCCCCGCAACTTTAGCCGGTAAGGTCCAACTAGTGATTGTAAAAAAAAAAAACAGAGTTAAGTAACAAAGATAGACATTTTAGCTTAAAAACAAGTTATGTTAAGTGCTACCTTAAAACATAGAGAGCAAGAGAGAGAGAGTGTGTGAGCTGTGAGAAAAGGGTGCAATGAAGCAAAAAAAAAACGAAGAATAAAAAATACACACACACACAAAAATTCGAATCTAAATTAGTCGTAATGTTCGAACGTAAGTACATATTTTCGTATTATGTACTAAGTTAAGGTTACCGGTAATGATTCGAAGTTCGGTTTTTTATATTAATATATTTAAAATTGACAAAAAAAATATACTAGAGTGACAGTAGAGAACATGGTCCCCGGAACGGGGCAGAAAATTAACAACAAACGAATCAAACTCTTGAAGGCTGCCAACTTTTGATCCTAAATGCAGAGCGAACATCCTTAGCGAATCGTGAACTCACTCACCCCCATCCCGGAACGTACAACTGACACCCACGTGAATGCAAACTAATAATGAATTATTTCTAAAGATCATACTGAAATGTTGAATGAAAAAATGAGAACAAAACAGGCAGCCCAGCAGGAGGAGTAGCAGCTGGAAGAAGGGTTTTAAGATTCTGATTTGACGTTTAAAAATTGTGTTATTATTCGCCGAAAAATATCAACTTAAACAAAGAAAGGAAAACCTCTCTTACGCAAATGGACCGACGTTTTACTTCCCCATCCGATGGAAGGCCAGGAGGATAAGGCGGGAATCGAAACCGCGCCCCACAGCAACATAGGGATCGGCAGCCGGAGCCGCTAACCACCGCGCCACGAGGCCCTCCAATTATGAAAAATTCTCCCTTAATTCCGGAAATGGATTTTATTCGATTTTTTTTTATTTGCTCCAACCATTTTTGAAAGAATTGTAGGTACACAGAAAAAATAGCTGATTTTTAATGATTTCTTTTCTATAAAAGTCATTTTTTTTTATTTTAGTTCTTGTTAATATGGTTAGGGAAAAAATAAAAAAAATGCTATCGGATTGAATTTGTTTAATGATGTGTTTTTTGTATATTTTTTTTTGCACAACGAAAATTAAAATTCAAAATCAAGAACTTTTACACAAATTTTGATGAAGTGCGCCGTTTTAGAAATAAAGCCACTTAAAATTTTAACAAAAAAAAAAAACACAGTTTTTGGATTAAAAAAAAAACAATAATTTTTTAGAAGTTCAGAAAAATTCCTAAAAAAATGTCTACGAAACTTTGAGGATTGAACCTCTGTTAGCTGAGATACAGCGGAGACTTATATTTAATATTTTATTCAAATTTTTTGAAGAAAAAAAATCTTATAATCATTATTTTTATTGAAATTTTTATCTTTGAAAAAAAAAAATATAATCATCTTTTCTTATCATTGAACCATTTTTAAAATAGAATTTTTCGAGACTTCACATTTTTTTCTTTTTATCATTTTTATTACTTAAAGATGAAATTTCAGCAAAAACAACTTTTTTCAACAAAATAAAGAAAGCTTCTTTTTATATAAATTTTTAAAGGACGTTTTAAATAGCATTTTGCAACAACCAAATTTTAAGATGAATACTTGTCATTAAATTTATTTTGATGAAAACTTTAAAATAAACTAAATCAATCAAACGTGTACAGTCATCCTACATATTCGGAACACCCACAAATTCGGAACACTTTTATGATAATTTGTCAATAGCATGCCAAAAGTAGCTTTTCTGTCAACCCTACTATTTTTAGAACCTTCATTTGGACATTATCTTGCTATTTCACTTGTAAAAGTAATTCTTTTTGAACAAAAAACTACATTCCAAGACTATTTTGTCCAGAGCAGCAAAACACTGCCTCCAAATGGCCTGTTTCATAATTGTGGGATGTTATTGTGCCTCCCACAATTGTGGAACACCTGAATTTAACTGATATTTTCACAAAAAAGTTGTCAAACCATGTATAGTGATGTTTTATACATGGTTTGACAACTTTTTTTGAATTTCATTGGTTTCAGTGTGTGAAGTCATTATTTGGTTATAAATATGTACTTCTGGAGAGATCCAAAAGTTGTTTACATTCGTAAGAAAAAAGTGTTCCGAATTTGTAGATTTCAAGGGTCAAAGTAATTCTTCAAAAACTTCATATGAAAGTTAAAATTTGCAGATGTTCGATACAGCATTCGAAAGATCGCAAGAAAAGCTTTCAAATGAAGGTAAAAGCGAATCATTAAGTTCAAGTATCGATTTGCTATGATTTTTTGAACATTGGTCGATCTGGAAACCGTTCCGAATATGTGGGATTGTTGTCAGATCTTCAATCTTTTGGGCTCGTTGGAAGGGTCTTTTGATTACTTATCCAACGATGGGTCGCATGATAGATCCGAACAACATTTTCATCAAAATATTTGAGATCCGGCCTCAAAAACGTGTATAAATAACACTTAAGTACTTATAACTTTTGATGGGGTTGTCAGATTTTCAATCTTTTGAACGCGTTGGAAAGGTCTTTCAAATACCTTGCTAACAGTATAATATATGGGTTATCTTACAAAAACCACCCTGTTTACAATCTTACGAAGTTTAGCTGAAATCGTTCTTTAGCATAACTTTTGAAGTACCTACTATTCTAAACTTTACAAAATTAACTAGGGTCTTGTGGGAGCCCAAGACGGATCAAATGAGACCAAAACGGTCCATATCGGTTCGACCAGTCCGGAGGTAATCGTGTGCAAACTTTTCGGTGCACGGACTCACATCCAGACACACGCACAGACATTTGTTCAGAATTTGATTCAGAGTCGATAGGTATACGTGAAGGTGGGTCTACGAGGTCGAATTAAGAAGTTCATTTTACCTTTTAAAAAAAAAGTTCTCATAAGTTCAAAACTATTGAATCAGTCAACGACATTTCATCCGATTTCAGATCACCAGAATGAAAAAAAAAATCTTGGGCATGAACATGTCACATTAAACAAACAGTTTTGGCAACTCCAGGAACAAAGGCTATGTTTGATTTTTTTTATGATTTACTCGAAAATGCTAAATTTCTTCTTTTTTCGTGCGTGTGAACAAAAATCCACAGCTTTTTATTGATAATGTCTCAAAATCTAGTTTGTGTGCTACTCTCTGCAAGAGATTTTTTTTTTTACAGAATTAAACTAATTGTTAGGCTTGTTTGTAGAGCATTGTTACACTCTAAAAAAACCTGCAAATTAAAAAAAAAACATGGAAATTCAATATGATTTTTTTTGTTCTAAATGAAAAAAAACCCTTCTGGGTTACATTCAATTTTCCATAAAATGACATATTCCAAAATTCTAAAGTTGATTTTTAAAACTTTTTTATTCGATGAAAAATAAGTTTTTTTTTTGGAATTCTGAGTACGCCATCAAATCGGGTGTCCAATTTTACATTAAAGTCCTTTTGATACCAAATTTCCATCTAACCACCATTTCAGGCTGCAAATTATTGAAAAAGATGTCTTTTTGAGAATGTTTAAAAATTGAAGGGGGTCGTACCGCCCCTCCGTCACGATGAATATATGAAAATTCTTCAAATTTTAAGCTGACACAAAAACAAAAAGCGTTTTCAATTCGTTACTCACGATGCTAATATTCCTGCATAATCTCAAATTACCCCTTCAATCTTGAACCTTCAAGGAAAGTCGGAAAACATTACTAACAAAAACATAAATTAAAAATTTACACCAACGCACAATTATTGTTCCTTCGGTATCCCACTTTTCGCCCCTATGCTCAATCTCAATAAAACTCGATGTAATCCAACCCCACGACGACCCAACGGATAATCCAACGATTTTGGGGCAAAGCAATCGGAAAAACCCTTAAGCCATAAAAAGAGTGGGGGTGTACGACCCCTTTTTTTCCTTCAACATCAAGAAAGATGCCCTCCCCCTCCTCGTCCCTTGTCGAGCCCTTTATCACACGATTAGGCGATTATTCTGGCGCGATCGCCGCTCAGCCCCTAATTGTCTGATATATGACATTTGGGGAGGGGGAAGCGTTTGCTTTCTTGACTATTGCTTTTGCACCACACCCGAAAAAAACGCGTTGCATTATTAATGTGGGTGGGTGAGTGCAAGTGTGTCAGGTTTGTACGTGCCCGTGGGTGTGAAAAGATCAAGTAGCTCAGCCGAGAGTAACAAGATAAAGAAAAGAAAACTACAACTAAACGAAAGAATGACGAGCTCGAATGGAGAGAGAAAGAGGGTAGAAGAAAAAAAAACAAAACGCTTTAATGACGAAACCAAACTAGTCGATTAGTGGAAATAGGTTAATAAAGGAATTATCACACGTGGTGATTGAAGGGTGGCGATTTGATCGTATAAGTTCCATTTTATTTTACCTCTATGATGACGAAAGAAGAAAGAAAACATTCACCGGATGTGTATATTAAACTAGCAGTGTATTGAATTTGCATTATTTAGACAATAAAATTATGTACTGCCTGCGAGAATGTGGCGTTAATTTATTATTTGTTTTGATATTCATTTATCCGGAAAACCCATCTCCTTCCTTCTCTTAAAATTAGTTTAAGTGTATTTTTTTTCAAAATTCTGAATTTAAACTCCTTAATTTCCAACTATTTTGAGTCTAATTTGTCAGGGTTACATACATGAGCAATTCTCTATCAAAACCGGAAATAGATTTTATTTCTATATTTGGCTCAAACTTTGTGGAGGCCTTCCCTATGACCAAAGAAGCTATTTTGTGTTATTGGTTCACCCATACAAGTCTCCATACAATGTTAGATGCTGTCCATACAAAAATGGTACGTAAATATTTAAACATCTGTAACTTTAAAGTCAATTTTCTGATCAAATTGGTGTCTTAGGCAAAGTTGGAGGTATTGTTGAGGACTATCGAGAAAAAAAATAGGTACACGGAAAAATGCAGATTTTTTAATTAACTTTTTTTCACAAAAAATCAATTTCCCAAATTACGTTTTTTTTTAATTTTCGAGATTTTTTGATATGTTTTAAGAATCAAAAACCCCAACTTTTGAACCATAGAGAAGTATGTTAATAGTGAAACTCTCAAAATTCCGCTTCGCAGAAAATTCATTAAATCCATTAAAAAAATGATATTCAATGACTCCTCAATGTTTCATGACAATATTTCATGTTTAAATTTTTGTTCGTTTTTCTCAAAAAACCAAGTTGATTAACGAGTGCCACGATATCTCGAGATGGGATGGACCAAATTGGATGAAATTTGGGATGAAAACTCTCAAGACGTATCGTATCCCGTGTGCTTGACGAAGCTCGAAATTTAAATATAGTTTTTTTTGAAAAAATACAAAAGCAAATAAAAATGTAAAAATTTTTTTTTTTTTTCATTTTTATTTATATAAACGTCTTTCGTCATGCACACGGGACCAGTTTAAAGAGTCTACTTCAAAATTTTGAGTCATTTTGGTCAAAGCAGTGTTGAGATATCGTGAAACCCGTTATTTTAAACTGCTATCTACAAAAAGCTATATCTCGGAAATTATCAACAATATTTTAATGCTCTGAAAACAGATTAAGAAAAAAATAGGTGTGTGCTTATACCAACCTCTGACATTTTTGAAGATTCACAGCTGGTTTTAAAGGAGACATTGGCTATAATCCTATCAAATATCATCCAAGCTTCAACGTACGTATTTTTTGGTATTACGAAAATGCAATGTTTTTCGAAAAAAATAATCAGAATAATTGTTTTTGCAACATGGCTTGATAATGTTCAGAATTTTTTAGTACATTTCGATAGTAATGATATTTTTTGTGAAAAACTCCAAATTTTCACAAAAATTACGTACTTAAAAAAAATACTAAATGGAAAATTAATGTTTTTTTACATTATAGGCAAGGTTGTTAATCGTTATTTTTTACAATATAGGCAATAATTATCGTCGATGATATTATCGTCTAACGATAACGATATTGGTTATCGTTATCGTCGGTAACGATAAAGGTTATCGTTATTCCGATAATTCTATCAGCGATATTTTTATCGTCGATCACGGACGGTAACTTCTATTCTTTTTTTCTTAAGAGTACTCAAATTTTCATAATTCGCAAAATGGGTATCAAACGATACGAAATTTTGCATGCATTTTCACTGTTTTACAGTTTTTTGAACGGAATACTGAAATTTTTACAAAATACTCAAATTTTCATAAAATACTCAAATTTTCACAAAATACCGTATTTTCTCAAAAAACTATTTTCATATAATTCACAGTATGGGTATCAAACGATTCAAAATTTTGCATGTATTTTGACTGTTTTAGAGTTTTTTGAATGAAATACTCAAATTTTCACCGTATTTTCTCGAAAATACACAAGTTTTTATAATTTGTAATATGTGTATCAAACGATTCGAAATTTTGCATGCATTTTCACTGTTTTACAGTTTTTGAATGAAATAGTAAAATTTTCATAAAATTCCGGATTTTATTGAAAGTACCTACTCAAATTTTCATGATTATATTGCAAATCAAACGAAGTGAAATTTTACCTGATTTTTTATTCAAATAACTCATTTTTTTCGAATAATAATCATATAAATTTGAGTATTTTCGAGAAAATACGGTATTTTGTGAAAATTTTAGTATTGCATTCAAAAAACTCTAAAACAGTGAAAATACATGCATAATTTCGAATCGTTTGATACCCATATTGCGAATTATAAAAATTTTAGCATTTTCGAGAAAATTCGGTATTTTGTGAAAAATTGAGTATTTTATTATAAAAACTCTAAAACAATAAAAATACATGCAAAATTTCGATTCGTTTGATACTCATATTGCTTATTAGACAAAAAGTCAAAAAGATACGGTATTTTGTGTTTTTTTTTTTTTTAGGTATTAATACTGAAACTTACCATATTATCAAAAAAATATTTACTAAGAGGAAGCTTGGTAATTCAACATAATTTGGTTGGTATTAGACAATTTTAGAAATAGATTAATTATAAATTATCGTACGTCATCGTCGATAAAATTATCGCCAATAGAATTATCGGATTAACGATAACGATAACGATAGATTATCGATAATTCCTGACGATAACGATAGAATTATCGTTATCATTGTCGAGCCTCGATAATTTTGTCGTTGACAACCTTGAATATAGGATTCAAATGATCTAGACTTTTTCATTCAATTCGAATGTTATTACACAATTTTTAGAAAATACTCAAAATTTTCACAAAACTACGTATTTAAAAAAAAAACATCGTAAAATTCAAGTTTTTTTTTAACAATTTGGAGATCCATTGATCGTGATTTTTTCATACGTTTCGAAAGTAATTACACATTTTTTAAATACTTTTTTTTTACAAGACTACGTATTTTCGTAATTAATACAAAAAATATCAGTTTAGAAAAAATCAGTTTTAAAAAAAAATTACGAACTTACGTAGTTTTAAGAAAATTTTGAATATTTCACAAAATAATATTATTTCTATCGAAATGTGTGAACAAATCCCGATCATTTCAACTTGAATTTCTAGATTTTTTTCGAAAATACGTAGTTTTGTGATTTGTGTCGATTTGGTGTCTTCGGGTAAGTTATGTTCAAAAAAATGGGTAAATTGATTTTTTTAATTTGTTTTATTACTTTTTAAAAGTTAAATTTCCAAAATATTCTTGTTTTTTTTATGTTTTAAAGTAA
Organism: Culex quinquefasciatus; assembly: GCF_015732765.1. Lineage (NCBI taxonomy): Eukaryota > Metazoa > Arthropoda > Insecta > Diptera > Culicidae > Culex > Culex quinquefasciatus. The sequence goes on along the minus strand of NC_051863.1, from coordinate 9,555,010 downwards.
ATTTTCATTTTTTTTATTTTTTTTACATTTTTTTTTTCTATCATTATTGGAAAGAAGTTTGAAAATATTTGAGATTTTTCCTAATATCGCAATTTTCAATAAGTTTCATCTTCGGTCTACATTTTATAGTACCAATCACAAAAAATAAAAATAGAACCTATTTTAGGGACGCTTTTTTTACAGATAAAGTAAAATAAAAACAGAGATTTTTCCGTGTACCATTTTTTTCTGAAACGTCACAATTAAAACCTAATTCTAAACCACAGATACAAATTTTTGAAGCATTTAAGGGGTCATAATCGAGCTACCGTATGTAAATCGAACTATTCAGATTTGATTCGTGATTGAGGTGGCCTCGACTAAATTGAAAAGATTTTTATGTGTCGTTTGGTTCATGTTTCTCTTTTTTACGTTGCATTTAAAATGTACATTAATTTCGCTGTTGTGTCGCACTGTAGCCTTCCAGGGGTGGCTTTTTTTTTGCTGCTCTTGCCGTATTCTGGCGCAAATTACCTGTCCGAATGTTCTTTGTCGCGTACGCGACCATTTACGCGTCACGAGCAGAAGCAGCCGGCGTTGGATGCAGAAGTCGCAAAAATGTCCCATGTAATTGTGTTGCGCCCTTCAATTGGAAATTCAATTTAAATTAATTTAAAAATTGTGTAGCAATTTTTGTAACTAAAAAAAATACTAGCATTTAGGACAGTTTTGCGATTACGCCCCCGCAGCAAAACCAGTGGCAGCAGCTAATTCACACCAGATTGGACGGTAATGAGAGAATTTGTATGTTTTTACCTCAGCCTGGTCGACCGGCACATTTCGAGAGGGGGGTTTTCCCCCAAACCCATCCTCCTCGTTGTTCGGACATTGTGTAACCAGAAATAATGTTTCAATTTGGAAAACCCAGTGCGAAGCCGCACACCGTTTTTCCCCGGTGGAAATTGAATAAAACGGAGCCAACTTTTTAGCCCTTCGGCCAGAAAAAAAAATATGTTGCAGGTGTGCAACCGTTGTTGCTTTGGGGGGAAATTTTATGCCCGAGTTTTTGCTGCTGCTGCTCATTCGCTTGCATAATTGAGACAATTAATTACAGTGTCGTTTTTGGCCCGCTGCCATACGCGGGGTAATTTGGTGCATTTGTGGCGAATTTTGGAAAGTTATGATTAGCGAGCTGTTGAAGAAACCATGTTGCAAATCTAGTAAAAAATAATCCAAAAATTGATAATTTTTTTTGTTCAAAAGAAATTTTGTGTACGGACTTCAACGGGGGAGAAGGATGCGTGGACATACCGTACCAAACACCCTGAGTTTATTTTCTTATTTTTTCAAGATTATTAAGATCTAAACTTTTTTTAAAGAAAATATTGTTTTAAAATATAAGTCAATGCAACTTTTCTTCAAATTTCCTATAAGGATTTTTGTTCTAAAAATTTGGTTGCTTTTTCAGTGAAAAATGCTTGACAAATTGTCTGTGCTTCCCTTTTCCATTTATCTGCAGTTTTTTTCGCCCTTTTTTTGTACACGTGCTGCATTCAAATTCCTCCCAGTTGTTTCCATTTTATGCTAAATTGCAAATCCCAGCGCAGCATATTACGTCCCTCAGTGCCATTCCGAGTCCAGGCGCAAATTTCCCATTGCCACATTTTTCACTTTTTTCCCCTCAGTTTGGTTCGTTCCAACATTATGTACACGTTTCAAGTGAAATTTTCCTCTTTTTGCTTCGTTTTGCCAGAGACATTCCCGCAGGGCAGCCTGATATTAAAATAAAAATCCTGGAAACCTGAATGTTCGTGAAAAGCCAAAATTCAAAATGTAGAGAAAAAACGAAACAATTGAAATCAAAATTAGGACAAACGAAGAGAAGCTACCATTTTAAGACCACCTTTTTTCAATTAGAGAAAACTTTAAAGAAAATTTAAGAAAGTGCTGACAAAAAATTCTACAAAGTACCATGTGCCCCCCTAAAGAAAACAAATTAACGAGTGTGACGAGCAAACTGATAGGAACAATTGAGTAAAAAGTAAACAACATCAGAGTTGAACACAAAAATAAGATAAACAACCTAGGAAACTGCGCTAATCGAATGCTGTGTACAAAGAACTGATTTATGTTATTTGTTTTACGTGGTTCTCTGGGTGTTGCATTTAACGATAAACATCGCTCCGACGGAAGTAGGGACGTTCAAAATAAACCAAATCTTCCGAACTGAGCAAAAAGAAAAAGTAACCATAAAAGTGTCCCTGGCGTGAAAGATCTTTTCCGATCTAGAACCAAACAATATGCTCACACACATCCAAACGAAAAAAATGCAAACAAGTGTACAGAAAAGGATAAGCCGAAAATGTGTGCGTGAAAAAAGAATATTATTACAATCAAAAAAAATCATACGTGCTAAAACCCGGACCTAAAGCAAAGATTTCTTCGAACAAAAAAAACAAAAGACGTATCCAAACATAATAAAAAAAAACAATCGTTTGTGGAACCATTACTGTTAAATTGGTGTTGTACACAGCAAACAGAAAAAAGACAAACGCACACACACCCACAAACAAACAAAAAGGTGTCACATGTACACAGTTTCATCGACGTCTGCACACAATGAAAGAAAAATAGAGAAAACAAAAAACAAATTGATGCGTGTGGCAGCAGTGTGTAATTTGAAAGTACAGTTAAACCTCGCATATGCACCTCATATGGGGGTTTCTTATGCGAAGCACGCATATGCGAGGTACAGGGCTTATGGGATTTTGGCTATATGGGAGACATGGCCTATATTTTTATAAAAAATCAACTAAACTATACAAATTTATAGTGTTTTGGAATCGTTATGAAGTCAGCTTTACAGCTACACCAAATTTACATGGTTTACGATGTTCTAGGTCATCCGAAACTTGGTCAAGTTAAGGCCTATGTGTTCAACGCCGTACAAGTATGAGGTAGGCGATTTGACTGTGGTTTTTGACCACAGGTCATATCCGGATAGCCTCAGGGAGGTTCAGGGACTAGTCTACCGATATGTGGTGATGGTCTGGGTCTTCTGTAGAGTCCCGGGAGGTACGACCGATGGGTCTACCGCCGTAACACGGCAGAGGTCGATGTTTTTTGACCTCAGATCATATCCAGATAGCCTCAGGGAGGTTCAGGGACTAGTCTACCGATATGTGGAAATGTTCTGGGTCTTCTGTGGAGTCCCGAGAGCTACGCCTGAAGGGTCTACCGCCGTAACAAGGCAGAGGTTGGTGGTTTTTGACCTCAGATCATATCCGGATAGCCTCAGGGAGGTTCAGGGACTAGTCTACCGATATGTGGTGATGTTCTGGGTCTCCTGTAGAGTCTCGGGAGTTACGGCCGATGGGTCTACCACCGTAAGAAGATAGAGGTCAGATGTTTTTGACCTCAGATTATATCCAGATAGCCTCAGGGAGGTTCAGGGACTAGTCTACCGATATTTGGAAATGTTCTGGGTCTTCTGTGGAGTCCCGGGAGCTACGCTTGAAGTGTCTATCGCCGTAACAAGGCAGAGGTCGATGGTTTTTGACCTTAGATCATATCCAGATAGACTCAGAGAGGTTCAGGGACTAGTCTACCGATATGTGGAGATGTTCTGGGTCTTCTATAGAGCCCCGGGAGTTACGACCGACGGGTCTACCACCGTAACAAAGCAGAGGTCGATGCTTTTTTACCTTAGATAATATCCAGATAGCCTCAGGGAGGTTCAGGGCTAGTCTACCGATATGTGGTGATGTTCTGGGTCTTCTGTAGAGTCCTGGGAGCTGCGTCCGATGGGTCTACTGACGTAACACGGCAGAGGTCGGTGGTTTTTGACCTCAGATCATATCCGGATAGCCTCAGGGAGGTTCAGGGACTAGTCTACCGATGTGTGGTCATTTTTTGGGTCTTCTGTAGAGTCCCCGGAGTAACGGCGGATGGCTCTACCACCGCAACAAGATAGAGGTCGGAGGTTTTCGACCTCAGTTCATATACGGATAGCCTCAGGGAGGTTCAGGGACTAGTCTACCGATTTCTGGTAATGTGTTGGGTTTTTCTGTAAAGTCCCTAGAGCTACGGTCAATGGGTCTACCGCCGTAACAAGGCAGAGGTCGGTGGATTTTGACCTAAGATCATATACGGATAGCCTCAGGGAGGTTCAGGGACTAGTCTACCGATTTCTGGTAATGTGTTGGGTTTTTCTGTAAAGTCCCTAGAGCTACGGTCAATGGGTCTACCGCCGTAACAAGGCAGAGGTCGGTGGATTTTGACCTAAGATCTTATACGGATAGCCTCAGGGAGGTTCAGGGACTAGTCCACAGATATGTGGTGATGTTCTGGGTCTCCCGTAGAGTCCCGCGAATTACGGCCGATGGGTCTACCTCCGTAACAAGATAGAGTTCGGAGGTTTTTGACTTCAGTTCATATCCAGATAACCTCAGAGTGGTTCAGGGACTAGTCTACCGACTTCTGGTAATGTGCTGGGTCTTCTGTAAAGTCCCGGGAGCTACGGTCAATGGGTCTACCGCCGTAACAAGGCAGAAGTCGGTGGATTTTGACCTCAGATCATATCCGGATAGCCTCAGGAAGGTTCATGGACTAGTCTACCGATATATGGTGATGTTCTGGGTCTTCTGTAGAGTCCCGGGAATTACGGTCAATGGGTCTACCACCGAAATAAGGCAGAGGTCACTGGATTTTGATCTTAGATCATATCCGGATAGCCTCAGGACGGTTCAGGGACTAGTCTACCGATGTGTTATGATCTTTTGGGTCTTCTGTAGAGTCCCGGAAGTAACGGCCCTGAGGCTATTCGGATATGATCTGAGATCAAAAACCACAGACCTATATCTTGTTACGGCGGTAGACTCATCGGCAGTAACTGCCGGGATCTTACAAAAGAATTATCACATCGGTAGACTAGCCCCAGAACCTCCCTGAGGCTATCCGGATATGATCTGAGGTCAAAAACCTCCGACCTCTATCTTGTTACGGTGGTAGACCCAACGGCCGTAGCTCCCGGGACTCTACAGAAGACCCAGAACATCACCACATATCGGTAGACTAGTTATGGTTGTAGACCCATTGACCGTTACTCCCGGGACTCTACAGAAGACCAAGAATATTACCACACATCGGTAGACTAGTCCCTGAACCTCCCTGAGTCTATCTGGATATAATCTAAGGCCAAAAACCATCGACCTCTGCTTTGTTACGGCGGTAGACCCTTCTGGCGTAGCTCTCGAGACTCCACAGAAGACCCAGAACATTTCCACATATCGGTAGACTAGTCCCTGAACCTCCCTGAGGCTATCTGGATATGATCTGAGGTCAAAAAACACCGACCTCTGCCGTGTTACGGCGGTAGACCCATCGGTCGTACCTCCCGGGACTCTACAGAAGACCCAGAACATCACCACATATCGGTAGACTAGTCCCTGAACCTCCCTGAGGCTATCCGGATATGATCTGAGGTCTAAAACTACCGACCTCTGCCGTGTTACGGCGGTAGACCCATCAGACGTACCTCCCGGGACTCTACAGAAGACCCAGAACATCACCACATATCGGTAGACTAGTCCCTGAACCTCCCTGAGTCTATCTGGATATAATCTAAGGCCAAAAACCATCAACCTCTGCCTTATTACGGCGGTAGACTTTTCAGGCGTAGCTCTCGGGACTCCACAGAAGATCCAGAACATTTCCACATATCGGTAGACTAGTCCCTGAACCTCCCTGAGGCTATCTGGATATGATCTGAGGTCAAAAAACACCAACCTCTGCCGTGTTACGGCGGTAGACCCATCGGACGTACCTCCCGGGACTCTACAGAAGACCCAGAACATCACCAAATATCGGTAGACTAGTGCCTGAACCTCACTGAGGCTATCTGGATATTATCTAAGGTCAAAAACCATCGACCTCTGCTTTGTTACGGCGGTAGACCCGTCGGTCGTAACTCCCGGGACTCCACAGAAGACCCAGAACATTTCCACATATCGGTAGACAAGTCCCTGAACCTCCCTGAGGCTATCTGGATATGAGCTGAGGTCAAAAAACACCGACCTCTGCCGTGTTACGGCGGTAGACCCATCGGACGTACCTCCCGGGACTCTACAGAAGTTCCAGAACATCACCACATATCGGTAGACTAGTCCCTGAACCTCCCTGAGGCTATCCGGATATGATCTGTGGTCAAAAACCACAGTCAAATCGCCTACCTCATACTTACGGCGTTGAACACATAGGCCTTAACTTGACGAAGTTTCGGATGACCTAGAACATCGTAAACCTTGTAAATTTGGTGTAGCTGTATAGCTGACTTCATAACGATTCCAAAACACTATAAATTTGCATACTTATGATGATTTTTTATAACAATATAGGCCATGTCTCCCATATAGCCAAAATCCCATAAGACCTGTACCTCGCATATGCAACTCTTGCGACAAAACCGAATCAGGTGGAATGACTCGTATATGCAAAGTTGCATATGCGAGGCGCTCTTATACGAGGTTTAACTGTAAAACAAAAATTAATCGAAAACGCCTTTTCAACAACCGTCATTATCGTCTCGAATTTGCGTTTTTTTTTTCCTCTTCTTTATGTTTTCGCCAAACGAAACAATAACAATGGTTGATTGACGTCTCGACGACGAGTTTGTTTACCTCCCCCCTTCTAAGCTCCACGGAGTAAAGAATTTTTTTTTAGTTTTGCTTCAAGCTGAGCTGAGTTTTGTTGCAATGATTGGAGGCGAACAAAACTAGCGAATTTGATTAGTCGAGGAAAGGTGTGTAGAAAGAGTGAAGCAATAGAAAGAAATGGGTAGACAACAGTTTGACAGAATAGTGCCGCTACTGGATAAGTGAGAAGTATGAGAAGAAAAACAAACAAAAAAACCTTAACAAAAAATAAATTTAAAAAAAAACATCCTACAACGGGAGAACTGGTCGAAAAAAGTGAGTATTCTGTTGTTGAAGGTCTCACAATCATTTAAAAAGGTAAATTTTCCAAGAGGAAGTGTTTATTTTTATTATGCTGTTTTTTACAACTACAAAACAAACATTTCCAATAACTCTTTTGTTTTGTGCTATCGTCTTGTTATAGTAAAGTTCAATATAATTAATTTTTCAACATTTGGTTCCTTTAAAACTTGTTATAAAGTAAGTTAGCCATTTTTGAATAAAAAAAACTTGCTTTTACAATCAAAAAATGTGAAAAAATAGTTTCTTTGCTTAAAACAGCAATTCCGTATGAAAGTAAAAACTCGAAATGTCCGATTTTTTGTATTGAATTTTTTATGTACAGTACCGCAATTTTGTTTTTTTTTAAATATTTTTTTGTCAAATCTAACCTTGTTTTCATCTAATTGCAAATCAACTTAATTGCCCCTGTTCGCATAAATGTCCCATATGCATTTTCATTATTTTTGAATTATTGATACAGTTTGGTTTCAAATCCAAAAATGTTCAGTACTGTATTTTGGAAATATGGAGGAAATCTAGTTTTTTCAAACAAACAAACTTGACTTACGTTTTTTGAACATGGGCAGTAAACTGGTGTATAATACATTGTAAAACCCTTTTTTAAATTTTTTTTAAATATTTATTTGATTTTTACTACAGGTAATTTTCAAAAAGCTGGTATATTTTTTATGAACTTCTCCCATTATAGTAATATATGTAAAAAAAATCCGAGAATTCGAAAAAAATAAGTTAATACAAGGGCCAAAACGGCATTTTAAAGTTTCATATGATCTTTTCAAATATTATTTAAGATTATTAGTCCTCAAACTGACAAAGTTAACATCGACTAAAATAACGAGAAATTACGATTAAGAAAATGCATTTTTTTTCAAAAGTTTATTCTTTAAATCCATATTAACTAGAAACATCATAATGGTCAAATAAAAAACTAATTATTTGAACTAAACTCAAGACTAGTATCCGGCCATTTAAAAATTTTGAGATTAAAAATATATGTTTTCAAATAGTGTTTTCGAAAACACAGTTTTTAAAAAACGTTACATCAAAAATCTCTTGAGTAGTGCTCTACGAAATCGGTCTTATTATTTAATATTATTTTTTTGTATTTTTTAATCCGACTGAAACTTTTTTGGTGCCTTCGGTATGTCCAAAGAAGACATTTTGCATCATTAGTCCATATAATTTTCCATACAAATTTGGAAGCTGAAATGTGAAATGTGAATGAAATATGAAAATTCAAAAATCTGTATTGAAGGAATTTTTGATCGATTTGGTGTCTTCGGCAAAGTTGTAAGTATGGATAAGGATTACACTGAAAAAAATAATACAAGGTAAAAAAATTTGGTGATTTTTACTAACACTTTTTGTCACTAAAACTTGATTTGCAAAAAAACACTATCTCCATTTTTTTTTTAATTTCTAATATGTTTTAAGGTTGATGCCAATTTTTCAGAAATTTCCAGAACAGCCAAAATTCTTGGACCGAGTTATGATTTTTTTTTAATCAAAACTGCTTAAACAAAAAATATCAACAAAGTTCAAAGAAGCAAAATAAAGAGAATTTTCTCGGCTTTTTAAAAATATGAAACTATTGGCACTACGCCCCCCGGGGCATGGCCTTCCTCTAACGTGGGATTTCTGCTCCAGCGCCTCTGACGAGACAGGAGAAAAATATATTTTTTCAAAAAATGGGACACTTATTTTGAAAAATGAATAACTGCGATTATTTTCAAAACAAAAAACTACCTAAAAATGGCTATAACTTGAAAACGGTGCACTTTATGAAAATTTCACTATAGTAGTTTATGCAACAAGTTGCAAAAAGAGGATTTTTCCGCACGAGTCGGTGAACCTCGTTGGATAAATACGAAGAGTGCTGAAAAAATCAAGTTTTGTAACGAGTTCCATACAACATTTTTTGCAATTCCAAAAAACACACACTGAGTGAAATTTTATGTATTTTGTCAATAAATCGTTTAAATCAAAAAAATGTTGAAAAGTGTTTCGAAACAAGTGCTGAAAAGTTCAACTTTTCAGCATTTATTTTGAAAAGTGTCGCTATTCGATTCTGTTATTTTTGGTTCAGAAAAGTAGGCTATTTCTTCGTACAAGAATTACAAGAAAAGTAAGTAGTTTCACGACGGAATTGCAAAAAAAGTACATTTTGATTGCAAATTCGATTTTACATCGAAAACATCGCACCTTTCAACTTCATAGAGAGGATAAGCTCTTTCAGGCCTGATGGGTCATATGACTTACAAATGAATATTTTCAAAATTAGCCTTTGGTTTTTGTACGATCACAAGAAAAATTTCACTGACTAAAAAAAAAATATACGTATTTTAAAGGGTTAAACTAACAAAAAAATGATTCTTACTCAAGTTGAATTAATTTTGTAATCAACGGTGCATTTCAACCAGGGCTTTTGCACCGAGATTTCTGTTAGTCACATTTTAGTATTTCGAATGTTACTGGAATTCGGTCCTAACCAGGTCCCAGCACCGAAAAGGACCTAATAAAAATAATTTTATGAAAAAAATGTTACTGGAACTTTTGACGTGATTTTGAATTCAAATTGATTACTAAATTATTTAATACCAGAAATGGAACCGTAAGTTCGACAATTTTTTAATAAGAAGACAACAGTTTTCTTAGTTGCTGTGCATCCTTTAATAAAAATGTAAACAAGGTGCTGATTGAAAAAATAACATGATCTAGCAAAACATCCAACAGGATCAGCCACCTCCCAAGTTGAAATAACAAATCCATAAAAAGTTTTGCAAAACCAGCTACCGAGGGTAACGACTCTCCGTTTGCCGTTTCCCAAGGCAAACAAATTACGAATCGCCACCCCGCCACTGGCCCACGGCAGGGCCGTGTATTATGTTGCAGTTGCCATTTGAACTCACCTGACTGTGCGAATCTGCGCAAACAAAACTGTAAAACTTATTTTCCCATCCCACCCTTCGGGGGGACTGCTTCAACACAGTAAGCAAGTACCCATAACGAGTCCTGGCGCAGTTATGTTTAAATTTTGCATTTCTTCTGCATATCTTGTTTACCTTTTTGCTGTAATGGCGTCTCGTTTTTAATCGTTCCCGCGAAACCCGAGGATTATGTCGCGCGTGGGTGGTGCACGGTGTGGTCATTTTGAGGATTTTGTACTTTTATTTTTTATTTTTGACAATCATGTAATTTATGACAATTTAACTTGTGACCCACTTGGTTTGAACTTTTTTTGTTTTTTTTTTACAAACCTTTCAATAAAAAAAGTGGAACCAGAACCACTTTCTACTGACCACTCGAGCAGACGGAAATTACTTGGGAATAACATTTTTTGATATTTAAAAATACTAGGCCAATAACATTTTATGTTATTTATAAAAAGATTTGTTATTCGTCGTTATGATTTTTCTGCTATATTTTTTTTGTTATTTTAACAACTAATCCTATCATCCCAATAACAGTTGAAGTTTTAGTTTCATAACAAAATATGTTATTCCAAAGTTGTTTTGGCTTTCAACCAATGTTAGACCAATAACAAATTTTGTTATGATAACATAAACTGTTATTCAACTTTTATGCAAACATGGAATTTTCAACAACAATCTATAACACTTTTTGTTATTTTAACAGTATTTGTTATTGAAATGGCATGAATTTTGCTATTACCGTCTGGCCGGGCAACTCACTGCAGGCACAACTTTTGCCTCATTTCTGTCATAATGTCACAATTTCTACCCTTTTACCCCTTTCCTCCACAGCTAGCAGTTCCGTTATTATTATTATCATTTTACCTTCTCTTGCCTCCTCATAAGTACACTTTTCACAACATTTTCTCTTCTTTCTTTTTTTTTTCGTTCATTTCAATTACATTACGCCTCCGGGTGGTGTTCCGAGCGCGCAGGGTTCAGGGGTTAACCATAAAAAAAAGCAGAAGGGGTTTTGCCGAGCTCGTTCGGAAAATGCCACTGGCGTTTAAAAAAGTTATGATTTTTCATAGGGCAAAGTGGTGGTGGGGACCTAGGCTCATCCCGGCTCTGATGGGAACCCGGTTTATTGGAGGGATGTGGTGGAAGAAAAACTGAAAAATAATCTAGCGAAATTGGCTCTTTGAGAAGGGTAGCGAAACCCAGACGACGCAGTAACGATCGTGCTTTGTATTTATCGTTTGTTTATTAAGTGAATAAAGGGAAAAGTGTTTTCAATTAGCACTGAAGTGTTAGTATAATTTCAAATTTTGCAGGTTGATGACCATTATGAAAATTTGAACATATTTTTGACTTCACTGAACCAACGACAGAAAACTCACTTGAAATCCCGTGTAAAAATCCAATAAAATCCCCAAAAAAATTAACCACAAATCATAAGATAAAACAAAAACAATACACAACACAAAAAATTGCTTTGGGAGATTGCTTTAACTGAGTGTACATAATTTTCTATATACATTTAGCATATAAAAGGAAGAAAAAAAGACAACATAAATATAGATCGAATGAAAACGAAAAAAAAGTGAAAGAATAAACGCGTTGAAATAGCAAGTACAGAGTAGTAGATATGGCCGAAAAGTACCTTCCAACCTGCGAAGTAAAAGAAACAAGGAGCTACTCCTTGAGCGCGCTCGAAATTGTTCAGTGAGCTGACTGCCACCATCCGAGGAAGCAACTCTCCTCTTCTAGACTGTGTAAAAAAAAGTAATACTTTATTCTTTCATCTCTTACCAACTTCCTCTCTGTGTGTGTACCAAGTACGAAACGTTGTTAAACTGTAGAATATCTTACTAGCTGCAACCTTTGCAGTACTACCTTCTTTTTTGTGTCACACTAGGCTGATTCAAACATCTCAGATTGACGATTTAGGTCCTCCCTGCCCGGACAGACGGCAATAACAAAATTCATGCCATTTCAATAACAAATATTGTTAAAATAACAGAAAGTGTTATAAAATTTTCTTGGAAAATCAATTTTTGCAAAAGGGTTTAATAACAGTTTATGTTATTGGTCTGAAATTGGTTGAAAGCCAAAACAACTTTGCATTAACATTTTTTGTTATGGAAGAATACCTCCAACTGTAATTGGGATGAGCGGATTAGTTGTTAAAATAACAAAAAAATAATAACAAAGATTTGTTCGAAGAATAACAAAATTTGTTATAAATCTGTTATTGCAATAACAATTCAATAACAAAAAAATCATAACAACGAATAACAAATTTTGTTAAGCATAACATAAAATGTTATTGGCCTAGTATTTTCAAATATCAAAAAATGTTTTTCCCAAGTTATTTCTGTCTGCTCGGGTAGAACAAAACTTGCCTGAAAGCAACGCCTGAATGTATGCAAAGTTTTGCAGTTGACTAGATGACCGCAAACCGAAATTGGATCAGTCTAACCTACAAAGAAAGAAATGCCCTAACACAATTCTTCAACGGTTTCTCCTCAGAAACATTTTTCAAACGTTTGAAAATCTACTTTATCGCTCTTCTACTTCTTCTTCTCGTTACGGAACTGACTATGGAATCCCTCTTCTAAAGAAAAAAAATAATCAAGCTGAAATATATAACCGAATAAAAAAAACGGTGGCGAGCAGCAACAACTTGAACACAACAAAAAAAACGAATATTTTTATATGAAACCAAACTCACTGAAGAGAGAGAGAGAGAGGGAACCAAAAAGCGCCACCGAGATAAAAAACGAAAAAAACGAGGATTTAAAGATAAAAAAACACAAGAACGTTGAGTGCCTTAGTTTTTTGTACTGCATAAGGAGTAACCGTAACAAACACGCGCGCCCTACTAGATGAAAAAAAGTAAACAAAACAAAAATGTGTATGTATCTTAAAAAGTGAAATCACAAGTATTTTTGTACACGAAAGCCCCACACGATAAATAAAAAAAAAATACGCACCACACCACGAGTGCTGTGTGCTAAAACTCTTTCGGGGGAAAAGCCCACTGCTTGAAGCTTTCGAGCCTTCCAAGGATGGCAGCAACTCACTGAACAATTTTGCGAGAAACGTTTTTTTTATTTTTAAGCTGAAAATAAACTTTTAGATTACAAAACAAAATGAGACACGCAGTATGAACGTTGACATTTCGAGAAAAAAATATTTTGTAAAGCAACAAATTTTTACAGAAAAAGATCGAAAGTAGTTTTGAAGTTCCATGGCAGGGTTGCCAGATCACCGAATTTTATAACTTGTAAGAAAGTTCTTCGGATTACTTATTCCACGAAGCTCAAAAATGTGAGTACGTCATTCAAATATAAATCAAAATAAATTTTGCTAAAAGTGCAGTGTTCCCAGACCTCGAAGTTGTCAGACTTTTAAGAAAATTATTTCAAATACTTATTCAAACATTTTTAGAAACAAAGTTCTGGAATTCATCTACGCAGAGAAAAAAATCAATTCCAGCAATCGTGAATTGTGTTCATGAATTTGAGAACCGCAAAGGAATTTACTCATGAGTATGGTGCATTTGTACTTTAAAGGTGAATATTGAGGTTTTTAACGATAAAATTATCGAGGTTCAATTACGATAGTTCTGTCGTTATCGTTATTGCGATAGTTCTATCAGCGATAATTTGATCGACGATAACGAACGATAACCTATTTTTTATATATTACTAAAATTAACCTAATCCAACCAAATTATATTAAATTTTCAAAGAATTCTCTCAGAAAATATATTGTTAATAATATGATTAGTTAATATAAACTAAAAACTCAAAAAATACCGTATTTACTCGATAATACTCCCTTTTTTTTTGATTCGCAATAACTGTAACAAACGATTCGAATTTTGCATGCATTTTTTACTGTATAAGAGTTTTTTTTTTTGATAATATTTTAAGTTTCAAAGTATAAATAATAAAAAAAAAAATAAAATACTGTATTCTTTTAAAGAACTCAAATTTACATAATTTGCAATATGGGTATCAAACGAAGCGAAATTTGGTATGCTTTTCCACTGTTCTAGTAATTTTGGAATTAAATGCTATATTTTTCACAAAATAACAGATTTTAAAATAAAACATACTCTAATTTTTACACAAAAAACGTATTTATTTTAGAAAATACTACAATTATCATGATTTGCATCATGGTTTTGATTTTCACCTTTATTAGAGTTTTTTTTTTTTTTGTTGAAAATTTCACAAAGTACCGTATTTTTTAAAGTACTCAAATTTTCAAAATTTGCATCATGGGCATCAAACGATTAGAAATTTTGCATGAGTTTTCATTGTTTAAGAGTTTTTGAATAAAATACTCAAATTTTCACAAAATACCGTATTTAAAAAAAACTAAAATTTTCATAATTTGCATCATGGGTATCGAACGATTTGTAATTTTGCATACATTTTCACTGTTTGAGAGTTTTTGGGATAAAATACTACAATTTTCACAAAATACATTTTTTTTAAAGTACTCAAATTTTTATAATTTGCAATATGGGTATCAAACGTATTGAAATTTTTCATGCAATTTCACTGTTTTTTAGTTTTTAAAGGAAATATTCAAATTTTCACAAAATACCGTATATTTTGAAGTACTCAAATTTTCTTTGTTTTTAATATGGGTACCAAACGATTTGGAATTGTTCATACATTTTCACTGTTTGATAGTTTGTGAAATAAAATACTAAAATTTTCACAAAATACAAAATTCATAATTTGCAATATGGGCATCAAACGACGCTAATTTGTGTATGCATTTTCACAGTTTTAGAAGTTTTAGAGTAAAACATCTGGACTAATAAAAATCTAAAAATTGAACCTGAGAACTACGCTTTGTTTGATACATTTGTAGCAAATTATAAAAAATTGAGTATTTTCAAAAAATACAATATTTTTTGGAAAATTTAGTATTTAACAACAAAAAAAAAAACAAATAAAAGTAAAAAGCATACCTTATTTCGGTTTCTTTGATACCCATAATAGTAATAAGAAAAATTTGCGTATTTCAGAAAAAAACAGTATTTATTATCAAAAAAAATATTCTAAGTTTGAAAATTGAAAATTTAACATGATATTAATAGAATAAGTCAACTTAAGAAAGATTTTAATCTATCGATCAACAACCTTGAATATTCGTGGTTCTCAAATTCATGAACACAATTCACGATTTCGCGAATTGACCTTTTTCCGTGTATTTGGTATTATATTTGGTTTGATAAAGATCTGTAACTATAACAAAAGTTTATAAATTAGAACTTATCGGAAAGAGTCCTTCAAACACATAGCAGATATGATAAGTGCTCGAGATTTGAGTAAATGCAAATGTCACTTTCACCTAAGTTCACATAACTTTGGACAGGGTTGCCAGATCTTCAATTTTCTCAAACTTTCAACGTTCCTGCTGTGGTCTCGTACCCCTCGATAGTTATTACGCTTAATCCGGTGACTGCTCGACGTAGTCAAAGGATCCCCCCCTCACGAAGGCATATCTATTTAGAAATGAGAGCTGATAAACAAAAAGCAGAAAATGAGCATGGAACGGCTAGCGAGTGTAGATTAGAGTTAAAAATGTTAATAGTTAGATATGTAGATACGTATATTTTTTTCAAATTTAAATAATCCTTTAAATTCTGCTACATTAAAAACCAGTTGGCGGCAGCTTCGGTCAACATTCTGCTGAAATTGTCGCCAACATTAAAAAATACACAACGTTCGCTGCACAACACAAGTGGAGCGTACTGACGAAATCTCCATAACTGACTCCATGAGTGATTAATTAGTTAAATTTAAATACCAACCATTTAAACGTACGTTAAAAGTTGGGGACACTACTGAATAATTAAATACCGAAATAAAAGCATGTAACGAATGTCCCAGCCGGGAGTAAAATGATGAATAGTAATAAATTTAATTATTTGCATGCTAATAGAAAAATAAAAAGAAGAACAAGCTGTCATTATGGAAATGCATGGTAACTGTTTTCCCCCTTCCAAATTTTATAAATTGTGCGTAACAAAATATGGAAACACCAAAATTTAAATCCAAACCTGTCATGACACACGATAAGCCAAACGCAAAACTGAAAGGGATTGATAAGGAATAAAAGCTCAATCTCGTCGAACAGCAGAGATATTTTTTCTTCTTTTCGCTTTGATCCTTATTAAATCGAATCCAACGGAATATCACACATCGAACGCACAGTCGACCGGAAATGGACACTTTATTTTTCATACTTGTCAGGCACAAATAAATCGCGTGGCAATAAATTGCGCAAAAAGTTCGACAAATGGCACACCATTATAACCCATCAACAATCGAACTCATAGTGTAAATTGTACTCAAAGTAATTTTTCAACATTTTCCAATCATCACTTTATTTTCCATCGTTTGTAAGCCCCCGAAAAAGTGTAAAAAATATTTAAATAAAAAAACGGTGTAATTTATAGAGCTCGAAAAACCCATTACACGTCAGCAAACTATGTACTACCAGCAAAAAAAAAAGAACTAAAAATGTCATAAACAACTGAATACAAAAAAAAGTGGTATAACACGATGTCAAACTTTACATAAAGGTATAAAGGTTATGGAGAGCGAGCACCAAAAACGAATCGAAAACTCACACACACTCGAAGTATATGTATGTATAGACAGGAGAGTTGAAGCATCCAGAGACGGGAGCCAGAAACAAAATGTAAAATGAGATTAACAACTTGCTGAGAAACAAAGAAACAAACAAAAAAATATATAAAAGTAACGTATTTATGACTATTATAGAAATTTATGAAAATTTATTCTGTTAATAATAAACCACTAAACTAAACCTTGTACATAATTAAAGAGAAATAAACAACAACAACAAAAAGAAAATGAAAAAAAAGAAGAAATAAAAAGTATTTGAAAAAATCTGTTCTATTAACGGTGTGTGTGACTCAAGGGAACAAAAAAGAAACTGACCTTCTAAATTGTAAAAAATATGTAAGTGTTTATGGAACATACATGACCAATCTGACTAAGAGCTTTTTTTAAATAATAATATAGAGTACAATTTCGCAAACTTTTTCCATGTATCCCAAAAGAGTTTAATTTTGAGAGCATCAAGCGGAATTTTCAAGCAATATGGCCCCAGAAGCTAGCCCGAAAATTTGAGCGCATTTGGTTAAGGTTTTGACCTTAAGATATAATGCAATTTCAATAAATTTAATTTGCTGATTTGTAATTTTTTAAGTTATTTCTTTAGTTTTCCTACACCCGGTGAAAATTTCTTAAAAAAGAGTTTAGTGATAAGTTTTTTTTATTCAACTTATTATTACTAAAAGTTGAATTCTCAAAATACATATTTTTTAATTTTCGATTTGCGTGATGGTGCAGAATCTACTTAAAAAGCCATAAATTTTTGATAAAATCATATTTATCGGGAAATATCGAAATCTGAACAAAAAAATATTAAAAAAAAAACAAAATACTATTCTTAAAAGAAAAGCACCTTTGAAAAAAAAATTAAGAGTTGTGAAAATTTATTATAATTTTCTCTCTGGAACGTTGAAGTCGGACAATTAGTTAAAAAAAAAAAACATTTTTATTTAAAAAAAAAACCCCTGACAATAAACGGTGTATTTTATCAAAAATTGGGAACAGCTAGTTTTTATTGCAAGATTCTATTGTAAGTTTTAAAATTTTGTTTGACAGTATTTTGGATTTTCCAAAATTCACATTTTGTCGAACAAATTTAACTCCATTACCAGTTTTTGAATTTTGTGACAATAACATAACCATAATGATATAGAAAAGCATTTTGTGATTCTTTTTGCGCGTTTTTTATAATATTAGGCTTGAAATTTATTTAATTTTTTTTATGAGCCACCCTCTCAACTTCCATTGCAGCTGAGGGATAAAATTTTAAAACCTCACTAAGCATATAAAAAAAATCTCTGAAAGTATAAAATTCATATTTTGGGGATCCAACATATAGTGATGAAAATTCAGGTTAAAAAAATCTGGAATTTGTTTTCCATGTACTTATTTTTTTTTCTAAACAGCCCTAAGTCTTTGGCGAAGACACCAAATCCATCATTCCTTACCAAAGGGAAATGCTTGGACAAAGTTTCGTTCAAACAAATGAATACAAATAAATTCAAAATTAACTATCTCGAGAAAAAAAAACAAGATAATTTCTCACCTTGAAAATTAAGTCGGAAAATTGCTTTAAAAACTAATACTTCATTAACATTTTTTGATTGCTTGGGAATTTGAAATAATGTTTCAACAAATCTCACGATTTGTTCTTCAGATAAGAGTGAACATTTATGTTTTGTATAGTCGATTGGAGTGATTGCCAAAACAGTTTCCACGGTGTTTATGGATAGCCCCAAAAATAGATATAGGATGTTCTTTTGTCCAATTCTCTCTTCGTGATCATCATCGAAAAAATATCGTCAATAACAATTGCAATAAAAGGTACTGGTGGTAATGTTACACATGACCAATATGACAAAGAACTGTGTAAAACTTGAAATCTTTTGGTTTATGATATTAAACGAACTGTCATTTGGACTCTGTTTACAGCGGCACACTGGGGTCCTATAGCACAGTACTCAGTACAGTACAATGTTTGCACTATTCATCTAAGTGTAACTTACCTTTAAATCGTCATCCAACACCGAGATGCAAGTATCGACGATCGATCCGCCTATTACAACCTGAAAACAAAACATAAGAGAAATACATAACCTTTCTTGACCTCCCAGTTTGCGAAAATATGTGTGTCAAGCCCCCGTTCCGTCCGAATGAAAATGAGTTCAAAATGTAGCAAGGCATTCGAAGAAACTTATCGTCAAATGAAGCGCGCTCCGAGCGTCGACAGGGAAAGAGAAACTTTACTTAACGATCCAGATGCAAAACTTTCAACTAACCGGCACTCGCTGACTGCTGCTACTAATCCCGCTGCTTGCCGTGCTCCTCTCAGACACACTTTTCACTTGACCGCTTTCAATCCGATTCAACTCGACGGCGATTTCCGCCGCCACGCTCGCATTATTCTTAATCAGTGCCATATCTAAAAATGAGGTTAAAAAGAAGGGGAATTAGAACTCTGCGATGAGCGGTTTCTGGCTCCGACGTCGAACTCACTGGATTGCAAACTCTTTCCTTGGGTAATTTTGGACACCGCCGCCAGAATGAACGGGGTCACCTCTTTGCCGCCGATGTTCTGTCGCGTCGCTTCCGCAAGGGCTTCAGCGATGGCGCCGTCCATGAGCGCCTGGTCTAGGGCATGCTCGGTCGGGATGGGAACACCAATCAAAAATCCGGACCTCAACCCGAGCGCCCCGTTGACACTAATCGCGTTAGCCGCCTCGCCAGCACTGTCAAAATTATAGACGGCCTTCGATCCACTGCGCCGGGTGTAAAACGCCGGAAAGTCCCGCTCGGAACTCCCGTACGAGGCGACACAAACTCCTTGCGTTTCCTGAAAACGGGAAGAATCTGCGATGAGAATAATTTTGCAAGCCAATTTCGTAACCCCTTACCAAGTACTCCAACGTCCGCGGAATGTCCAAAATCGACTTGACCCCGCTGGAAACGACCGCCACCGGCGTCCTCCCCAACTCCACCAAATCCGCCGACACGTCCAGCGAGTCCTCACCTCCGCGGTGCACACCCCCGATGCCACCCGTCGCAAACACCCGGATGCCGACCATGTCCGCGATGAGCAGCGTACCGGCAACGGTCGTGCCGCCACTTAATCCCTTGCCCAGTACGAACGCCAAATCACGGCGCGAGGTTTTAATCGTGTCGGATTGGGCCAACCGTGCCAACTGGTCCGCCGTGGTGCCCACCTTGATGCGACCGTCCACGATGGCGATGGTGGCCGGGATGGCGCCCTGAAAAGGGAAGGGGGGGGGGGGGAGAAACAAAAGATAATGCCACATTAGAATTGGGGAGGGTCTTGGTACAGTGGACGTAATCCTTTGGTTGTACAGGGCCATTGAAAGTTTCATCCGGTTTTGCTACCGGCTGTCCAACGAGGATTATCTTTCAAACATTTTTTGTAAATTACAGATAATGAATTTTCAGAAAACTTAACTGAGCAATTCTCTACGAAAACGGTCTTTTTTCTTCAATTTTAATTTTTGTATTTTTTAATCCGGTTGAAACATTTTTGGTATGCCCAAAGAAGCCATTTTGCATGATTAGTTTTTCCATATAATTTTCCATACAAATTTGGCAGCTGTCCATACAAAAATAATGTATGAAGATTCAAAAATCTGTATCTTTTGAAGGATTTTCTTTGATCGATTTGGTGTCTTCGGCAAAGTTGTAGAAATGAATATGGAATACACTAAAAAAATGAAATGAAATGACCGAGCCACGTAGCCCAGCGGTAACGCTTCCGCCTCGTAAGCGGTAGATCGGGGTTCAAATCCCGGCTCGGACCAACACAACTGGTGATCTTTTCCCTTCTGGAATCGATTTCTTAGTAAAGGGAAGGTAGTGTATCGTCACAAACTGGACCTTATCACGACACCTTAGGGAGGCGACCTATGGAATGTTAACATAAACCTTAACATGTTAACATTAAGTTGAGAATGAAACTGCCACTGAATCCGCTTTGTAAATGCCGGCCCCGTTACTCTTCAAGGGTGTTCCCCTCAGGAACTGGGAAAGATTTACTTTACTTAAAAAAATAATACACGGTAAAAAATTGTGATTTTTTATTTCACTTTTTGTCACTAAAACTTGATTGGCAGAAAAACACTTTTTTATATATGTTTTAGAGGACATCAAATGCCAACTTTTCAAAAAATTTCCAGGTTGTCCCAAAAATCTTTGTGCGAGTTATGAATTTTTGAATCGATACTGATTTTTCAAAAAATCGAAATATTGGTCGCAAAAATGTTGTCCACTTCATTTTTCGATGTGAAATCAAATTTGCAATCAAAAAGTACTTTAGTGAAATTTTGAGAAAGTGCACCGTTATCAAGTTAAATACATTTTTAGGTGACTTTTTTGAAAATTGTCGCAGTTTTTTTTTTTTTTTAATTAGTGCAAATGTTTGCCCACTTTTGAAAAAAATATTTTTGAAAAGCTGAGAAAATTCTCTAAACTTTGCTTTCTTGAACTTTGTTGACCCTTAGTTGTTGTGATATTGTCATGCAAAAGTTTGAAAACAGGAAAATTTATGTTTTCTAAGTCTTTCTAAAACAACCAACCATTTTCTAATGTCGATATCTCAGAAACCGAAGCTCCGATTTTCAATGTTAAAATATGAAACATTCGTGAAATTTTGCAATCTTTTCGAATTTTTTTTTTTCAAGATTTTAAATCAAAATTTACATTTAAAAAAGGTGTAATATTGAATGTTTGGCCCTTTTGAAATGTTAGTAAATTTTGTAAATTTTGTAAATTTTGCAAATTTTGTAAATTTTGTAAATTTTGTAAATTTTGTTTATTTTGTAAATTTTGTAAATTTTGTAAATTTTGTAAATTTTGTAAATTTTGTAAATTTTGTAAATTTTGTAAATTTTGTAAATTTTGTAAATTTTGTAAATTTTGTAAATTTTGTAAATTTTGTAAATTTTGTAAATTTTGTAAATTTTGTAAATTTTTAAATTTTGTAAATTTTGTAAATTTTGTAAATTTTGTAAATTTTGTAAATTTTGTACATTTTGTAAATTTTGTAAATTTTGTAAATTTTGTAAATTTTGTAAATTTTGTAAATTTTGTAAATTTTGTAAATTTTGTAAATTTTGTAAATTTTGTAAATTTTGTAAATTTTGTAAATTTTGTAAATTTTGTAAATTTTGTAAATTTTGTAAATTTTGCAAATTTTGTAAATTTTGCAAATTTTGTAAATTTTGTAAATTTTGTAAATTTTGTAAATTTTGTAAATTTTGTAAATTTTGTAAATTTTGTAAATTTTGTAAATTTTGTAAATTTTGTAAATTTTGTAAATTTTGTAAATTTTGTAAATTTTGTAAATTTTGTAAATTTTGTAAATTTTGTAAATTTTGTAAATTTTGTAAATTTTGTAAATTTTGTAAATTTTGTAAATTTTGTAAATTTTGTAAATTTTGTAAATTTTGTAAATTTTGTAAATTTTGTAAATTTTGTAAATTTTGTAAATTTTGTAAATTTTGTAAATTTTGTAAATTTTGTAAATTTTGTAAATTTTGTAAATTTTGTAAATTTTGTAAATTTTGTAAATTTTGTAAATTTTGTAAATTTTGTAAATTTTGTAAATTTTGTAAATTTTGTAAATTTTGTAAATTTTGTAAATTTTGTAAATTTTGTAAATTTTGTAAATTTTGTAAATTTTGTAAATTTTGTAAATTTTGTAAATTTTGTAAATTTTGTAAATTTTGTAAATTTTGCAAATTTTGCAAATTTTGTAAATTTTGTAAATTTTGCAAATTTTGTAAATTTTGTAAATTTTGTAAATTTTGTAAATTTTGTAAATTTTGTAAATTTTGTTAGTTTTGTTAATTTTGTTAATTTTGTTAATTTTGTTAATTTTGTTAATTTTGTTAATTTTGTTAATTTTGTTAATTTTGTTAATTTTGTTAATTTTGTTAATTTTGTTAATTTTGTTAATTTTGTTAATTTTGTTAATTTTGTTAATTTTGTTAATTTTGTTAATTTTGTTAATTTTATTAATTTTGTTAATTTTGTTAATTTTGTTAATTTTGTTAATTTTGTTAATTTTGTTAATTTTGTTAATTTTGTTAATTTTGTTAATTTTGTTAATTTTGTTAATTTTGTTAATTTTGTTAATTTTGTTAATTTTGTTAATTTTGTTAATTTTGTTAATTTTGTTAATTTTGTTAATTTTGTTAATTTTGTTAATTTTGTTAATTTTGTTAATTTTGTTAATTTTGTTAATTTTGTTAATTTTGTTAATTTTGTTAATTTTGTTAATTTTGTTAATTTTGTTAATTTTGTTAATTTTGTAAATTTTGTTAATTTTGTTAATTTTGTTAATTTTGTTAATTTTGTTAATTTTGTTAATTTTGTTAATTTTGTTAATTTTGTTAATTTTGTTAATTTTGTTAATTTTGTTAATTTTGTTAATTTTGTTAATTTTGTTAATTTTGTTAATTTTCTTAATTTTGTTAATTTTGTTAATTTTGTTAATTTTGTTAATTTTGTTAATTTTGTTAATTTTGTTAATTTTGTTAATTTTGTTAATTTTGTTAATTTTGTTAATTTTGTTAATTTTGTTAATTTTGTTAATTTTGTTAATTTTGTTAATTTTGTTAATTTTGTTAATTTTGTTAATTTTGTTAATTTTGTTAATTTTGTTAATTTTGTTAATTTTGTTAATTTTGTTAATTTTGTTAATTTTGTTAATTTTGTTAATTTTGTTAATTATGTTAATTTTGTTAATTTTGTTAATTTTGTTAATTTTGTTAATTTTGTTAATTTTGTTAATTTTGTTAATTATGTTAATTTTGTTAATTTTGTTAATTTTGTTAATTTTGTTAATTTTGTTAATTTTGTTAATTTTGTTAATTTTATTAATTTTGTTAATTTTGTTAATTTTGTTAATTTTGTTAATTTTGTTAATTTTGTTAATTTTGTTAATTTTGTTAATTTTGTTAATTTTGTTAATTTTGTTAATTTTGTTAATTTTGTTAATTTTGTAAATTTTGTTAATTTTGTTAATTATGTTAATTTTGTTAATTTTGTTAATTTTGTTAATTTTGTTAATTTTGTTAATTTTGTTAATTTTGTTAATTTTGTTAATTTTGTTAATTTTGTTAATTTTGTTAATTTTGTTAATTTTGTTAATTTTGTTAATTTTGTTAATTTTGTTAATTTTGTAAATTTTGTTAATTTTGTTAATTTTGTTAATTTTGTTAATTTTGTTAATTTTGTTAATTTTGTTAATTTTGTTAATTTTGTTAATTTTGTTAATTTTGTTAATTTTGTTAATTTTGTTAATTTTGTTAATTTTGTTAATTTTGTTAATTTTGTTAATTTTGTTAATTTTGTTAATTTTGTTAATTTTGTTAATTTTGTTAATTTTGTTAATTTTGTTAATTTTGTTAATTTTGTTAATTTTGTTAATTTTGTTAATTTTGTTAATTTTGTTAATTTTGTTAATTTTGTTATTTTTGTTAATTTTGTTAATTTTGTTAATTTTGTTAATTTTGTTAATTTTATTAATTTTGTTAATTTTGTTAGTTTTGTTAATTTTGTTAATTTTGTTAATTTTGTTAATTTTGTTAATTTTGTTAATTTTGTTAATTTTGTTAATTTTGTTAATTTTGTTAATTTTGTTAATTTTGTTAATTTTGTTAATTTTGTTAATTTTGTTAATTTTGTTAATTATGTTAATTTTGTTAATTTTGTTAATTTTGTTAATTTTGTTAATTTTGTTAATTTTGTTAATTTTGTTAATTATGTTAATTTTGTTAATTTTGTTAATTTTGTTAATTTTGTTAATTTTGTTAATTTTGTTAATTTTGTTAATTTTATTAATTTTGTTAATTTTGTTAGTTTTGTTAATTTTGTTAATTTTGTTAATTTTGTTAATTTTGTTAATTTTGTTAATTTTGTTAATTTTGTTAATTTTGTTATTTTGTTAATTTTGTTAATTTTGTTAATTTTGTTAATTTTATTAATTTTGTTAATTTTGTTAGTTTTGTTAATTTTGTTAATTTTGTTAATTTTGTTCATCATGATTCGAAGCTACTACGTTCAAAATATTACGAGCACAAAACTCTCTGTCGGAAAAAGTTTCTGTGGCGAACAAAACCACGCTTGAATTTAGTTTTAATTGAAAGTGCGGTTTAGCAAAGCCCCTCGCCAGACCGAACCATAGAAGTGCGTCCAGATCCCGTCCCCCGGAGGTCCAGAATCTGTGAGCGGGCAATCAAACGAGATTAGGAAAAACAGAGAGAAAGAGGAAAAGCACTTTGCCTTACTAGGTATACTTGCTTTTACAAGCATCGTTCGACATGGTGCAATGCAGAAATTGCACACTGCACCCACAAGAACAACTTTTTCCTCCTGCTAGAAGTAGCAGCAGAAGCGTTTCCGTTTAATATTCAATTCCGAAAGCCCTCCCCTAAATGTATGCAGGATAATTATTTCCAGCGAAAACTTTCTCCCACCAGAAAACACAGCATCTTCCTTCTGCAGAACCTACCTTTTGACGAACAATCTGCTCCACCTCGAGGGCCGTCTCCAGGTTGTGGGGGTACGGCATGCCGTGGGTGATGATGGTGGACTCGAGGGCCACCACCGATCCGGGAGAACCGCGCAGGGCCTCGTGCACACGGGGATCGATGTCCACCAGGGGGCTGCGGGAAAAAGATCAGTTCAGAATAGACAAATAAGTAAATTTTAGATGCATTTTCGGTTACGTCTTAATTGTTCCTTTTATTGAAAAAGACGATAAAAATATTGTACTTAAAACGATATCACCGAAAACACTCAAAAGCTAAAAAAAATCGTCAAACTAACTTACCTTAACTTAGATAAATCGGCATACGTTCGTCTCACGAATGCTTTACTGTTAACCAACGAAGGTAAACTTTTTGTCAAGCGAAGCATTTTTATCTGAAAATATAGAATATTTGGTAAATTATAAAATCAAATTCATACACGTTGAGGAAAAAAAACTAAGTTATTGAAAATTCACAATTCAAACTATTCATTTTATGCATGAAGGCAATTCATATATTGAAAAAAATATAGGGGAAATATACCCATTTTAATCACTCTAAGCCGTTCGACCAATTCTCATCACTTTTGCCGTTTTCCGCTATTAAATCAACATTTTCAGATGTATCAACAATGGAGAGTTGCTTGCTCACTTTTATTTGAGCTATTTATAACTTTGGGACAGTCCAAATCACTTTATAAAAGCTGTAATTAATGATCAAAGTGCTGATAGGCCGATAATAGAAATAGGCTGAGAAAGGGCATAGTTCCCCTACCTTGAGAATGGATTTTCTGATCGATTTGATGTCTTCGGCAAAGTTTATTGCTTCGGCAAAAGTATTGCTTGGGACTTCTCAGAAAAGTAACTCGAAACAAAATTTATCCGTGTTTGTTAACTTGGATTAAATGTTCGAAAAATCTCATTTTTGGATATGTTTTAGAGGACAAAAATGCGATCTTCTAAGCTATGCCAAAAAATGATCAAAATTGATTTGGCAGTGCTGGCAGTTTTTCAAAAAAGCATTATTTTTGAAAAACAGGGAAAAAAGTCGAGTTATTTTGACTTTATTTTTAAGAAGTAAAATTAAAGTTGCAATCAAAAGTAGTTTGCACAAAAATCGATATCGAGTTTAATCAACAATTTGACCTTAAAGGCTGATACGGAGCTCGGAAGGAACGCAAAACTCCATATAAAACAACGCCCATTAAGAAACGGTCAAGGAAAGGGTCGCCCAGTCACGACGTTCTAGCAGGATTTTGGCAGGACCAGCTCTGCTAGAATATTTCGTGACTGGGCACGAAAAGAATTGTCTTAAGCGGTACGCAGCTGAAAAGGAACAGAAACGGAAAATGGCGTCTGACATTTCTTCACGCGGTGCTTGATTGCAATATGTTTTGATGAAAAAATACAATAATTTGGTTTTGCTCATTTGAATGCTACTGAACATTACAAACCTAACAATAACTTTGAAAATTTTGAATTTCCTTACAATGTCGAATCTCAACACGGAGAATCTTAATAATGGAATTTGTTTTTTGCTCGTAATGAAGGAACCCAAAGGAAGAACAACTATCATAAAAACTTTTTAAATAACATATTACATATAATTGAAAAATAAAAAAAACCTAAGTTCAAAAATTTTCAGGGCTTTGGCGATGGCCTGATATGACCGAACAACATTGGCAATATGGCGTCGTTTGTTTACCAACATACACGTCAGTGATGTTGAAAAGAAGCGCATTAATGGCCAAAGTGCCCCAAACATTCCCATTTTTTGATGAAATCTCTTTTTACGAGTAAAATCACATTTAATTCAAGGGCATCTTTTCATCTTTTAGAATATTTTTCAGAAACTTTGGTATTTGTTTTCAGCTGAAAAGTTCAACTTTTCAACATTCATTTCTGTGATGAAATGAATAACTTTTCAGTCCTTGTGAAGAAATTAAGGAAAAGGAATACTTTGCGATTCTGTTATTTTTGGTGGAGAAAAGTAGGCATCGCTCGTTTTTCACATGAACACACGATCATTTGAATCATAACTGAAGGCAACAAGTCGTTCACGTGTTCCTTGACCACGTGTTTGTTTGTTCAATCATCCAACGCACTTTTTCATCGGACCGAACTTGGCCTTCCTGGACTGGTACTCATAGCAACCGTTTGTCCAACGATTTGTTTATTTTGAACTGTGTCAGTTTTTTTCCGAACCCGATCCAGAACCTTCTTCTTCCAAAAAATACTCAACTTAAAAAAAAAGTGCCATGGAAGGCCTCCCGAAGCTGCCCGGGTTCGACTTTGCGAACCGGCTCCGCCAGAAACACCACGTGCCGCAGTCGTTCAAGTACACCAAGGGCTACCCGGTGCCGGAGAAGCCGATCTGCGGCATCGGGGGCGAGCTGCTCAACGAGGACTCGATCTACTTTTGCACCGACCAAACGGACGAGGTGCTGTACGATCCGATTCTGACGTACGGACGCGTGCGGCACCTGCCGGTCAAGCCGTTCCGGCCGCACTTTGTGCTGTACGACCAGAAGACGCTCAAGTTTAGTGCGTTTTTTAGGCAGGGCGTTCCGGAGTCTCCGCGGGAGACTTTTCGGATTCGGTACGTGAACATTTTGTACTTTTTGGAGGATAATAGCATGACGGTGCTGGAACCGACGGTGGAGAATTGTGGGTACCCGCAGGGTCGGTTGGTGCGGCGGGGGAAGATTGCGAAGAACTGTTTGGGGGAGTTGTACAGCTGGAAGGATTTGAACATTGGGATTGATTTGGAGATTAACGGGTACGTGTTCCACATTACGAATTGTGACCCGTTTACGAAGGAGTTTCTGCTGAGCAATGGGATTGAGTTGAACGAGATGGAGTTTGCGCCACCGGATCCGGCCATGAATGAGCGGTCGATTAGTGCGCGGCAGAGCTTCAAACACCACAAGATGTATCCGGTGGCGGAGGATAAGCTGCGGAAGTATCTGGAGTATCAGGGGAAAGTGTTGCAGTAGGTTATTGGGATGGGAATTTGTACTAAACAAGAATGAGACATCTTATTAAACTTCTAGCTTCGACTGCCTCCTGGATGAGGAGGATCAACCGGGCGGGGAGAAGATGACCTACAAGATGTTCTACTTCCTGGAAGACGATACAGTGTCGATCAAGGAGTTGAAGGAGAACCAGGAAGGACGCGACTACTTTCCAATGATGCTGCGCAAGCAGAGATTGCCCAAAAACTGGAAAGATTTGCCGGGTTAGTTTACAGCCGAAGGAAGATCTTTTGTCTAAAACCTTGCCCCACCTTCTTCCAGTGACGTACCCGTCCATCAGCATGGAACTGTCCAGCGCCGAAACGTCCCAGTACTACTCGCCCCGTGACCTGCTCGTGGGCGGAACCATTTTCGTGTTCGGACGCAAGTTTCTTCTCCTAGACTGCGATCAATTTACGCGCCGCTACTACGAACGCGTGCTCAAGATCATCCAACCGGACGCGGTCCGCGTCAAATCCCCAGAACCACGCACCCCAAAGCCAACGCTGCCAATCTACCTGGGCCTAGGAACGCCGGAAGACTCAATCGCGTCCCACCACAGCCTGGTTCCGCGCAGTCCGCGCAAGGACGTGGTCACCTACCTGGTCAACATGAACAAGCACCTGCGGTACGGTTGCGTCCTGGACAACGCACACCCGGAGGACACAATCCGAAAGTTTGTGCTCAGTTTATCGCTGGCCGATGGCACAATCACCATCATGGAGTCAACGATTCGAAACTCCGGCATCCGCGGCGGACGTTTCCTCTCCCCGACCAAGGTGTGGAAACCGGACTGCGACCCAAACGCCCCAGAATACTACACGGCCAAGGACTTTTACATCGGGGCCATCATCATCGTGCACGCGCACCGCTTCCGCATCGTAAGCTCGGATTTGTACGTGTACCGCTACATGCAAGCCCATCCGGAGATGTTTTCTACCACCGCGATTGAAACCGTCCAAGCGTACCTCCTCGCCGAGGGCCACCTGAAGGAAGACCTTCGCCAAGCCATCGCCGAGGACTGCAAACGCCACCCCCCGGAAGACGTCGTCGACTACGCGACCGAACCGCGCGGAATCGGCGAAGTGGACAAACGACTGGAGAATTTCACCCTGGAAGATGCGAAGAAAGACGAGCAAATCATGGCAGCGGTCGCCGCTGCGCGGCACGACTGCCCCTCGCCGGTCATTCCGGACGAGGAGATCAAGAAGGGCTACCACTCGAACGAGCACGGCGAACTGGCCCTGCAGGGACAAATCGAGGGCGACGAGGTGGTTCGGGTAGGCAAGTCGGTGCGCTTCGATGACCAGTGCTAAGGCGGAGGTTACTTACCGGTGATGAGTTTGAAGGAAGAATCACACTTTGAAATGGCACTTTTTTGAGTGAAAGATTTCAATGCACGATGCACAAAATTAAAGTCGGAATGAAAATACCAATAAAAATCTATTTAAACTCAAATCACACAACAAAAAAACACTTAAAAACTCCGAAACCGGCGAGTCGAACAAAATCGCGAAACCCGAGATTTGCAACCGCGCGAGGAAACAGCTGATTACTGTTTATGTTTTGACCGCGCGCAAAGTGAGGTTATGTGCGTTGCGCAGGTTGCGCAGCGCTGATGCGTGTTTAGATTTGAATTACAGTCAAGACTCGATTATTCGAACCGCATTTTGAATTTTTTTAAAATATTTAGACAGGGCCGAATGGTTTTTCTCCAAAGTGTGTATGTAGAATTGGGGCGGATCGTTGCTGTTGCATACAAGCAACATTTGCATGCAATATGTTCGGGTAGTCATATTTAGTCATCGGATTTTCAACACTGGTTGAGCCTGAGCAGAAATTTTGTTGGTAATTTGTAATTTGTTGTTTTATTGGGCACGTCAACTTGTTAGCATAACACTTTAAATCAAGTCAAGGAAGGAACAACAGGAGGTTATAAAAGATCCAAAGATAAAAAAAGATGGGTGTATTATCCGCGCACCACCAAACCGAAGTGCGCAACACTTCTGTTGCGCGAAAAAATCTGATGCGCTGAACAAAAATGTAGTGGTTTGTCGTTTGCATGTACATCAGCATGTGGCGCAACAGCTTTGACAGGTTGCGTTCATATTTTGATTTTTGTCTGCTTTCACAATAATCGAATCACGAAAATTGGACCAATGTGAGTACACGCAGAAAAAAAGGCATATTTGAATCAACAAAAAGTTTTGTTGATTTGAAAATCATGATTTTTGTTGAATCAACGCTAAAACGTCAAAGCAGCTTTTTCAAAACAACGAAAGACTTTTGTGGAATTGAGAAAATCAGGGTTTGTTTCAACGCAAAATCGTCGTTGATTATATTCAACAAAAATTTTGTTGATTCAAACCTCGTACAGGCTGATTCTACAAAACATTTTTCTGCGTGTATGTAAAACCAAAGTAAAAACTGAGTGTAACCTGCTCTCATCACGTTAGGATGTTTACGTTAGAAGTTAGAAATCAATAATTTAAGAATCTAAAAACTTTAATTTGTCAAAAACCTAAAAACCAACAATTTTAAACAAAAAATTTAAAAACTGAAATAAAAACAAATAACATTACAATTCTATATTTTTTTATTCTTAGATTTAAAATTCTAAAATTTAAAATTAAGAAATGTTACATTCTAAAGTATATAGTTAACAAAATTTTGAAATTTTAATAAAGTTTAAAATTCTAAAATTTTAAATTTTAAATTTTTAGATTTTAAATTAAATAAAAAATTGTAAAATTCTTAAATTTAGAATTGTAAAATTCAAAAATTAAAAATTCTGAAACTTAAAATACCTAATATTTTAAAATTGAAATTGTAAAACTTAAAATTTTAAAACGAAAATTTTTAAAACTTGTAATTTTTAATAAAAGTCATAAAAATCTATAACTAAAAATTCTTAAACTTCAAACTTTAAAATTTAAATTTAAAATTTCATAATTTAAAATTCAAAAATTTGAAATTCTTCAATATTATAGTTGAAAATGGGTCATTCCAGGTCAACTGAGTACACTTTTGGACTCGACCTTCACCGATTTGGACCAAACTTGGAGGGAACGTTTATCTATCGATAGTTAACAGAAATCCCAAGTTTGGTGCTGATTGGACCATCCCTCTATTTTTTGGCACCGCCCTCTTTTTTGGCGATTTACTAAAAAACTTTTTTTTCTTTTAATCATTACTTTGCAACTATTTGAGCAAAAGACTTTCTACAGGTTGCATTTTATAGAAAATTGTCCCAAGGAATTCGATAAAAATAAAATTTTAACCCTTAGATGCCCACTAATATTATATTTTAACGTTTTAAGTATAAAAATTCAGTTTTGACCAATTGATTATATTTTTATTTTTTTTATTTTATCACCATCGCACAGTGGGGCCAAACCCGGTGCTAATCCCATGAAATTGATTACGAGAAAGGCCGCAGGTTTTTTGACCTCAAAAATAGTGTTCTATACGTAAAAAAGTCCGATAAATCGAATGGTGATGACCCCATCCACCGGAGACCACGGGAACAGGTCCATTTTGCCCCTTTTCCCTAAAATCAATTTTCTCAAACTATTTGACCTGTACAGTAAAAGGCCGCAGGTTTTCTGACCTCAAAAATAGTGTTCTATACGTAAAAAGCCTGATAAATCGAATAGTGATGACCTCATCCACCGGAGACCACGGGAACAGGTCCATTTTGCCCCTTTTCCCCTAAAAATCAATTTTCTCAAACTATTTGACCTGTACAGTAAAAGGCCGCAGGTTTTCTGACCTCAAAAATAGTGTTCTATACGTAAAAAAGCCTGATAAATCGAATGGTGATGACCCCATCCACCGGAGACCACGGGAACAGGTCCATTTTGCCCCTTTTTCCCCTAAAAATCAATTTTCTCAAACTATTTGACCTGTACAGAAAAAGGCCGCAGGTTTTTTGACCTCAAAAATAGTGTTCTATACGTAAAAAAGTCCGATAAATCGAATGGTGATGACCCCATCCACCGGAGACCACGGGAACAGGTCCATTTTGCCCCTTTTTCCCTAAAAATCAATTTTCTCAAACTATTTGACCTGTACAGAAAAAGGCCGCAGGTTTTTTGACCTCAAAAATAGTGTTCTATACGTAAAAAAGCCTGATAAATCGAATGGTGATGACCCCATCCACCGGAGACCACGGGAACAGGTCCATTTTGCCCCTTTTTCCACTAAAAATCAATTTTCTCAAACTATTTGACCTGTACAGAAAAAGGCCGCAGGTTTTCTGACCTCAAAAATAGTGTTCTATGCGTAAAAAAGCCTGATAAATCGAATGGTGATGACCCCATCCACCGGAGACCACGGGAACAGGTCCATTTTGCCCCTTTTTCCCCTAAAAATCAATTTTCTCAAACTATTTGACCTGTACAGAAAAAGGCCGCAGGTTTTTTGACCTCAAAAATAGTGTTCTATACGTAAAAAAGTCCGATAAATCGAATGGTGATGACCCCATCCACCGGAGACCACGGGAACAGGTCCATTTTGCCCCTTTTTCCACTAAAAATCAATTTTCTCAAACTATTTGACCTGTACAGAAAAAGGCCGCAGGTTTTCTGACCTCAAAAATAGTGTTCTATACGTAAAAAAGCCTGATAAATCGAATGGTGATGACCCCATCCACCGGAGACCACGGGAACAGGTCCATTTTGCCCCTTTTTCCCTAAAAATCAATTTTCTCAAACTATTTGACCTGTACAGTAAAAGGCCGCAGGTTTTCTGACCTCAAAAATAGTGTTCTATACGTAAAAAAGCCTGATAAATCGAATAGTGATGACCTCATCCACCGGAGACCACGGGAACAGGTCCATTTTGCCCCTTTTCCCCTAAAAATCAATTTTCTCAAACTATTTGACCTGTACAGTAAAAGGCCGCAGGTTTTCTGACCTCAAAAATAGTGTTCTATACGTAAAAAAGCCTGATAAATCGAATGGTGATGACCCCATCCACCGGAGACCACGGGAACAGGTCCATTTTGCCCCTTTTCCCCTAAAAATCAATTTTCTCAAACTATTTGACCTGTACAGAAAAAGGCCGCAGGTTTTTTGACCTCAAAAATAGTGTTCTATACGTAAAAAAGTCCGATAAATCGAATGGTGATGACCCCATCCACCGGAGACCACGGGAACAGGTCCATTTTGCCCCTTTTTCCCCTAAAAATCAATTTTCTCAAACTATTTGACCTGTACAGAAAAAGGCCGCAGGTTTTTTGACCTCAAAAATAGTGTTCTATACGTAAAAAAGCCTGATAAATCGAATGGTGATGACCCCATCCACCGGAGACCACGGGAACAGGTCCATTTTGCCCCTTTTTCCCCTAAAAATCAATTTTCTCAAACTATTTGACCTGTACAGTAAAAGGCCGCAGGTTTTCTGACCTCAAAAATAGTGTTCTATACGTAAAAAAGCCTGATAAATCGAATAGTGATGACCTCATCCACCGGAGACCACGGGAACAGGTCCATTTTGCCCCTTTTCCCTAAAAATCAATTTTCTCAAACTATTTGACCTGTACAGTAAGGCCGCAGGTTTTCTGACCTCAAAAATAGTGTTCTATACGTAAAAAAGCCTGATAAATCGAATGGTGATGACCCCATCCACCGGAGACCACGGGAACAGGTCCATTTTGCCCCTTTTCCCCTAAAAATCAATTTTCTCAAACTATTTGACCTGTACAGAAAAAGGCCGCAGGTTTTTTGACCTCAAAAATAGTGTTCTATACGTAAAAAAGTCCGATAAATCGAATGGTGATGACCCCATCCACCGGAGACCACGGGAACAGGTCCATTTTGCCCCTTTTCCCCTAAAAATCAATTTTCTCAAACTATTTGACCTGTACAGAAAAAGGCCGCAGGTTTTCTGACCTCAAAAATAGTGTTCTATACGTAAAAAAGCCTGATAAATCGAATGGTGATGACCCCATCCACCGGAGACCACGGGAACAGGTCCATTTTGCCCCCCCTAAAAATCAATTTTCTCAAACTATTTGACCTGTACAGAAAAAGGCCGCAGGTTTTTTGACCTCAAAAATAGTGTTCTATACGTAAAAAAGCCTGATAAATCGAATGGTGATGACCCCATCCACCGGAGACCACGGGAACAGGTCCATTTTGCCCCTTTTTCCCCTAAAAATCAATTTTCTCAAACTATTTGACCTGTACAGAAAAAGGCCGCAGGTTTTCTGACCTCAAAAATAGTGTTCTATACGTAAAAAAGCCTGATAAATCGAATGGTGATGATCCCATCCACCGAAGACCACGGGAACAGGTCCATTTTGCCCCTTTTCCCCTAAAAATCAATTTTCTCAAACTATTTGACCTGTACAGAAAAAGGCCGCGGGTTTTTTGACCTCAAAAATAGTGTTCTATACGTAAAAAAGCCTGGAAAATCGAATGGTGATGACCCCATCCACCGGAGACCACGGGAACAGGTCCATTTTGCCCCTTTTTCCCCTAAAAATCAATTTTCTCAAACTATTTGACCTGTACAGAAAAAGGCCGCAGGTTTTCTGACCTCAAAAATAGTGTTCTATACGTAAAAAAGCCTGATAAATCGAATGGTGATGACCCCATCCACCGGAGACCACGAGAACAGGTCAATTTTGCCCCTTTTTCCCCTAAAAATCAATTTTCTCAAACCATTTGACCTGTACAGAAAAAGGCCGCAGGTTTTCTGACCTCAAAAATAGTGTTATATACGTAAAAAAGTCCGATAAATCGAATGGTGATGACCCCATCCACCGGAGACCACGGGAACAGGTCCATTTTGCCCCTTTTCCCCTAAAAATCAATTTTCTCAATCTATTTGACCTGTACAGAAAAAGGCCGCAGGTTTTTTGACCTCACTCTTAAATTCTTAAATTCTTAAATTCTTAAATTCTTAAATTCTTAAATTCTTAAATTCTTAAATTCTTAAATTCTTAAATGCTTAAATTCTTAAATTCTTAAATTCTTAAATTCTTAAATTCTTAAATTCTTAAATTCTTAAATTCTTAAATTCTTAAATTCTTAAATTCTTAAATTCTTAAATTCTTAAATTCTTAAATTCTTAAATTCTTAAATTCTTAAATTCTTAAATTCTTAAATTCTTAAATTCTTAAATTCTTAAATTCTTAAATTCTAAATTCTTAAATTCTTAAATTCTTAAATTCTTAAATTCTTAAATTCTTAAATTCTTAAATTCTTAAATTCTTAAATTCTTAAATTCTTAAATTCTTAAATTCTTAAATTCTTAAATTCTTAAATTCTTAAATTCTTAAATTCTTAAATTCTTAAATTCTTAAATTCTTAAATTGTTAAATTCTTAAATTCTTAAATTCTTAAATTCTTAAATTCTTAAATTCTTAAATTCTTAAATTCTTAAATTCTTAAATTCTTAAATTGTTAAATTCTTAAATTCCTAAATTCTTAAATTCTTAAATTCTTAAATTCTTAAATTCTTAAATTCTTAAATTATTGAATTCTTATTTTTCGTATTTTTGAGGTCAAAAAACCTGCGGCCTTTTTCTGTACAGGTCAAATAGTTTGAGAAAATTGATTTTTAGGGGAAAAGGGGCAAAATGGACCTGTTCCCGTGGTCTCCGGTGGATGAGGTCATCACCATTCGATTTATCAGGCTTTTTTACGTATAGAACACTATTTTTGAGGTCAAAAAACCCGCGGCCTTTTTCTGTACAGGTCAAATAGTTTGAGAAAATTGATTTTTAGGGGAAAAAGGGGCAAAATGGACCTGTTCCCGTGGTCTTCGGTGGATGGGGTCATCACCATTCGATTTACCAGGCTTTTTTACGTATAGAACACTATTTTTGAGGTCAGAAAACCAGCGGCCTTTTTCTGTACAGGTCAAATAGTTTGAGAAAATTGATTTTTAGGGGAAAAAGGGGCAAAATGGACCTGTTCCCGTGGTCTCCGGTGGATGAGGTCATCACCATTCGATTTTCCAGGCTTTTTTACGTATAGAACACTATTTTTGAGGTCAAAAAACCAGCGGCCTTTTTCTGTACAGGTCAAATAGTTTGAGAAAATTGATTTTTAGGGAAAAAGGGGCAAAATGGACCTGTTCTCGTGGTAACCGGTGGATGGGGTCATCACCATTCGATTTATCAGGCTTTTTTACGTATAGAACACTATTTTTGAGGTCAAAAAACCCGCGGCCTTTTTCTGTACAGGTCAAATAGTTTGAGAAAATTGATTTTTAGGGAAAAAGGGGCAAAATGGACCTGTTCCCGTGGTCTTCGGTGGATGGGGTCATCACCATTCGATTTACAGGCTTTTTACGTATGGAACACTATTTTTGAGGTCAGAAAACCAGCGGCCTTTTTCTGTACAGGTCAAATAGTTTGAGAAAATTGATTTTAGGGGAAAAAGGGGCAAAATGGACCTGTTCCCGTGGTCTCCGGTGGATGAGGTCATCACCATTCGATTTTCAGGCTTTTTACGTATAGAACACTATTTTGAGGTCAAAAACCAGCGGCCTTTTTCTGTACAGGTCAAATAGTTTGAGAAAATTGATTTTTAGGGAAAAAGGGGCAAAATGGACCTGTTCTCGTGGTAACCGGTGGATGGGGTCATCACCATTCGATTTATCAGGCTTTTTTACGTATAGAACACTATTTTTGAGGTCAAAAAACCCGCGGCCTTTTTCTGTACAGGTCAAATAGTTTGAGAAAATTGATTTTTAGGGGAAAAAGGGGCAAAATGGACCTGTTCCCGTGGTCTTCGGTGGATGGGGTCATCACCATTCGATTTACCAGGCTTTTTTACGTATGGAACACTATTTTTGAGGTCAAAAAACCCGCGGCCTTTTTCTGTACAGGTCAAATAGTTTGAGAAAATTGATTTTTAGGGGAAAAGGGGCA
Organism: Culex quinquefasciatus; assembly: GCF_015732765.1. Lineage (NCBI taxonomy): Eukaryota > Metazoa > Arthropoda > Insecta > Diptera > Culicidae > Culex > Culex quinquefasciatus. The sequence continues at coordinate 9,518,013 of NC_051863.1, read as the reverse complement.
AAATGGACCTGTTCTCGTGGTAACCGGTGGATGGGGTCATCACCATTCGATTTATCAGGCTTTTTTACGTATAGAACACTATTTTTGAGGTCAGAAAACCTGCGGCCTTTTTCTGTACAAGTCAAATAGTTTGAGAAAATTGATTTTTAGGGGAAAAAGGGGCAAAATGGACCTGTTCCCGTGGTCTCCGGTGGATGGGGTCATCACCATTCGATTTTCAGGCTTTTTACGTATAGAACACTATTTTGAGGTCAAAAACCAGCGGCCTTTTTCTGTACAGGTCAAATAGTTTGAGAAAATTGATTTTTAGGGGAAAAGGGGCAAAATGGACCTGTTCCCGTGGTCTCCGGTGGATGGGGTCATCACCATTCGATTTATCGGTTTTTTTTTACGTATAGAACACTATTTTTTAGGTCAAAAAACCCGCGGCCTTTTTCTGTACAGGTCAAATAGTTTGAGAAAATTGATTTTTAGGGGAAAAAGGGGCAAAATGGACCTGTTCCCGTGGTCTCCGGTGGATGAGGTCATCACCATTCGATTTATCAGGCTTTTTTACGTATAGAACACTATTTTTGAGGTCAAAAAACCAGCGGCCTTTTTCTGTACAGGTCAAATAGTTTGAGAAAATTGATTTTTAGGGGAAAAAGGGGCAAAATGGACCTGTTCCCGTGGTCTCCGGTGGATGGGGTCATCACCATTCGATTTTCCAGGCTTTTTTACGTATAGAACACTATTTTTGAGGTCAAAAAACCAGCGGCCTTTTTCTGTACAGGTCAAATAGTTTGAGAAAATTGATTTTAAGGGGAAAAGGGGCAAAATGGACCTGTTCCCGTGGTCTCCGGTGGATGGGGTCATCACCATTCGATTTATCGGACTTTTTTACGTATAGAACACTATTTTTTAGGTCAAAAAACCCGCGGCCTTTTTCTGTACAGGTCAAATAGTTTGAGAAAATTGATTTTTAGGGAAAAGGGGCAAAATGGACCTGTTCCCGTGGTCTCCGGTGGATGAGGTCATCACCATTCGATTTATCAGGCTTTTTACGTATAGAACACTATTTTTGAGGTCAAAACCAGCGGCCTTTTTCTGTACAGGTCAAATAGTTTGAGAAAATTGATTTTTAGGGAAAAAGGGCAAAATGGACCTGTTCCCGTGGTCTCCGGTGGATGGGGTCATCACCATTCGATTTATCAGGCTTTTTTACGTATAGAACACTATTTTTGAGGTCAAAAAACCTGCGGCCTTTCTCGTAATCAATTTCATGGGATTAGCACCGGGTTTGGCCCCACTGTGCATCGTGTTCCCCGGACAATTTTACATAAAAATCAATGTAGACTTCAAACTAAAATGAACTATTGACGAGATACAGCGATTTTATTGAAAAAAGTTTGATTTTGCGCAGCACTCGGAAGTTCATGGTGTACTTTTCAACAAAAAGGAATGAATCTCGCATAATTCGGTTTTATATGTGAGAAACTTATTTCGGATTTGAATTCATAGTACAGAGTGCAGTGCCAAATCAAACTTTTAATAAAATCGCTTGTATCTAGCCAATAGTTCATTTTTTGAAGTCTATATTGAATATGTAAAATTGTCCGGGGACACGATGGTGATAAAATAAAAAAAATAAAAATATAATCAATTGGTCAAAACTGAATTTTTATACTTAAAACGTTAAAATATAATATTAGTGGGCATCTAAGGGTTAATATTTTATTTTTATCGAATTCCTTGGACAATTTTCTATAAAATGCAACCTGTAGAAGTCTTTTGCTCAAATAGTTGCAAAGTGATTAAAAAGAAAAAAAAGTTTTTAGTAAATCGCCAAGAGGGCGGTGCCAAAAATAGAGGGATGGTCCAATCAGCACCAAACTTGGGATTTCTGTTAACTATCGATAGATAAACGTTCCCTCCAAGTTTGGTCCAAATCGGTGAAGGTCGAGTCCAAAAGTGTACTCAGTTGACCTGGAATGACCCAAATATTAAATTTTGAAATTTAAAATTCAAAAAACTTATAAAATTATAAATTGTGAAATAATAAAATTTTAAATTATAAAATTCTTTAATTAAAATTAGTAAAATTTTCACAAATTTGAAACTTAAAATTTGTAAAATTATATGAAAAACTTTTATTAAAAATTCTAAACTTGGACGTTTTTAAATTAAAAATTCTAATATTCAAAATTCTCTGATCTAAAATTCCAAAATTTAAATTTCTAAAACATCAAATTCTAAAATTCAAAGTTCTCAAATTAAAATCCTCAATGTTAAAATTCCAAAAATTCAAAATTGTAGAAATTTGAAATTCTAAAATTTAAAATTCCAAGATTAAAAATTCTAAAACTCAAAATTCTACTATTAAAAATTGTAAAATTCTAAGATTTTAAATCTGAAATTTCAAAAATTCAAAGTTCTCAAATTGAAATCTTTAAACTTAAAATTCTAAAATTTAAAATTCTAAAATTCTAAGATATTAAATCTGAAATCTTCAAACTTTAAATTCTAAAATTTGAAATTCTAAAATTTAAAATTCTAAAATTTTAAATTCTAAAATTTTAAATTCTAAAATTTAAAATTCTAAAATTTAAAATTCTAAAATTTAAAATTCTAAAATTTAAAATTCTAAAATTTAAATTCTAAAATTTAAAACTCTAAAATTTAGAACTCTAAAAATTAAAATTTCAGAATTTAAAATTCTAAAATCTTAAATTGAGAAATTTAAAATTGAAAATATTCAATTTTCAATTCAATTTATTTTATTGGTAAATAATCAATTTACAATTCCGTATTTCTTATAACCTAATAGAGTTTTGGAGTTCCTTTCAACTATGATTTGAATTATAATTCATTTTGATGTAATTGGATATTCTAACAATGGATTTGGCAAGAGAAGGAAAAATTAAAAAAAAACCTTCTAATTGATAATATTGAAATTTATAATTCTAAAATTTAAAATTCTAAAATTTAATATTCTAAAATTTAAAATTCTTAAATTTAAAATTCTTAAATTTAAAATTCTTAGATTTAAAATTCTTAAATTTAAAATTCTAAAATTTAAAATTCTAAAATTTAAAATTCTAAAATTTAAAATTCTGAAATTTTAACTTTCTGAAATTTAGATTTTAAAATTCTACAATTTATAATTATTAAATTTCCAATTCTGAAATTTAATATTCTCAAATTTGAAATTCTAAAATTTTTAATCCTAAAATTTAAAATTCGAATACTAAAATGTCCAAAATTTAAAATTCTTAAATTTATATATTCTTGAATTCAAAATTCTAAAATTTTAAATTTCTTTATTAAAAATTCTAAAATACACAAATCTCAAACTAAACATTCTTAAATGAAAAATTTGAAATAAAAAAATTTAAAACTTTAATTCTTATTGGATTAATTTAAAACTCAAAATTTTTACATGTTAAATTTAAAACTTAAAGTTATTGAATTTTTATTTCAAAAATTGATAATTCTAAAATTTAAATTTTGAAATTTTAAATTTTATAATTATAAATTCTAAAATTCAAAACATTACAATGTAAAATTTGAAAATTTTAAATTCTAAGGTTGAGAATTTAATAAAAATTATTAAATAAAATTCAAAAATTTAAAGTTCTACAACTTAAATTTGTAAAATTTTGAATTCAAAAAATTAATTTCACAAATTTTAAATTTAATAATTTTAAGTTCTTAAATTTAAAATTTTAAAATTAAAAATTGTCAAATTAAAAATATTGGAATTTTAAATTCTCAAGTTTAAAAAAAATGTTTTAAATGGTCATATCAAAAATTCTAAAGATTGAATTCTTAACGATTTAAATTCTGAAATTTTAAATTCTAAGAATATTTTAAATTTCCTGAATCGTAAAATTTTGTACTATATAATTCTGAAATTGAAAATAATGTCTTTTTGTTCAGTTATTTTATTTTTGTTAACATCATTTCAATATTTATGTTTTAGAATGTTTTCATTTCAAAATTTTAGTTTTTGCAAATTTGTATTCAATTCTATGGAATTAATTTTTTTAATTCCTAAATTTTAAACTTTTTTGACGAATTGTAAAAGCTTTAATCACAGACTGTGCTTTAACTCTGTCTGGATTTTCTGGATTTTCAACAGTTCATGTCGAACATTCAGTGATCAAACCATCGAGGTTTCTAGAATACATATGTGCAATGAAGCATTTTGTTTTACTCACTGATTTTCTTAGGGAAATGTTGAAGCTGAGGGGGTCAAAATCTTGAAATAAAATCTGGAGTTTTTTTTAATGGTCCAATAAACCAAATTTTCAGTTTTTGCTTTTTGGGTGTTTTTTAATACCACTGACTCAAGGCGGTTTCAAACACACCCAAAAAGCAAAATCTGGAAATTTGGATTTTTGGACCTTAAAAAAAAAAACTCCAAAAATTTAGATTGCCAAATTATTCTAAACTTTAAATAATTATTTATTCAAGCAAATAGATGCAAATGGACTAAAACAAAGAATGTATCCTGCTCACTTCTAATGTCTACAAAATGACGCGAACAGGATGCTCTTTTTGTTTACAAATTCTGACTGATGTTCCAAAGAAAAGGGGGCCAAAACAACTTTACGAACGGCAGAAAAAAAAGAAAGGGAACGTTTTCTTGGGGCTTTTCTTCACCCTTTCTCGCTTGCTTCCCATTTGAATTTTTGACGTAGACTTACGTCTTTGTCGAAGGTACTGGGGTGTCATTCCAAAAAACCCGGGCCGAAGGCCCTGGATTACTGCGTCATCCGTCAAACGCTTATATCTTCCTTCCCTCTAATCGAACCGACACGATTTATGTTCCATTCGATTCGAAAATTATTCAGCAATTTGCTATAAAACTTTCATTGTTGGCAAAATAGTTTAACTATTGAAACAATTGAATGTTTTAAAATGTTTTCAAAATGCACAGATTTTGCAAGCAAAATGAGCGCTTCCCACTCACGGACGGGAATGTCAAGTACCTATTTTGAGGGGAAAATCATCCGAGCAACGCGACCGAGTGTCGGTCGCGAAAAAGGAGGGGAAGTAGCGGGCCGAAAGGCTATATAAGAACGCGCGCCAGAGCCCATTCTATCATTCACGTCTCAGACGTCGGACCGGCAGCAGCAGCAGCAGCAGCAGGAAAGCTCAGCCCAGAGCAGCAGCAGCAGGATAGAGGGACCAGAACTGGAAAAGAAGCGCGCATCGCCTTCTCGTCGTCACCGTCAGCCAGTTGCCTCTCGATGGCCGGACCGTTTGGATCTTTCGTGGTTGCCGTGGTTCGGAGTTGCCTCACTCCGTCCCTCGTCCCACCCGGGACGAGGCATCAACGAGATGAGGCGCGCGCCTGCTGCCTTCCGCTGAAGAGCCTCTCGTGGGTCAAGCCGTGGTTGTGAAACAACAACTAGCTCGTCGCATTCGCGGCGAGCGCTTCTGAAAGAATTGCGTCGTGTCCAATTCCTAACTGTTGAAAGAGTTGCCTAACTCCCCGTCTCTCGTCCCACCCGTGATGCCTTTCAGGAACTAGTGTTGGTTTTCGGGGGTGACGGATTGTACAGCTTTCTGAACCCCTCTCTCCCCCACATTATGGTACCAAATTTTCATTCGATTCGCGAAAAAATCGTTTTTCTCTCCTCCATTCGATGTTTCCATTGTTTAAATAAGGCTTTCTAGTCAAAGATTTACCAACACATTCAAAGTATGGTTACATGACAGTTGAGTTGACTGGAGTGTTAAGTTCTGTTTTGTCGGGGGGTCCATCTCCCATTTACGATCTTATTCCGTTAATGTATTTCAAGTATCTAGCTATTAAGCCAGACCTTAAACAAACATCATTGGTTAAAATTTCTGATTTGATTTAGCTTACCTTTATAATCAACACCACATTGAACCTGCTGTCAAAATTCCAAAAGTCAACGTCATTTCCAAAAAAAGATATTTTCTGGAGTCGCCGGTCGATTCTTGTTTTGCTTGCATTTTTGGGGTGAAAGTTTAAAAGTTATTCAAAAATACTGCATTTTAAACAGTTCAAAAGCTTGTGCTCAAGTGTTAGGTAAGTGTTCATCCATTGATTGCGAGAAAACTCGAATTTCGTAAACGCTTTCGCCTCTTCTAGCAAAATGACGGTGATAACGCTTATCTCGACAAACAAATGCTTCGGCGGCCTGCAGAAGATCTTCTCGCACCAGTCCAAGGAGCTGGACTGCGAGATGAAGTTCGCCATCTTCCTGCCGGACGGCGCGCCCGCAGCGGACGCCAAACTGCCGGTGCTGTACTGGCTCAGTGGGTTGACCTGCAACGAGACTAACTTTATCCAAAAGTCCGGCTTCCAGCGTTACGCCGCGGAACATGGGTTGATTGTGGTCTGTCCGGATACGTCGCCACGGGGTGTTAACCTGCCCGGCGAGGACGACTCGTGGGACTTTGGCAGTGGGGCGGGGTTTTACGTGGACGCTTCGAAGGATCCGTGGAGCAAGCACTACAAGATGTTTAGCTACGTGACGCAGGAGCTGATTGATGTGATTAATAATAACTTTCCGACGGCGGTGGATCGGCAGAGCATCGCGGGACACAGCATGGGCGGACACGGGGCGTTGATTTGCGCGCTGAAGAACCCGGGGTTGTATAGGTCGGTGTCGGCGTTTGCGCCGATCTGCAACCCGACCAAGTGTCCGTGGGGAGTTAAGGCTTTCGGGGGGTACTTTGGGGAGGGGGAGAAGGAGGAGTGGCGCAACTGGGACGCGTCGGAACTGGTCGCCGGGTATAACGGGCCGCCGCTGGAGCTGTACGTGGACCAGGGCGCGGAGGACAGTTTTCTGAAGGATGGTCAGCTGTTGCCGCATAATCTGGTGGAGGCTTGCAAGGCGGCGCAGGTTCCGTGCGTGCTGAACATGAGGGAGGGTTACGATCACAGCTACTTTTACGTGGCCTCCTTCATTGGGGAACATTTGGCTTACCACGCCCGTCACTTGAAGTGAGATTAGTGGGAAGATTGATGAGATTATAAATCACTTGCTTTGAGCAGATTTTTTGTAATCATGCGTCTTTTTTAATTTGAATATCCGAAATCCACTTAACTGTCAACATGAATTGAATTGTTTTATTAGTGTAATCGCTATTAAATCAATAAAAGTAAATTAGTTATTGTAGTGCTACCCTATAGCGAAGGTGGTCATTTCTTCGGTGGTCCTCTCAGCTCGTGCCAGTAACCGACAAAATGCTCCCGGAGTGGCCAAACCTGCAATATTTAATTCTCATTTATTTTAAGTTCTTCAAATCGCCCAAAACCATGACTTACCCTTGTACTGCCGTAATGCGCCCAAAACAGTCCAAACAGCGCCCCTCCCAAATGCGCCGCGTGGTCAAAAATCTTCCAACCGAGCAAAACTCCCGCCAAGTCGATGCCCATGATGACCTTGATGGCGGCCCCCGCCGAGAACGTGTACATTGGCAGAAATACTATGCTCAGCTGCGTGTCCGGATACTGAGTGCAAACGTACGCCAATACGGCCATAATGGCCCCGGAAGCCCCCAGCGAAAGCCCCGGCTGCCGCATGACCGTTTTGAACACATGACTCGCAAACGACGCAATCACGCCCGCACTCAGATAAAGCCCCAGGAATTGTTCCCGCCCCAGAGTGGCCACGGCGGCGTGGCTAAAACTGTGCAGCACGTACATGTTGGCCGCGATGTGAAACAGCGAGTAGTGACTCAACGTCGACAGGAACATTGGCCAACACACGGCCCTGGCCGCCGGATTCGACGCAAAATACCGGACCATCATCGGCTGCAGCTGCGGCAACCGCCACAGCCCAAACACCACCACGTTCAGCGCACAAATCGGCGCAAAAACCCGCTCCCCCGGCGTCAACCGGCTCCACCAGCCGCTAACCTCCTTCCGCCACTGGTCCACCTCCTGGCGCCCGTTCCGAGCCCGCTCCCGGAACCAGTTCAAGTTCAGCTTGCTCCGCAGCGCCGTCATCGCCCGCGACCGGATCGTTTCGTACTCCCAAATCGTCACCCCCACGAAGCTGCCCGTGGTGAAGGCCACCGTGAACGCGAAGCACTTCCACAGGCTCGACGGATCGATGTAGCCGGACTCGGTGGCCAGCTCCGTCGGCACGATCGTCTGGCGGGGGGCAAACGATTCGCCCCGGGGAACGTTAGATCTGTGTTGACGACTGAACCGGAGGACATTGGACTGGTGCTGGCTAAACTTGGCCGGGTTCAGCAGCTGACCGCGGCAGAATGTCAGCGGGGAGGAACTGAAATAAGAATTTCCTTTAAAAAAAAAAATAGTCGCAAAATTGCATCAATTAAAAATTACCTGCTAAACGCCGGAACCTGCTTCAGGTTCATCAGTAACCTTAACGCCATACTTCCTTCTTTAAAGATTTCCTCTGCACAGTTAAAATCACATTCCAATTATAAAACCATTCACAATTTAAATTTCTGTTAAAACATTACACAAGAAACCTCAATGTTTACGTGCGTCGCCTCACGTCAGCAAAGTTAGACTGCGAACTGTCAAAAAGTTGGGATCAAGGCGATAGAATGCAGGTGGGCTGTTTTTGTCTGAATCGTACTCAACTTTGGGTAGTAACCATTCACGGAAAAAATAATGCGAAAAGCAAATGTACCCAGTCACAAAATATTCTAGCGAGCTGGTTCTGCCAGAATCCTGCTGAAAGAGTGGAACATTTCTACCAGAATGCTGTAAGAAGATCCAGCACTGTTCTTACACTTCCAGAACCTGCTAGAACGTCGTGACTGGGTGAATAAACATCACTTTAACTAAAAATTATTCCTTTTACAAGCATTAAAAAAATATTTCCCAAGTGTAATCTAATCTGACGAGAATGCCCTCGGCCACGCCCATTTTTCAATTTTTAGCCTAGTTCTTTTGTCTTCCAGCGCTCTTTTGGGTCTGCTTAGTTCTGCTATTTGTGACGAAATTTTAAGTGAACACTCACGAAAAGTAGCATTTATAGAGAGAAAGTTTCCTGGCATCACTGGCTTACTCCAACAGGCGCTGTTGGTGGCCACTAGACTGCCCAAGTAACCATCCAGCATTAATAAAAATCATAAATCAGTTGCTAAACAGCATTCATCAGCTAATCAGTCGTAAAACGGCAAAGATTAATGCAAATCAGCTCTAGAAAAACTGCTCTGATGAAAGCCGTTTTAGAGCTGATTACCAACTGTCACTGGCAAAAATTGCAACTAGAGCGAGAACTGGAGCCTGTTTTTCTTGTAATTTTGTAAGTTTAAGGCAAAATTGTCATTTAAGAATTATCCTATAATGAACAAATATCTTTTAGGATGCATGGATCAAAGTATTTGCCTTCGACCGTGGCCGTTCCGGAGACCTCCAGTATCGACAATTGGCAGGTAAATTCCCGATTTCAAGTCAGGAGGATTGACCGGAATAGGACGCCCGAATGCAGCAGACATTAAAGGATTGCGGTGCTCCGGCTGCAGGTTCTGGTCAAGAAGGACACACTCGCAAATTCGCTCCAAAGTTCTGTTTAGTTCGGGTTATATTGAAGAAATTTCGGTTAACAAATGATCTATGAAGCGCAATAAAAGTATTTAAGCCCAATCTAATTGCTTGCATGTTTTTCTCTGAAATTTAAAGCTGAATCTGACTCTAGACTAGAAAAAGGTTTTATTTCGAATGTTATTCTAGAAATTGTAACGAATGTAACAGTAGTTGAAGTTGCTCAATCCCGTCAACAAACCATTTCCCAAACAGGCGTGAGGGTAAAGGCACAGGAACCACCAGTAAACATCGACGATCACTTCTTTAACAACCCAACATTAAATCCCCAACAACGCAATATCAATCAAAAAAATCGGATTCACCTTCAGTCAGCTGAGAGTCGGTAAAGTTGTATAGTATAGTAAACAAACCCGAAATAGAACGAACAGAGCGAGGAAAGGGAGAGAGAGAAAATATTTTTGCTCCTCCCATTTTTTTGACATTTACAGGGTTGGATCGACAACAGTAGAGGCCCAGCTGTAAAACAGAAATATAAAGTCCAAAATCAGCTGCAAATCGGCTGTAAATGCGCTTTTGGTGCATTTTTTTAAAATTCTTAGCTGTTATGCGTAACACTAAATGCGCTTTTAGTGCTGAATAATTTCCTGTTTTAGTGCTGATTCGCTCGTCGTTAAATGAAAAATTTAAAAAATGATCAAATCAAACCAGAACAAAGAACAAACCAGAGCAAAACAAATGGGGTGCTAGTGTGCGTGAGCTCTGGCTTAGATAACTCTATAGAGCTACCTAAACCCCATCTCACGCACACTAGCTTACCATTTGTTTTTGCTGGCGGGTACAAATTTTAACCTAAAAACCCTTCGTGTACAAACACGCAATACATGCGCACGTAGATAACTTTATAAATCGAAATAACAGCGTGAGTGTTTTTCATCTCGCGAAGCAATTTTGGGTAGTTTCAAATGTCAAGTGTCACATTCGAAACCAAAACAAAATTTCACCGCGGCACCAAACTGAAATGTCGCAAGTGGAGTTGCGAAGAGACTAGCGCCGCGGCTGAAAAGGATCAAGGAATTTACCTCAAAGTTCTGCTAGAAATCGCTCAATGGGCGATGGGTAGATTTGATGAACAATGCCATGAAGTCCAGCCTGAAAAGAATTATGAAGGCACATTCGACTTTCAAAAGGGTTTCTTTGTGAAAACAAATTTTGTAAATTCTGGTGCCCACTAAATCCACCAAATCCAATCAGCAACCGGATTATCATGGCTAACTCGTGATGGGAATAACGGACCAGATTAACGGTCACTCGGTGCAAAAAAAATCATGAAAAATGGCCTCACCAATTAAAAATTATGATCAAAAGTACATCAAATTTGATCTTTTTGGCCAGTAAATGGCATACATTTGCGTGCTTATTCGAGGCGGTGCTGTTGCTGGTAAGTTTTGATCATTCACAAAGCATTCTTTTAGGGGAAGATTCGAAGTATACGGAAAATTTTAAAATTGAAATAAATAAAAAAAATCCCTTGATACAATATTGTCCATGGCACGGATATTTGGAAAGGACCCTCTAAGCGTCCTTCTGACGAAGAAAAATTTAGGTCCATTGATTTACAATAATAATCTCCTTCAGCCATGGCGTGAGTATTTTTTGAGTTAAATTATTTATTTTTTCACTGGGCTAGAAAGAATTAAGCAAAAATTTAATAAATATTAAATTGAAATATTAATATTGAAGTTTTTTTAAATTGTCCAATTAACACAAAATTTTGTTTGCATTTAGGGTGTTTTGAAATCGTCTTAAGCCAGCGAAATCCAAAAACACTCAAAAAGCAAAACAAAAACCAATTTGGTTTATTGATTAATCTATCCAAAGATTGCATCATTACGAAAAACAAATTCTAAGTAAATGCACCCAAAGTGTGCGTAATCTCTGTGTCGGTAAAGTAGATAAGCTAAAATGATCGAAAACTATAAAAGCTTCCTCACTCTCCCGTCACCGTGTAGAAATGACATATTTGCGTTTGTTTTTGTTTCGATTTCGAGCGTTCGGCCGTTATCTTGCTGTTTGTTTTTTGTTGCGTGTGATGGTAGGTAGAAGGTGGTCCATGTGATGTCGGATCTGCAACCTCTGCAA